>NC_059377.1:39711275-40086275 GCF_019703515.2 Myxocyprinus asiaticus | reverse complement strand
GCCTCAAAGTAGATGGAGCTCCAGGTCACACCTACCGATGACGTGGACCAATGGCAGTAAAAGGTATTTAGCAGCCAGAACAAAGTTTTCCTGAAAGTTCGCACTGGCAAGCTGTTACAAAACACCGAAACGAACTCAAAAACACATCTAAGTAGCGCCACAAATAAAGCAGAATGTGATGTGTTTTTAACAAATGAAGATCTTTTAAACTCAATACAACGTGTAAAAACGTGGCACTCCTGCATGAGGTGGTGAAAAACACAACAAGACTGTGGTCAAAGAGGTTGGTTTAGCACATGTTTACATAAAAACTATTGAAAACAGTGCAGACAAAAATGTAAATGGTGTGAACGTCCCCTTATTCTACCTTTATGCTGCATTCACGTTTTTTCGGAATGAACTGATGCCAACTCCAACCATAAGACATGGAATAATTCATATGCCACTTCCTGAACCTTGGACTTAGGATAGACCTCACCGAAATGACATGCCGGTTGAACTGCATTGAACGTCACTGATCTCTGCCTGCATCACCTTGGTCTAATGATGAACCACACTCTTATAATGGAATTCATACATGTTAAGGCCGCTGCCATATTGGTTCTTTTTATATGACATCAAGACTGTCAAGTCTGAGCTTTCATAGAACTACAAGCTTACAATTCGAAATTATGAGTTCTACGAAGACATGAACACTTTTTACAAGTCGGAATCTCATAATTTGGGCAATTCCGACATGACGTAATCGCACCATTAGACCACATCCGCACTAATCTGTTAAAGCTTGAAACCTCCGTTTTCAGTTTCCTAACAGCATCGTTTTCCAAAGTATGCGGTAATGGAGAGCTCCGTTTTCAGTGAAGAAGAACGCGTTCTTATGTGGATAAGGCTTAAGCGTAACGGAAGGTATGCTTTTTTAACAGAAGCCAGCTAGTAAGTAGCTGTGCAGAGTGTAAACCTCACTCCCCTGGTCTCAAGAGATGCACTAGCGACTGACACTTGAGACTGTAGCCTCCTTGTTAGCATGCCCGCCTCCCATGCCAGAGATGCTAATTCAAATCCCGCTCGGAGCGGGTCGAGCAGGACTGGTAACACATTTTCAAATGAAACTTATTAGTGTGAACATGGCATTAGTCCACCAAGTTTTGGAGTTCTAAACATCAAACAGTTCTAGAATCTGACCAATCATGATGATTTCGGAACAATTCAGAATTACAGAAAAAAAAAAAAGAAATTGTACAGCTGAATTTGTTAAATCAGACTATAACACAAAATAAGGTCTGTATAATGACTTTTGACCATGTTTAATTGTTTTAGCAATGATGATATTTGGCACATATAAGTCCTGTCAGAGAACACAAAGCACAACACAGATTTGTGGTCCAGACTGTGTCTCCTATTGTGGTAATACACATCTCACACGTGATTGATCAAAGCTGTGAGTTTTATGGTGCCTTGTACTGAATCCATATCCACAAGCCTGAAAACAATGTCCTCAATATTGGTTCAATCCAAAGGAACCCATTAAGCATTCCGTCTAGGTACTACTAATTTTATTCTCTTAAATCACCCAAATTAAATTGGAATTATGCTGAAACCGTGGCATCTAGAGGAAGAGAACATTATTAACCTACCTATCTGCACTTAAGTGGGCGTGTGTCTCAGGTCGGACTTTGAGATTGAGAATCCAGGTGCTCCGGAGAGACAGTGGATCATAGATCAGATGAAATATGTTCCACACACCATCTCTAATAATCCTCCTCTAGCTCCACAGCTCAAGGGACCAGAGTGCTGCCACATACCTGCAGAAAGGGCATCATCTCTGGGTAACTGTCTGTGAAACACCCCCACTGGAAGCACCAAAATAATCGATGGAGGTGTTTTTACGCTGAGGGAGTGCTTTACCTGAGCCATGAAGGGTAGAAACTGGGTAGGAAATGACAGTGAATTACAGCAAAAATAGAGAATATATTGATGTTGATGAGAATTTACCCTAAGCTGCCCTCATCTAACCAGAAATCGTCACATATTGTCAATCAAACAGTCCCAAAGAACAAACTTTGATTATTAGTTTCCCCTGACATGACAAGAAAGAGAAACCAAAGTCATCTGCTGTAGAATATTAGACAGTCTTCATATCGATGATCATAATGCTGAAATAGAATCTCAGTTTCAAAATTGAAACTGCATGTTTATGTTAGTTGGTTTAAGCATAAATCAGCGATCATGCTCTAAATAAAAACATGTTTCATATGCTAAACCAACCTTGGTTTAATTCAAGTAAAAAAAATAATATTTAATATCACTCAGCCTAAGTACATTAGGTTACACCAACTAAACTGATCTGAAGGGTTAGATCAGGTAGAAGCTCCTTCATTGAATGTTACAACTTTTTATAGCGTGTTCCAGACAAACAAAACATGTTGTGTGTAGCAAAGTCCGTCTGTACAAAATGTGCACTGATTGTCAAAAGAAAGCAGCAACTATTGAAATATTGATATGTTTTAATATCTCACGTGGTGATGATAAACTCCTAGCTAGTGCAATCCGCAATTAGCATCATGAACTTCTTGCCTAAACACTCCTTCACTTCTCTCCAGTTTGTGCTTTGGTGCCCCTGTGAGCTGTAAGTAGAACATGCTCGTGTTAATTCGATGGAACTGCAGGAACACGAGTTGAGTCCAGATGCTTGTTTCAGGTACATTTCAGATATCTATGGTCTGTATTTAAAGCAAATCAGCTCAATATATGGCGAATAAGATATTATTTTTCTCTTCCTTTTTATACAAACTTACTAAACATTATGGATGCTTAAATTTTTCTTAATATTTTATCTAATATTGTTGTCTCTTGTCTATCATATCTTTTATTATTATTATTATTATATAGAGCTTAACATAACATGCAACCCTGCAATTTTATTGCATATTGCAGTGATGTTTATTATTTCTATACACTACAAAGATCGTAGCTAAATTAAATCCAATACTCATTTTGAAAAGTTTGTTCAGAGTAAAAAATGAAGCTTTAAGTGAACTTGAATTTATTTATTTTTTAATTGTATAATAACTGATGAGAAACATGATTCATGTTTTATTAAGCAAAGAACCTGGATTACAGGGAGAACCTGGCAAAAAAAAAAAAAAAAAAGAGAGAGAGAGAGAGAGAGAGAGAGAGAGATAGAGAGAGGGGGTGGGGTGTAGTGAAAAGTATAGAAGTGTAATAATGGTTTTCCAAGTTTTTGATGAATTAAACATGATGGTCGGATGCTGCCCACTCATGGAGTTAGGTAATAACCGTGCCACGTGGAGACTGTGTGCTCCTTATGGTATGTACATGTGTGTGTATTTTTAGCCAGACTGGGATGGGTGGGGGTATGTTCTATTTCGTTCTTTCTGACCGCCAGAGGTAGTGCTTCACACTGGATATTATCTCTCTTTGCACATGCACAGGTCGAGTCTAATACCAACAAAGTCACCCGTGACTCAGGACAACGCAGGGTTCTCTCCATTTTACCCTGTGACTTCCTGCAGACTGTCCCTATAATCTTCTCGCTAACGCATGCATGCAAGTATTGCAGGTCGTAAAATTTCATTCAAAAACATTGGAATCCGTCCTTCACAGCCTTGCAACAAAACATTTTGTTGGGGTCTCGCAGTAACACGCCCTCCAGAGGCTGTGGCAGATTGCAAGCTGAATTCCATTGAGGAAGCCAACTCATTTGTGGTTTGATACAACTGACAGGCGGCAAATTCAAGTGAGTAGCTGTGTATGTCAGAGGCTGTCTGCGAGAGACAACGGCTCTGCTGGGGAATGTTGTGTATATACAGTACATACACGCAGAGCTCGTTCTTATTCTCCCAGCATTGTATTGTTGTAGGTGGTGAGAGTATTTTCGCTCCATGAAACAGCCATACAGCATTCGCTATTAACTAGCTTGCTAGTCTGCTAAATCAGTCAGCTGTAAGCAATACTACTAAGAGAGTGTTTGTGCTCTTTTTAGCCGTTTGTGTGTTGAGCTAGTGTAATTACCCTACTTAACTACTGGCTAGGGTAAGTAGAATATTAGATAGCATTGCTAACACATAATAATACTGTACATTCATTATATTCAATATTGTTATATAACCTAACATATACTGTATGTATATATATATATATATATATATATATATATATATATATATATATATATATATATATATATATGTATATATATCAGTATAGATCAGAATATAATATATACTATGTACAGCTTGTTGCCTGAGTTGCAGTAAAAGCCAAAGTGTTTCCGCTCAGCCTCCAAGGTTTGCTCTCTGTGTCGGCATGGAACAATTAGTTCACGCCTGCATTGTGTGCAGGGCCTCACAGAGGATGCCTGCATGAACAATAGTGTCATGCCTTGGGAGCTGAGGACTTCCTGGTTAACGTTGGTGGAAGGATTCTTGGGAGAGTCAATTTTACCACCACGTAAAGAAACTACTAAGCACAAGAGAGCTGAAGCAGCGGGTGCCTCCACTGGCAAGAGGCCTAAGGAGGATCCTTTAACCAAAAGGTGGATGCATTGACTTTTGAGTTTGCTCAGATTAAGTCTGCAACCAGGCGACGTGCTCGCCTGAAGCTGACAATCCCACCATGAAGTCATCCATCTCGGAGGATGATGTCCTGTCAATGACGGCTTCCCATAGCCAGTTCCATGAGGAGGAAGAGGAAGAGGTATTTTCTGATCTCCAATCTTACCTCTCCCGTGATGGCTTCCAAGACCAAGGGTCTGCAGAGTGGTTAGAGTCAGATCAGGACGTGATGAAGCAAACTCTCTGTGTTGCACTGGGACGCTTAAATCTTGACACAGCCCCTATAGTGATAGACCCCATTAGTGCTTTTTTTCAGAAGAGCTTCACAACCCTCTGCTCTTATGGCACTTTTCCACTGAACGTTATGGTTCGACTCGACTCTGCTCGCTTTACTTTCTGAGCTTGCTTTTCCACTGCAGTTTAGTGTCGCCTCAACATGGGTGGGATTATAGGCTGATCGTCATAGTTGCACCACCTCTACTGCCGTGACATCATCTTAAATGTGACACAAACATTACTGACCATAAACAATAACACCACTGTTAGCTACTAGCTCATTGTGCTGCATAAAGCAGTTGTTGCATGGTGATTTTACACAAGTGTAACAGTTAAATTGGCCTGGTTGTTTTAGAAGCAAGCTTTCCAGTAGCTGGTCAACTAAATAAAGTGAAGCTTTCAAGCAGAATATAGAGTTAACATAACAAAACGTACCATCCTCCATCATGGACTCCAACAACGCCGTGGCCGAGTCCAGGGCACTTTCCCTCCCATTGCTCGCCGGTCTATTGCCGATAGATAGCGTCCATTTGGTCGAACCACTTCCACTTTCTTCTGTTTGAACCACTCTGGCTGTTGTGGTCCTTGATGATTCTGTAGTCACTTAAGTTTTTTTAACTTTTCCCTACACTGTTGGTAGGTCCGGTGCTAGCCATGTGCGGCCAACAGCTGAGACACTTCCTGAAAGAATTTTTCATTTTGCGTCGTTTAGTTCATCGCTAACGAGAGGAACATCTGCACCTCATTTATTGACCACAGCGTGGTTTTGCGCACAGCCATTTCTTTTAACAATTCAAAAGTCGCGTGAACAAATGATACTGCTATCGCTGTTGCTAATTTTAAAACTAGCGAGTTGATGTCCCGTGTCGCAAATCCAGTGACACTGGTAGTGACGATTCTCTCTGACCAATCAGTGATCTGCAGGGTTTTGATGTCACATTTAGTATCGGCTTGGCTCGCTTGGAACCTCGACCGAGGTAGTACTAAAAAAAGTACCAGGTAACAGGTACTATCCACAGTGGAAAACTCCCAAAAAGCGAGCAGAGTCGAGTTAAGTCGAGCTGTACCGTGCAGTGGAAAAGCCCCATTAGTGTTCCTCCATCCAAGGACTATACTGAGGAGCTGCAGAAGTGCTGGGCTAATCCGAAGTCCCTTACAAACCACACTAGTGCCAGCAGGGCTTGGGCTGCAATGCAGGAGGCAGATACTTATGGTTTGGGACAGATGCCTAAAGTGGACCTGCTTATTGACTCTTTTTTCTCTCTCCAGAGGAGGCCTTGAGGCTTAAAGCTTGCTGCCCATGGCCTCAATGCCGAATTAATGATGATCTCCTTATTCAAGCCTTTAACACAACAGCACGCATGGGTCACATTGGGAATTCTCTCTCCCATCTTCAGTTCCTTCAGTCCTTGGGGGTGATCCTTCAGCACAAAGCCTAAGTGATGCTTGACTGAAGGCATTTGCATTTATGTCAAGAGAGCTGGGTAGACTTTTGTCAGTGCTCACACAGATATGCCATCAAGTCTGGCATGCATAATAGCCATTGTCTGAAGCCTGCAGTAGAACACTTTGTGACCTCCTGGTAGTTCCAGGCCAGCTCTTTGGTCCAGAGGCACAGCAGACATTGGAACACAGTGTCCAGGTGAACCAGACCAGGCAGATGATCTGAGGAGAGTTCTATCCCACTTTCAGTGCCGGCAGCCCCCTGCGCAGTGTGACCTGGCTCACTCACAGCCTTTAACCCACTCCAGTACTGTTCACAGAAAACAGCCACAGCACTTGGAGCGATTTGTTCAGCGCCCCCGGGCACAGTTATTTCAGGCACCAAGGGGCAGGCTTCTGGCAGTACGTTTTTCACATCAGCAGCTCAATTACTGGAGAGCAACCACCTCAGACCCTTGGGTTATAACAACACTATCTCAAGGGTACAAGCTGCAGTTCCGACAGAGGCCCACTGCTTTCAATGGGGTTAGCATGATCACAGTCAGGGACCCCAACATTGCCCTATCACAAGAAATATTTATGCTCCTAGAAAAGGTGCCATCGAACCAGTAAAGTGCTCAGCACGGCTCGGTAGGTTTTATTCATAGTTCTAAAAAACACTGAGGTGTACGGCCCATACTCGATCTTTGCTGCCTCAACCAGTTCCTCAAGGTGTTGCCATTTCACATGCTGCGCGTGTTCAATGTTCTCCATGCAGTCATGCAGCAGCAGTGGTTACCAACAGTAGATTTGAAGGATGCCTACTTTCATGTCCCAGTTGCACCACAACACAGGCCATTCCTCCGCTTTGCATTCCAGGGCCAGGTCTATCAGTTCTGTGTCCTCACTTTCAGTCTTTCTCTATCCCCACAGGTCTTCACCAGGTGTATGACTGCAGCTCTGTCTCCAATTCAAGCATGGGGGTACAGGTACTCCTGGACGACTGGCTGATCTGCAGTAAAGGAAATCACATTGCTGCCTTCCCATGTTATCCAGCCTGGCCTTACTGTGAATGTCAATAAGAGCCTGCTAACTCCAAGTCAGTCTGTGAAGTTTGAAGGTATCGTTCTGGACTCACAGTTGATGAAAGCCGCACCATCTCCGCAGCAGTTGGACAGTATCCTGTTCCTCCTTCAATGATTTTAGAGACAGGTCAGGCTCCCATTCAGATGCTTCCTCAGACTCATGGGTATGCTGGCAGCAGCGGCTGGTGTGATATCATTGGGACTTCTCTCATTGCGCCCTTTCCAGATCTGGGTGAACAGTCTCCACCTGAACCCCAGGTGGCACAGGAACAGGCTGGTTAATGTTACGGAGCAGTGCCTCCTTGCTTTACGACCATGGAGGAGGAGGTCATACCGGACCAAGGGTACTGCCCTGGGCATGACTCCCTCTCGCCAGGAGATAGTTTGGACCAATGCTTCACTTACCGGCTTGGGAGGGGGGTGCGGTCTGGCAGCACAGAGTGGTCAGGAGGCACGTGAATCCTCAGTAAGCTTCTGAAAATATAAATACTCTGGAGCTACGAGCAGTGCTGCTAGCTTTGAGGCACTTTGGGTTGTCCTTATCAGGTCGGACAACATATCAGTGGTTTATCATATAAACCAACAGGGGGGCACCAGGTCCAGCCAATTCCTGTGGGTGGCACAGGAACTTCTGATGTGGGCCTTCCCTCGATTTGCAAGCATCAGAGTGATGCACCTCTCAGGTGTGTCAAACATGGTGGCAGATTTTCTGTCACACCACAAGCCTCTCTCAAGGGAGTGGAGACTCAACCCGGAGGTGTTAGAGATGATCTGGCAATGGTTTGGGAGAGTGGTGGTGGACCTCTTTTCCTCAGCATCATTGACCCACTGCCCCCTCTGGTTTTCCCTGATGGAGGAATCCAGTCCTCTAGGTCAGGATGTGCTAGCTCATGCCTGGCCAGACCTGTTACTCTATGTCTTTACTCCGACCCCCTTAATTCTGGCGACTCTTTGCAGAGTCATTCAGGGACACCACAGGCTGCTCCTAGTGGCACGGAATTGGCACGGGAGGCCATGGTTTCCAATACTGTACAAGCACCTCAAGGGGGAATCTCCTCCACCAGTTGGAAAGTCAGATTTGGCACCGGGATCCAGACCATCTGCAGCTCTGTGTTTGGCCTCTGAGGAGCCAGAACCACTTTTGAAGGCCTGTGACCAATATGTGCAAAAGACTATCTTGAACTCTAGAGCACCCTACACCAGGAGTGTCTATGCTTGTCAGTGGAATTTGTTCTCTTATTGGTGTAGTGGGCCCAGAACACTGCTCTGTACCCCTGGTATTACGTTTTCTGCAGTCCCTGCTAGAAAACAATAGAGCAGCCTCTACCCTAAAAGTCTTTGTGGCCGCAATGTCAGCACATTATGTAAAAGTGTATGGTCAGCCATTGGATTCTCATGTATTAATTACTCTATTTCTTAGGGGTGCTCAGCAATTATGCCCCCCTCAGGCCATTAGGGTCCTCATGGGACCTAAATCTGGTTTTAAAGTCCCTTACACTGCTTCCTTTTGAGCCCCTGTAGCAGAGTGACCTGAAATGGCTCTTGTTGAAGACTGCATTTCTCCTGGCCATTACTTCAGTTACGCATGTAAGTGAGCTCCATGCATTGTCAGTCAATGCATCCTGCATGCGCTGAAATGCAGACGGCTCAGCAGTGACATTGTGGCCCAACCCATCATTTCTCCGCAAGAGGCTCTCGGCCTTATTTATGAACCAGGCCATTGAACTGACAGTGTTTAATCCTCCTGTTTCAAACACATGAGTTAAGTCGAACTGTAATGCCCAGCGTGGGCCCTCCGTGGCTATCTGTAGGCCATAGAAGGCCTATGGCAATCAGACCACCTCTTTCTCTGTCATGGTGGTCCAAAAAGGGGTCAGCCCCTTTCAAAGCAGAGGTTGTCGCACTGGGTGGTAGAGGTGATCATCCAGGCTTACAAGGCCAACAACTATCCACTGCCAACTGGCATGAGATGCCACTTGACTAGAGGTATATCTACGTCTTGGGCAACACTGAAGGGTGTTCCTCTAAGGGACATCTGTGCTGCAGCTACTTTGCCATCTACAAACACTTTCTCCAGATATTAAAGTATTAGTGTGGCTGCTCCCTGTGCTTTGGAAACAGCCATCCTTTTGGGGCCTTCAACTTCCTCTTAAGGGTAAGTGTGGCCTCCCTTTGACCTTGTTGTCATGAGTCATCCAGTGTGAAGCACTGCCTCTGGAGGTCAGAAAGAACGGAAAAGAATGAAAGTTACGTATGTAACTGCAGTTCTATGAGTTCTGGATGACCGCCTAAGCTTTCTGTCACTCAGAGTCTGGACGAGAAGATTCCGTAGGGACAGTCTGCAGGAAGTCACAGGGTTAAATGGGGAGGACTCCGCGTCATCCTGGGTCATGGGTGACTTTGTTGATGTTAGACTCGACCTGTGCATGTGCAAAGAGAGATAATATCCAGTGTAAAGCACTGTCTCTGGCGGTCATCCAGAACTCAAAGAACCGCAGTTACATATGTAACTCACGTTTTGATGACTCGCACCCTTTTATTTTGCTTTGACCCCCCTTGATACAGCAAAGAACAGAGACTTGAAATGTTGGTTTAGACATTTGAATCTATTTTTAGACAAGAGTGATTCCATTGAATATATTCATAGCGTGTTGACACCAAATTCCTTTCTCATCTGCCTCGCTGGCTAATATAGCACCCACCTATTTGATCAATTTAAATAACTTCTATTTAAACTTTGATTGCAATGAAAGTGATAGTTCAAGAGACAATTAGTGGTGCTTGAAATGACTATTGCTCATACTTGGCCACATCTACGTTATTCCCTTTTGTTTTAAAATTATTTTTTCAGGTGAAACGCTCTGTTTTCGGTGGTAGAAAACACCTTTTTTATGTGGATGAGAGGCAGAAATGTAGCAAATTCAATGCAGTTTCTCTCTCTAGTATGCATACTTCGAAAAATGGTGACTTTAGTCAACTGAAGACGAAGATTTCAAGTGGAAAAGTAGCTAAATTAATGCGTTTTCGACAAAAAACTTAGTGTTGACGGGCCGAAGAATGCAAACACTTCTAACTACGCAAGCTCGATTTTGTGCATTGTGTGTTTCAGAAAGCATGTCAAAAACCATTTCAAATGCAGCGTTCCATTCAACTTGGAAAGTTGTAATTTCCAACTTTCTACAAGGAAAAGTGCAATGGAATGGCACTTGAGTCGAACTTCCAACTTTGAAACTCATGCGGAATCTTTTTTTAGGTTTCTAGTAGACGTCTCTAGTGACAATCAAACAACTGATAAGCTAATGGGAGCATAGCAGATTTGTTTGCTTGTATGTCATCTTCTGAGCATTGGGCAATGAAATGCCTTAATTGTCGTAGATCGGAGATTTTAAGTCAGAATTTCCCACATCCAACTTTGATTGGAGCGCTGCAAAAGTAAGCGCTGAATTATTAGTGTTGAGACACTATAGCAACATTCGCATTTTCTTCTATGGTCTTTTTTGTTTTGTTTACTACTGTCATGGTGGAGCAAAAGTTCACAGAGAATCTTGCTAAGCAAGTTATTAATTTCTTTAGTTAAACCCAAGCATTGTTGAGGCACACATATTTAATCAGAAAACCTAAAAATCTCGTCAACAATACAATAAAATCTGATCACAGAAGCATTTTTGTGAGATTTCCTGTATTTTATTTCAAAGTAATAGAGGTCTTTTGGCTGGCACACATCTTATGTAATCTCGGTTATTCTGACCCATTCTTCCATAAAAAATAAAATAAAATAAACACACGGTTAATCAGGGCTTTCCAAAGGCTCAGCCATGGAAAGGTCAGTGGAACTGCTCAGAATGTCTTGGATAAAAATGGCACCTCTGTGGCATGGAGTGAAGGGGTGGGAGAGATGGCAAACCTTAGGAGAAATGTTGCTGACAGCTCATTACCACATCCTGAATGCTCAATCAAAATGTCAGGGCCTGGTCAAACAGGAAGGTGGGATCCACAAACTGACGTCTGTGGAGGCCTGATAGAGTTGGGCCCATTCTGAGTTTGGGGACCTGCACCTTGCAAAATGCTGCTGCGTCCCAACATACATCTGGCATTTCACATGCTCAGTGAGAACTGAAAAGGTTGCATAACTGTTGGACAGAATAATTGGGAAAAGTCAAGGCTGATTGGTGTTTTAAGAATTGATGAGGACGTGGAGTTCAGGCCCTGATAATGTGGTCACGAGCAGAGTCCTTTGAGTCAGAAATACTAGAAGAACAGAATAATATTATTTCTCAAAAATGTAACTTTCTTGTAAGTCATTTTGGAAAGAAAGCACCTGCCAAACTAAAATAATAATAATAATATTAGTTCAATACATGTTTCTGTTGAAATGCATTTAGAATTGCTAATAGGCGGTATCATATATTATTAAAGGGACAGTTCACCCCAAAATTAAACTTCTCTCATTATTTACTTACCCTCATGCCATCCCAGCCCTGTGTTTCCAAACTCTCATTGCATGTATATATATATATAAACATGAAAAAAAAAGCTAGTATTAGTATTTATTCTCTCTCTCTCTCTCTCTCTCTCTCTCTCTCTCTCTCTCTCTCTCTCTCTCTCTCTCTCTCTTCTAACTTTTAGAAGACATAGTATATATATTTTTAAAGACCTAAAGTTGTGTCCCGAAATTGTGACAACACTGTTACCCTCATAAATGCCCGTTATTAAAATAATGTACAATTCCATATATCCATCATCATCATCATCCTCTCAAGATGCGTCCAAGTACAAGTGTATCACTTTATCTTACAGTATATTTGTTTTGGTTTGTCAGTAAGGGACAATCTTAAATTGTCATCCCTGTTACAATGATTTTATATTAAAAAAACAACAACAACTGATAATTAAAAAGTGGATATTTGTAGATAGTGATAGTGTAGATAGTGGATATCAGCATTATATTCACTTTCTAATAAACACCTAGTGTCATGATCTTGCGCATAAATCTAGTAGTGGCTAAATAAACTTTAAAACTGTGAACCCTGTTACCATCAACTCTACTACTTTTTTAAAGGCATAGCTATATGTACTATATTTACTGTGAAAGTAACAAAGAAAGAGAGAGGCACAGGCGCCCCCTTGTGGATATTTGTGGAGCATACAGTGTTCAGAATCATACATACAGGTTTACAATTATAAAACCAGATTTACTGTTCAAATTGAAGACAAAACGTAACGTTGGGGTTTTCAAACATTAGTGGAGCATGCTCATAGTTAATATGCTAAACCCCTTCTGAAGTTACTCTGCTAGGACAGCTGTGTGAATATGAGGGAAACTGACTTCATACATCCACTAAAAATCACTGCAACACCAGTTGATTAAAAGTAAAAAATGGCTCAGAAAAGTAAAGTTCTAGCATCATTTGTCTGCCGATGCCACTTTTACATATTTAATTGGTGGGTAGTAACGGATTACATGTAATCTGGATTACGTAATTAGATCACGCAAATCAAGTTCTTGTAGTTGGACTAAATTACATTTCAAAATACTCATAATCGGACTACAGTTACGTTTTATAGATTAAATGATTACATATTAACAAGGCAATGGCAGTACATTGCTAATAATTGACTGAACATTTTCATATCAATATCATCATATTCTTACCCTGAAGCACAATAGTCCCAATAGTCTCACAGATAAACATTTTAAGCATGTGCTCCTACAACAGTAAGATATGCACCTCAGCTAAGGAATAGGTGATGGACTTTTACTAAGTAGTAAGCGTTAAAGTTTTGAGCTGTTAGCTTTGACCTAGCAACAGGGATGGATTATGACTTGCAAAGGCCCTGGGGCCAATTATCTCCAAGGGTCCCCCTCCCCTCCCACCATTTATTTTACATAGCAACTGGCCCAAAAGTTGTGGAGTGGGGGGAGTGTGTGTGTGTGGTGGTGGTGGGGGGTTGGGTTGGTTCGTTTTCATTGTTGATGTGTTTTCGAGTGGGGGGGATCGCCAAACTGGATCACACAACCTTAAAGCCCAGGGCCCCCCCAGGCAGTCAAGGGCCCCTGGTAGTCAAGGGCCCCTGGGCACTGGCCCCACTGGCCCGGTCGGTAATCCATCCCTGCCAAGCAATGCCATTGCTGTTAATTCCAGGTCCATAACTGTTTGTTCATGTAATGTTTCTATTGTTTTATGCACTTAAAATGAAATATGTTTAAAGTGTATATATATATATATATATATATATATATATATATATATATATATATATATATATATATATATATACCAATGGTGTGCTGCTCACACATTGAACATAATTGCTTCAAAGTATCTAGTGGATGCCATCTCTAAGGGTCCTGCCCGAAGGGTACACAATAGTTCAACTGCAAAATGTACAGCAATATGGAACAAAGCCCATCGCTCTACTGTTACTGCTGATGCAGTGGAGTCCACTGCATGAAACTTGACATAAAACTTGACACACTTGTTCCTTGTGTGACTCGGTGGAACTCTGCTGTTTTAAAATATTCTGCTCTTTTAGAATATTCTTGCTGTGCAAAAGATAATATCTTGCACCTCAGCTTTGCAGTAGGCGATAGACTATCATTAAGCAGTAAGGGTTAAGTGTTTCAGTGTTTTTAGATGAAAGCTTTGACCTAGGCAGTGTCATTGCTGTTCATTTTATGATCATTTTATGTTGATTTTGAGGTCATTAATGTTCATAATTCTGCTATTGTTTTATGCACTTAAATTGAACTTGATGTCTCAGTGATATGATTTATAAACTTTGGCCATGCACTATAAAGACTGAAAGTTTATTTCATCCATGTAATTTTTAATGCACTTTTTAAAAATGTCATAAGGCGCTCTTTTTGTGAGGCTCTTTTTGTTAGTAATAAAGAATGTAATACATTTTCTTCCTCTTTGTACTTTTATGTTAAAATAATTATCCTACTCAAATGCATGTGACATAAAATAAAATAGAATTAGGTTGAAAGTAGTCCAAAAGTAACCAGATTAAAATGTAATCTATGAGATTACGTTACTGATTGCATTTTTGTCATGTAATTTGTAATCCATACCTGATTACAGTTCACAAGTAATCCGCCCAGCACTGTAAATGCACTGGATTAAGTGCCCAAATACTTTCTGTAGCCAGTGTATATCCATTCGTTTACATGAAACAATGCAAGTCTAAACATAAAGACCAGCAATTAATTGTGTTTAGCTATCTAATAGAGACAGATTAAACAACTGACATATTTTAGATGGGGCCAGGAAATGTCATCGAGCTTCAAATCATAATTACCAAGGAGACTGCTGATGATTTATAGTGAAAAAGGAGTTACATTTTGGTCAGTTTTCACCCAAAAACGATTGGATCGCCTCAGAAGACATGAATTTAACCACTGGAGTCGTATGGATGTGCTTTTTGGAGTTTCTAAATTTTGGCCACTATCCACTTGCAATTACATTATCTGTAACCTTCAAACTTTTAATTAGTGTAATACTTTCAGATAAGCTTTGTCAAGCGAACATCAGAGTTTGTATAGATAAACTTTACCTATCTAGTTGTAATTGTCTCACAAACATCCTTCCTTAGCTACACGTGTCCATGGCACTCCTGTGAGGGGTTAGTGGCTGGCGCCAAGACAGCAGGTGACAGCTCCCCTGTCATTGCACGCGACTGCCCACTGTTGTCCCGACAGATTTCTCCTCAACTTAGTCCCCTGGAGAGTTGAACAAAGGAGAGGCACCTTGTTCGGCGCCTGCCGAAGAGGCGAGTATACTCTATTGTCTGCATTTGGCCGGCAACAGCACACTATGAAACAATGGAGCGAGTCCATTTTCGAAGGCCTGCTCAAAATAGTTTAATATACTGACCATAATAAATTCCCAGTGTGTTGTACAATTGGGCGGTGTAGAAGTAAGACAGATCTATGCAGACGCTTACATTTCAGATCTGTAGCATATTTATGTCTAGAGTCGTGGAACTCAAAGCTTCCAGGGTGGGATTCATCAATAAAGATCATCATAGGGGCTGATGGGGTCAGGTCTGGTCAGAGACATTGTTTTTTTTACAAGTTCAAGTATGCAGGAAGCTATTTGGCCTGGATGCTTTCAAGGCACAAAAGCACGTATTACGAATGATAATGAGACCAATTTAAGAGTTTTTCAGTGCAAGACCAAATTTAATGTTCAGAGTTTTTTTAAATCAGAGTCTACCTTTGAAATTGAAATCAAGTAGGCTACATTATTTTATTGCACCAGAATCACCACGAGGTTTTAGGGTTCCCTCACATCCAAAATCTAAATTTAACCCCTGGTTGTAATAGATCAGACAAGTAGAACTCCCTTAAAAACAAAGTTTCCAAATTAACCCCACAAGGGTTTTACAGCCTGATGTCAAACACCGAAAAAAGAAATTGTAGTGAAGTAAATATAGCAGAAAAGATTAAGTACTTTTTACATAGAATAATTTTAATCGGGAACTTGAAAATATTAAGTAAATTCAACATTTGTTCTCAATTAAAATGAATGCTTTAGCTTTTAAGTAAATAGTAGTCATGGTTTTGTTCTCTTTACAATGTGTCATCATGTATCAGTCGTTAAGTAGGAAACATTGTCATATTTATCTCTAATTCGAGTACATTTTACAGGTAAATAAAATAAGTACATTTGACTTAACTTTTTGATGCTGGTGTTCCCAGCATGCACTGGGTTTGAATAATTAATGAGCTTGCATGGATTTACTGTTTGTTAGTTTATTTACAATGTTTTTATTGTTGATTTTGTTGTTACATTTGATAACTTCTTGTTTTGTGAAGTCATTTTCTACTCAAAATTATCTGTTATGATCAATAAAATTATCTGTTGATTGTTACTGTCATCGTGTTTTGTGCACCAAGTGTTAAAGGGATAGTTAAACCAAAAAAATGAAAAAGAAAAAAAAAAGATAAAAATAAAATTCTCTCATCATTTACTCACCCTCATGCCATCCCAGATGTGTAAGACTTTCTTTCTTCTGCTGAACACAAATAAATACAGGTGCATCTCAATAAATTAGAATGTCGTGGAAAAGTTCATTTATTTCAGTAATTCAACTCAAATTGTGAAACTCGTGTATTAAATAAATTCAATGCACACAGACTGAAGTAGTTTAAGTCTTTGGTTCTTTTAATTGTGATGATTTTGGCTCACATTTAACAAAAACCCACCAATTCACTATCTCAATAAATTAGAATATGGTGACATGCCAATCAGCTAATCAACTCAAAACACCTGCAAAGGTTTCCTGAGCCTTCAAAATGGTCTCTCAGTTTGGTTCACTAGGCTACACAATCATGGGGAAGACTGCTGATCTGACAGTTGTCCAGAAGACAATCATTGACACCCTTCACAAGGAGGGTAAGCCACAAACATTCATTGCCAAAGAAGCTGGCTGTTCACAGAGTGCTGTATCCAAGCATTTTAACAGAAAGTTGAGTGGAAGGAAAAAGTGTGGAAGAAAAAGATGCACAACCAACCGAGAGAACCGCAGCCTTATGATTGTCAAGCAAAATCGATTCAAAATCTGGGTGAACTTCACAAGGAATGGACTGAGGCTGGGGTCAAGGCATCAAGAGCCACCACACACAGACGTGTCAAGGAATTTGGCTACAGTTGTTGTATTCCTCTTGTTAAGCCACTCCTGAACCACAGACAACGTCAGAGGCGTCTTACCTGGGCTAAGGAGAAGAAGAACTGGACTGTTGCCCAGTGGTCCAAAGTCCTCTTTTCAGATGAGAGCAAGTTTTGTATTTCATTTGGAAACCAAGGTCCTAGAGTCTGGAGGAAGGGTGGAGAAGCTCATAGCCCAAGTTGCTTGAAGTCCAGTGTTAAGTTTCCACAGTCTGTGATGATTTGGGGTGCAGTGTCATCTGCTGGTGTTGGTCCATTGTGTTTTTTGAAAACCAAAGTCACTGCACCCGTTTACCAAGAAATTTTGGAGCACTTCATGCTTCCTTCTGCTGACCAGCTTTTTAAAGATGCTGATTTCATTTTCCAGCAGGATTTGGCACCTGCCCACACTGCCAAAAGCACCAAAAGTTGGTTAAATGACCATGGTGTTGGTGTGCTTGACTGGCCAGCAAACTCACCAGACCTGAACCCCATAGAGAATCTATGGGGTATTGTCAAGAGGAAAATGAGAAACAAGAGACCAAAAAATGCAGATGAGCTGAAGGCCACTGTCAAAGAAACCTGGGCTTCCATACCACCTCAGCAGTGCCACAAACTGATCACCTCCATGCCACGCCGAATTGAGGCAGTAATTAAAGCAAAAGGAGCCCCTACCAAGTATTGAGTACATATACAGTAAATGAACATACTTTCCAGAAGGCCAACAATTCACTATAAGTGTTTTTTTTTATTGGTCTTATGATGTATTCTAATTTTTTGAGATAGTGAATTGGTGGGTTTTTGTTAAATGTGAGCCAAAATCATCACAATTAAAAGAACCAAAGACTTAAACTACTTCAGTCTGTGTGCATTGAATTTATTTAATACACGAGTTTCACAATTTGAGTTGAACTACTGAAATAAATGAACTTTTCCACGACATTCTAATTTATTGAGATGCACCTGTATTTTTAGAAGAATACCTCAGCTCTGTAGGTCCATACAATGCAAGAGAATGGGTACCAAAATTATGAAGCTCCAAAAGGACATAAAGGCAGCACAATAGTAATCTATAAGACTCTCCAGTGGTTAAATCCATGTGTTCTGAAGTGATATGATAGGTGTGGGTGAGAAACAGATCAATATTTAAGTCCTTTTTCTACTATCAATCTCCACTTTCACTTTCACATTCTTCTCCTTTTGTTTTTAGTGATTTGCATTCTTCATGCATATCGCCACCTACTGGGCAGAGAGGAGAATTTATAGTAAAAAATTACTTAAATATTTATCAGTTTGTCACCCACATTTATCAAATCGCTTTTGAAGACATGGATTTAACTACTGGAGTCTTATGGATTACTTTTATGCTGCCTTTATGTGCATTTTGGAGCTTCAAAATGTTGGTACCCATTCACTTGCATTGTGAGGACCTACAGAGCTAAAATACTCTTCTAAAAATCTTTGTGTTCAGCAGAAGAAAGAAAGTCAAACACATCTATGATGGCATGAGGGTAAGTAAATGATAAGAGAGTATTTTAATTTTTGGGGTGAACTATCCCTTTAAGATCAGCGTGCACAGCTCTACATTTTGTTTCTAAAGCCAGTAATGCAAGGTAATGTTGTCTAATAGACTTCATAGTATGCATTATGCGTCCCTTTGGAAGGTTTCTGTATGTCATGTGGTAAATAATTAAAAGTTCAAAATGTAATATGTTCCAAGTTGAACCAAAGGTGCTGCAAAAATCCTTTGAAGAAACTCTATTTTTAAGAGTGAAATGGTTTTCCATGTAATTAAATTTAATTTAATAACTCACAAATGAAGGAAGTGAACTGGTTTAAACTGGTCAAACAGGTCCCTTGTGCGCTTTCAGCACAATGTGAATGTTACAAACCAGAAAACACTGGTTCAGCACTCAGAGGCTGTTCAGAGAGAGAGTCATGTCTTGTTTTGTTATTAAATCATTCACTTGACTGTTGCTCCTTGATAATAAATCTGTTTTTCTGACCCAATGTTCAATTCTTGAAATTCCAGAGAGGTTGAAGGAAACTGTCTTTTCTTAAGTGGATCACGTTACAGATATTTCCGGCTGTTCCCAACATTTCCAGGTCAAACATATTCACAATTGACAGACTGGCATTTCTGCCGAAGAGACAGGAATTCGACAACGAACTACAGGGACATAACAGGATATAGATGCCAAACTTGTTTCCTATGTCGCTGAATAATAATGTGTGACAAATGAATTTAGTGTTAACTTTATTTGACCACTAAAAAGAACACACAGAAGCAAATAAATACAATAGAGATCACTATCTCCGAGCAATAAAAATATAACTTTAGATTACATCCGCAGCTCTTATGAAACACTTCCTGTATCAGTTTTTATGCATGTTGCTTAGAAGTGCTTATCTGACTCCATCCAATTAACTCAATCCTGAATGAGTTAAAAAACGTACTTTAAATAAAAGCCAATTGGAATGCAGCAGAGCTGGACAGCACAATGTACAACGATATCCTGGAATAAAATAACAACATAACACAATAACAAAACAGAGCGATAACCAGCAGGGTACTTTGACTCCCAGACTAGCTGATTAAATTCCTCTGGTGTGACTCTACTGTATTGTACCATCTTGTTATACTTCCGTAGCTCTGCTGTTAAAGTAATGAGCATTGTGCTCACTTAAAAGGTCTTTTGAGGTCTGAGCGTACAAACGGGGTAGAGGCTTCAACACAGGATACTTTGCACTGGGCTGTTTGTAGTAGACATTCATTTTTGGGGGCTTTGATGTGCCTGCACTGCCAAAATAGTGCCTATGAGTGTCTAGGCTGGTACAGAAAAAATTACCCAATTGCATGTACTGTAGCTGACGTTTTGATCTATGTTTGACTTTTGGAATCTGTCTGGAGATTATTCAAATTGTTCAGCTCTATCAGTTAGCCTTTAAAAAAAGACTCCTTGTTGGTCAGAGGCTCTGTTCAAAAATCTAGTGAGCTGCCAACCTAGACAGCATTTAAGGCATCATTCTGTTTTTTTTACTTGAAGGCTTTTCCAAAAGATAAGTTAGCCTACTTTGTTTTGGCTAAATTCCAAAACAGCATTGCTTGTATTCTTCGTAGAGAGGGTAATCTTAATGCGTTCACCTCATGTCAGAATTACTGTAACTACGAGATGACAACTTGGAGACTCTACTCTTAAGTTGTTCGAGTCTTTGGACCTCGTAAATTATTAATTTCTGTTGCAACACTTATAACAGCAAAATGGATCTATGTGTGGCTTTGTTGTTAAGTACAGCAAAATATTTAATCAATCTATTACATTCATTACCTCAATATGTTCATACAAAACATTTAAGTACAAAGAAAGCACTCCAGGTAACAGGGGACATAAGAAAATATTGTTTATATTAAACTAGCTTTAATTGTTGAGGTCGCTGCCATTTTGGTTCTTTACATGATGTCACAATGGTCATGTTGGAGCTTACCACTTGATTACAACTTGTAATAACAAATTCTTTGAAGACACGAATGGTTTTCAGAATCACATAATTGTTGTAATTCCAACATGACGTAGATGCACCATCTTTATGGATAGGGTTTTTGAACGTCTCCGTGGTGGAGGAAAACACTGTGGATGAGAGGTGTAAACATAGCAATATCAATGCACTTTCAATAGAAGGTGGATTAGTGTTGACGTTGCCTTAGAATGCAATGCGCCAAATCAATTAATTGTGAATATTAATATTGCCGCAAGCAGAAAAGATCAGGGCCAAGAAACTTTACATGTACCCTCAGATCATGGTTGCAATTATGCATACCATGTTTCGTTTTGACAGGACAAAGCGTTGCTGAGATAGGGCCTAACTTTCTGTTTTTTTGTTAACTTGGCCAACTTTGTTATGAAGTTAAAAAACCGTTAACGAAACATTTTAAGAAACGATATGATGTAAATTGAAAACCAACTCTGCACGAGGACTGAAACCAGAAGAAAAAGATAATAATAATTTAGTCAATAAAATAGTTTTATCTAATTAAACTGAACTATTTTACCCAATGTTGGAGTGTAATAAGTATGTTTATGCTAATTCGGGTGTCGCTTCGTTAGCTTATCAGCATGCTAACATCAAACTGTACTGAAATCATTTGTGTCTTGAATCTACCATGCGGTTAGCATGTTAATTGTTATTTTTGTGACTCTGCTTAAGTAGAGCATCCCAAATCAGTCACAAAATTAGGTGCATTTAATTTAGGATGCTATTCCTGCTGACAAAAAGACAGCTAAAACCAATGTAAGCTTTTGCTGGTCTTAGCTGGTTTAAGTTGGTTTAGCTGGTCTCCCAGCCTGGCCGAGCTTGTCTTAATTGGTCTCCCAGTCTGACCAACTAACAAGTGCCCCAAATCCCTCTAAAACCAGCAAACCAGACCAGCCTGAGCGACCAAGCTATGACCAGAAAACCATTTTAAGTGTTTTTTTTTGTTTTTTTTTTTTCTCATCATGGACTTTAGACAAAATAATCTGCCTATGTAGACAGTAGACAACAAGGCAGCTCACTAAGCTTTGGATCAGAGCCAGAATCAGGCTGTGCGGCACAACCTCACTTCCTGTTAGCCTGGGCAGGCGTCACACATTTTAAATTATTTCTATTAAACTGTATTTAGACAGTTAAAACATTGGCTCCAAAAATAGCCAGCTGACCCTCTCTAAATGGTTCCAGGAGGGTGACTCCCTCAGGGGCATGTGGTAAGGGTGCACTGGTTCTGCACATCCACTCCAGTGTGCCCGAGGGAGGGAACGCTGTGGAAAGACGGCAATGGAAAGAGTTGACAGTCTTTGTAGAGACCAAATGACCCAAGAACTTCTTGAAGCATTATATTTCTGTAACTGATGAAGGAAACTGAATCAGAGTCAGTCTGACCTTAACTGTGCTTTTCAAGTGGTTATACAATTCAAAACATTGTACAATTGGCAAAAAGGAACCAAATGGATGGAACATCAGTCTAGACCATACAGAAGCCAGACTGTGTCCAGACATTAAACAGAATGAAAGAGTAGATGTCAGTGAGTCAAATATGACAAAAAGATACTTTACACACAGTATGTATGAAAGACTGATGACAGGATTTTTCTTTCCAATTGAAAATAATTTCATTATTAAATAAGCATTATGAAAAAGACAGTCTAATTGGATGAGCCATGTTTTAAGCAATTAAAATGTTTAATATGCACACACATGTGACCACATATCAATACATCCTATAATGCAGCAAGACACACTGCTTATAGAAAGGTTGATAATTACATTACTTACCAAAAACAGCTTACAATTAGACTAATAAATTAAATTACTTGGTGGAAAAATTGTTTATTGTGATTATTAATATTAACATTAACCTAATGAGACCCCTGCATGACTGCGGTGTGCATTTTCCATTCCCCTTTTTTATTTGTAACTAGTAGCACCTAATAAACTTTTTAAAATGTTACAGACATTACATCAGAAATTAGTAATTAATTCTGATTCAAAGTAATGGCCAGCATCATCCAATCAATGCCAACCATGATAAATTAAAATGTTGCATTATATACAGGGTTTTGTTGTCATGACAACAAAATTACAGTGTTGGACCTACTGTAACTTTTCACAGATAAGGTTGGTGAGTGATTTTATCACATTAAATTACTGTTAACATGTTTACATTTTGAAACGGTGTGCATTTGAATTTTTTTTAAATCAACATTATTCCACAAATTAGGTTAATTGAGCGTAACTTGTACTGAACCCAGACATTTCTTTAAGACCTTTACAAAAATGTGTTGTAGCAGTACCATGGTACAGTGTAGGGATGTGCCCGAAGCCAAATACCTAATTATAGGTATTAAGCAATCTTTTAAATAAACACCCAAAATTACAAAACAAGGGTAAGTCTGTGAAGCCAATATTAGATACTACAGTGTAAATCTTATGAATGATAATGTGCACAGTGTGATTTCAAGTTCATCGGATGGCTGCAGTCTCGACTCCGTTTCAGTCTCCGTTAATTGTGCACGTCTCAGAAATCTAATCTTGTCAAGAGTAACATTAACTAAGATACTATATCATGTGTCAATGTCACAAATGTCTGTTAACACCAACTGCTGCACACAATTCACACATAGGGATCCATTAACCAACCTGAGCACAATGTTGAATTCCTGATGTGATGATTTTATAGCGGAGCTCGTCTGTCCTTCTCTTAAAGCTGACCACATTTATATCCACATCACCAGTTAAGGTAATTATGCACGGAGGATTGTAGATAAAACAAAACGTGCATTTTTCCAGCTTTTCTTTTCTTGAAATTTATAGAGGCTCGCTCTTGCTATTTATTCCACTGCATTTCGCTAATTCTGCACATGCAATTTAAGTAAATAATTATGCCCTCCTCCACATTATGTTAAAATATGTGCACACAAAATAAGCCTCAAGTGCAGCCTATCATAAAACTGTTCTGATATAAATTTATGGTGCTTTCTTCTGTTTATATAGGCTTAATTATTTTTTTCCTCATTTCTTTTAATGCTTGTATTTGTATTTAATATTTGCTGCTAAATGTGTGCTTGACATTTTACAATTGCTTGACACCTCGTGCCTCCAGAATAACATTTTTATACTCGCACACTGCACATAAACTTCAACATATACTTTCACATTGCTGACATAAACCAAAATTCTGTTTCAGAAGATTTTAATGTCAAAAATACCAGGAGAAACCAAAGCTAAAAACACATTCAACAGTTAATGTAGCCTACATATCCAGCTTCATCTGGTGAGACAAAATAAAGAATATACCAATATTATAATTAATTAATAATAATAATAATTATAATTATTAAATAGGCTTATACGAGGCATATTTTATATGCAGAAACTAAATGTAAGAGAGTTACATTTAAAAGTTAGTTTTTAGTTTTGAGACACTTCCAGTTTAAGCCATGACCACATCCGGTTCTATCCTAATACAGAGACAGATACAGGTAAATTTGTCATAGTAACAGATGCAAATGCAGATAATGGCTTCGCTGCACACCCCTAATACAGTGACAATATCAGGTGATAATACCATGGGGTCCTACTTTATATTAGGTGTCTTGAACTAATATGTACTTAAAATACATACAATACAATGTACTTTTTGTGCAAAATTCTCACAAGATTCATATGTGCTGTTACTGAGGTTGATGTAAGTGTGTTTAGGGTTACGGTTAGGGTTTAGATTAGGATTAGGGTTTAAGGTAAGGGTTAGGTTTAGGATTTAGGTTAACAGTGTAACTACAGATGTAGTTAAATGCAGGTATTTCAAATGTTAGTACAATACAACAGCACATATGTGTATACTAAGTAGTTAAAGACACCTAATATAAAGTGGCTCCTTTTTTTTTTTTACTTTAATATAAATAATAAATACATAACCCTTTGGAGTTGGGTTTAACAATATAGGCTTTGAATTGTTACTTTTTTGTAAAATATAATAATCATTTTAAACACTTGTGTATTTAGCTGTTCTTATGCTTCACATTTGGCCAAACAACACCCCTGTAAACATGGTCAAATGACTGCAACTCTCATGTTGCTTTATTAAATATATATATATATATATATATATATTTAACTGATTCACCTGAATGTACCATTTACTTTTGAAGTAATGTCTCAATTTAGTCAGTCATAACACAAGAATACTTTTACTGCAAAACATTTTTATTCAACTGACCGCAGTGTTATACAGAGGAGCATTTGTAAATAAATAGAGGTGCTGGACAGCACTGCTGTTTGCTGATACAAAATTAAAAAAGAACATATCATACACTTTTTACACACGCCACTTCCGGCAGAGCAGCCTTTAAGAAGGATTGTCAGAAATCCATCTGCAAAGTCCGAGAGGAGGTGGATTTCAGCATGCAAAAGTCTTTGACCAGTTTCATAAAATAAACAGATCGGGGAGGTTATGCTTTGTTGAATCATTGTATTTTAACAAGGGAAACAGACCAAGTAGAGAATGTCTGTTGGGATTGTGTCAGCATCATGTATTGCAATACTCCACCTCAAATACTGTATGTCCAGTGTCTGTCAAGGCCTACAATGTTATCACCTCAGATTATGTTGCTCAACTAATCCCAAACACATTGTCCATTCATTGCAGATCTTCAGCTCAAACTAAAACAATGATCTCAGACATAAATGTCTTATGGATTATAATCGCAACCAACCAGCAGCTCTGAATTTGGGCCACTTCAGTCCTGCTGCTGGACTGGTTTTATGTTCCTCAAATCTGTGCAAACCAACAAAATGCAAAGCTTTAAAAAAAATAAAAAGCTTAAACCAGCCTAAGGTGGTTTTCTGGTCAGGCTGGTCTGGTTTAATTGTTTTTAGAGGGGTTTAGGGCACTTGTTAGCATAGAGACCATCTAAACCAGCTTAAACACAGAACGTTCCCCTAACGTTAGCATATTGTTTCCGTTTGGTTATTTTTTTGGGGGAACTAATTCATATCATTCTAGGAACATTAGGGTTAGGGTTAAGGTTAAGGTGGGTTTAGGGTTAGGGTTATAACCATAAACTAACATTCCCAGAACATTGCAGGGAGGTTTTTTGTGTGACAACCTAAAAATAACTCGTGCCGAATTTCTTCTAATGGTTATTGCAGGGTTTTATTTTTATAACCAAGAACTAACCTTCCCAGAACTTTGAAGAGTTCACTTATTTTAATGATTAATCAAACAATGGATCAGAACACGGCAATGAATTGCATTATTGAGTGCTGCAGAGAGGATATCGGAATATAGAGGTTAGGAGAACGTTAGGGGAAAGTTCTCCAAACCTACAGGGAATATTCTATTTTTGTAAAAAATAAAATAAAATACAAATACAAAATTCAAAAAGAGCTAACCAAAAGAGAATGTTGGAATGTCCATTCTGGGAACGTTCTGGGAACTAAAAGCCAACGTTGCCGGAATGTTCTGTTAACCAAAATTGTAAGCTGCAACCAGCTAATATCAACAAACCACCTTTGGGCTGATTTAAGCTATTTAAAAACAAAAAAAGACAAAGAAATGTTTAAAAAAGGTAATACAGGTATTTACAGAGTGATACATACCCATAATCTTAAAGGCAGCTATGATAAAAGTATTTTCAAACTATTTCAGAATAACTCTTTGTACTTGTATTCAAGCTGATCTCAATCGAACTTACCAAATAAGCCAAATAATCAAAACCAGGTAAACGTCTTTGAAAGATGAAGCACTCCAACTGAAATATTATGAAGCAAAGATCAGTAAAAGTGTGTTTGTATGCACTCAAACATAACTACATACATACAGACAACTACACAAACAGCACACTTGAACACAGCTCTTACACATAACTTCAGCTTTACTCATTAACACAAACACTGGTTATCCTTCAAATACAGCTAATCATGCTAAAAACACATGATGTTAAAATATAGCATGAGCAAAAATTGTCTAATAATATATATATATATATATATATATATATATATGTTTTTTTTTGTTTTGTTTTTGTTTTTTGGTCTTGAATGTGTTTTTGCAGAACATCTAGTCAACAAATAATAGATATTTTAAGAAAAACCCAATTAAACTGACATGCAGAGATTTGATACCTTTTGCATGAAATGTGGATATGAATAGAATACTAGCGTACTGCTTATTGCACATTATATACTGTATACTGCCTACTATTTTCCCTCAAGTAAACAGTCTGTACTATATAGCGATAAATGTTTCCAAAATTGTCATTGACCTGATTAGGTTGCATTTTCAATTCAGTAAGTGTTGTCAAGTTTTCATCTCAGAAATATATATGGTCAGTTTGAATGTTAATTTCAAGTTTGTGTAAAAATGTCTAGAATTTTGGAAGTCTGATCAAATAATCGGTCACGTTACATAAGAAAAAAGCAGTTGATTGAATTGTGAGATGATCCAGCTAACAAATGTATGTTCTTAAAAAGTTTTTCAGATGTTACATTGTGGTTTTATTAACGTCAGTGGAATGTTATTTAAATGTTAGCAAAACATTCCTTAAATGTGAAAACATTTTTATAATAGTAACATTTAAAAAAAATACAGAGGATGCTCTCTATTATGCTAATAACTTTGCAAGTATGTTCCCTTAACAATATTTTTAACATTTCAAATAATGTTGTTGGAACGTTGCCTGTTAGGTGGGACATTCCCTGGAAGGTTGCCTGTTTTGGCAAATGCAGTAGGAGTTGAATGGTAGTATTACACCGTGTAACATTTATTTATTTATTTTTTGTTCCTGGGTAGTAAGTGTTATTTCCTAATTGCTTATGCCTCAAAAGTATAGAAAATGGCTATTATTCCCCACAAACTTTGCTATTGTGACCAGGACAATGATATTTTGAAATGTACCTATTTTCCAGAACATTCCAGATAGATTCAGTGCTGAGTAAACTTGGAGTAACTTCTAGAACTTTCTAGAACTTTCCAGTAATATAAATAGTAGTATAAATACAGGGGCCTTAAGCCCACCATTTCAGTTTAGTTCCAGCTGCTTAAGTGGATACATATCAAGACCTTGCTGGACGCCTTGAAGTATGATGAGTACGGCTGGGAGGTCATAGGAGACTTCAAAATGGTGGCATTCCTGATGGGTCTCCAAGGCGGTTTTACCAAGTTTCCCTGCTATCTTTGCCTTTGGGACAGCAGGAACACCAAGGCGCACTACCACAGGCGGGACTGGCCACAGCAGACCGAGTTCTCTGTGGGGAGGAACAACATCAAGTGGGAGCCACTGTTGGACTGATGCCACCACTGCACATCAAACTGGGCCTTATAAAACAATTTGTCAGAGCTCTAGATAAGGAGTCGGCAGCCTTCGAGTACCTTCAAGACTTCTTCCCTAAGCTGTCTGAGGCAAAGGTCAAAGCCGGTGTCTTTGTCGGACCACAGATAAAGAAGATCCTGGAGTGCAATGAACTCCCCAAGAAGCTCACTAGTAAGGAGAAAGCGGCTTGGAACAGCTTTGTCGCAGTGGTTCTGGGCTTCCTGGGCAATCACAAGGCCGAAAACTATGTGGAGCTGGTTGAGTCTCTGGTGAAGAACTACAGCACAATGGGCTGTAGGATGTCCCTCTGAGTCCATATCCTTGATGCTCATCTTGATAAATTCAAGGAGAACATGGGAGCATACTCGGAGGAGCAAGGCGAGAGCTTCCGTCACGATATACTGGACTTTGAACGCCACTACCAAGGACAGTATAACGAGAACATGATGGGAGAATACATTTGGGGGCTGATTTGTGAAAGTGATTTACAGTATAATCGTAAATCTCGAAAAACTACTCACTTCTAAATCTTTTGTAGTCATTTTTGTATCACTTTAGTATAAATACATGTTAATTTGGATTCATATATTGTTTTTTTCTGACTTTATGTGAATGAAAAGACACAACTTCGCCCATTTCTCATTGGAAATAGGTCACAAAAGCAAAGTTTGTGGGGAATAATAGCCATTTTCTATACTTTTGAGGCATAAGCAATTAGGAAATAACACTTACTACCAAGGAACAAAAATTGTGTTACATAGTGTTATGTTTGTAATACAACCTAAGACAAATCTACAGCACTGGACAACATCATTACATAATGAGGAAATTACAAAATGTAAATATGAAAAAAAATCTATATTTTTAAAGTGAATCTGTTTTCTGCCTCTGCTTAATTCTGCAGACAACACTCACTCACAGTACTCTTGCGCCCCCTTCAGTGCTGGTCTGGTACTTAAAGTGTACTACTAGTTGCATAAGATTGGAAATGAATTGGAATAAATTGCAATTACATCCAGTGCCCTCATCAAAACCTTAAAAGAATCACATAACATCTGAAGATCTTTCACAGTATCAACAAAAGGAAAAACAGCCATACACCTTTTTTTTTTTTCAGTAGGCCTTACAACAGGTTTATGAATTAATGCTATATGCAAAAACACATAATATAAAAGTCATAAACAACAATTGTTTAAAAATATATATATTCAATTAAATAAGTACTAAAGCTGAATATATAAGGAAAACTTTGGCTTAAATAAACATGAATGTGTCTGACTATAGAACAGAGTAATGGTTCTGTGTGTATCAGCGACTATAGACGTCAATACATTGTTTTGAACTGACCATCACTTGTTATTTGCTTTGACACAATAGTAACACATGGAACGAACTGTTAATAAACATACACATGTGGAATATGCTGTTTTGTAATGCTTAAAAATACATGTATATACAGGTGGAGTTTGGTATCAGACTGAGATAAATACTGAAAGACAAGATATAAAAATGCCAGTTTTGAGTTTGAGAGACGGCTCACATGCTATGGAAAATGTAAGCAATGCTTCAAAGTTATACTTCAAAAATAAAATAGATACCAAATTGAGTGTAACTGGTTCTTGGTTTATTTTCATCAAAGAGTTTGTTCGTTTGTTTCAAAAATGTTAACACTATCTATGAGACCTGTATATTTATTGCATTTTAAAGGGTTTTAATGCATTGTAAGTTATACATACAGTAATACCATATAATAAACATTGCAATCTGTTATATATTTGTAATTAATAATATAATATATTATAACAATTACATATTAATGGTAACACTTTTGAGATCAAACAGGATATAACTTTTGGTAAATTTGAATTGTGATGTTAATCATGTGTTCAAATGCACTTTAAAGGTTATTATAATATAATATAATACTATATAATATTTTAATAATAACTATATCTAATTATTAATACAACCGTAGTCTCATAATTATTTATAAGAGTATCCAATGGTTATTATAAAAGAATTCTGAATGCACTATACTGCATTAAAACACCTCTAAAATGCATTAAACAGAGACTTTAAAAAGCTACCAAAAAATAAAAACAAAAGCGTCCAAAAGCTTATGTTTAAAACACTGGAATAGTATTCAACCAACAGGTCATTATGGCAGTATATAAAATAAACCCAATAATGGCATTATGCCAATATTTGTGCATATTCATAACAAGAAAACAGAAAGAAAAACATTGTTTTTTCAGTGATAATGCCAGTAGCACACACTGTCACTGTACGTTCACATCCCACACTCTTCATCCACCAAGTGCTGCAAAACTTTCTCTGTTCAACACTTAAACACCAAAACACTCTCACCTGATCTATACAGAACTGTAGTATATGGACTGTTTTGGTAATGTCCACCAGCAACTGGGAAATGTATGGAAGGCAAATTATTAACAATGCAATTTGCAGTTTCACACATCAGAACTGTTGGCAAAAACGCACGAGCGACCATTTTCAATATGGCATCAATGTGAACTTCCACATGAGACAAAAATGACATCATATGGGTTTGTAGCAACATGAGGGTATTTAAATATTGGTGTATTTCTATTACAAGTCACACTATTCAGATTAAGTGACGACAGAGCCAAAGAGACGTACATGAGTCTCTCAAACTGTGGAGAATGAGTCCAGGATGTACACCAATGTCTTTTAAGGCCTGAGGTTTAAAATTCCCATATACGAGCAGGGAGAGTATTGCCACAGTAATGCTGGATAAAATAGGATCATACATGACTCGGATAACGGTGAAATAACATTTTGTACAAGGACAAGATAATAGACTTGAACACTTGAAGGGCATATTACCTATGATATAATCCAAACGATGGATTGCATCAAACCAAAATAGTGCTTTTCAAAGAGGTAACAGGCATACAGACATTTGGAATCTTATTTCGATTTGTTTTAAAACTGAAATTGGACTAAATACAAGAATTAACGCCATATTGTATTGTTTCCATGTTTAAAAAAAGGCATTATTCCATTGAGCATTAGTTCATACTGGTTTGTAGAGACCGGATTACACCTAAACCTCCTTCAGTTAAGGTCCATATTGTTGTTAAGCAGCACCCTAGCGTAACGTTAAATAGAAATCATACTTTTAAGACCGTTTTCAACATGTAGAAAGTGCAAAATGGAAGCCATTTTCTTTTTCATTCGTTCGATCAATCGATATATCGATAGATAGATAGATAGATAGATAGATAGATAGATAGATAGATAGATATGCGACTCCAACGCAGTTTACTTAAAGCTGCAACAATCCATGTCCAAAAACAAAACAAATGTTAAGCGAAGACGACGAACAGACGACCAACAAACATCCAAAGAGTCTTCTCAATCCTCCACCATTGAGGCAATTGTCACGTTGATTGAGTTGACTGTGTTTGGCCTTTGAACAACTCCAGTGCTGTTTTTGCTTGAGCTATTTGAACTTTTAGATTCTCTGAGCAGTTCCACAGGGTTTTATAGTGGTCCATAGGCTATGAGTGACACCCAAAGCATATCTGCTTCTACCACAGGTCACACATCTGTGGTTTCACCCTACTCACCTCGACCCGGCCCACTTTTTCTTGTTCCCGCCACTTCTGACGGCCAGTTGGCTGTTGAGTGTGTCAGTCAATAAGCCTGTCCATTCAGAGCGTGGCCAAGATCCGTGAGAATGAGATGATGACAGTAAATGTGGTCTGGCCCACGCCGAACACCAGAGCTTCCAACGGTGCCATGTCCTTCCCTGCCACACGATACACACCTGCCACTGCGGCACCTGAGACAAGAGATATTAAAGCTGAAGCATCTCATTTCTGCGCCACTAGCACAACCAAATGGAATTTCAAAAATAAACAACTTTTCAAACTGTTGCTTTATAGTTGACTTGAAAGAGAAAACACACTTGAAAGAGGAAACAGTTCATACCAATGTCCACTATAGTGCCCCTTGTGGCAATGTCGAGAATGCAATGAATACTTGTGTTGTGTTATGATTTGCTGTCTGACATACTATATTTTAGAAAAGAAACTGCACGAAATCGAGCTTGCATAGCTATAAGTATCTGTGATCATGTACTTGCATAGAGTACGTTTCGGTCTTAACATTTAATTATTTTCAAAGTTTGATTTTCACAATATACAGGAGTTTAAACAGTTTTTGACCAATATATTTCCATAATTTTTTCAGTCAGTTGGATTACTTCATAAGTATTTTTGAAAGTCATTTTATACAGATCACAGTCATATATATATATATATATATATATATATATATATATATATATATATATATATATATATATATATATACACCGATCAGCCACAATATTAAAAACCACCTGCCTAATATCATGTAGGTCCCCCTACATGATATCAGGCAGAACAGCCAGAACAGTTCTGACCCGACGAGGCATGGACTCCACAAGACCTCTGAAGGTGTCCTGTGGTATCTGGCACCAAGACGTTAGCAGCAGATCCTTTAAGTCCTGTAAGTTGCGAGGTGAGACCTCCATGGATCGGACTTGTTGGTCCAGCACATCCCATAGATGCTCAATCGGATTGAGATCTGGGGAATTTGGAGGCCAAATCAACACCTTGAACTCTTTGTCATGTTCCGCAGAACATTCCTGAACAATTTTTGCAGTGTGGCAGGGTGCATTATCCTGCTGAAAGAGGCCACTGCCATCAGGGAATAACGTTGCCATGAAAGGGTGTACCTGGTCTGCAACAATCTTTAGGTAGGTGCTACGTGTCAAAGTAACATTCACATGAATGCCAGGACCCAAGGTTTCCCAGCAGAACACTGTCCAGAGCATCACACTGCCTTAGTCGGCCTGCCTTCTTCCCATAGTGCATCCTGCTGCCATCTCTTCCCTAGGTAAATGACGCACATGCACCCGGCCGTCCACACGATCTAAAAGAAAATGTGATTCATCAGACCAGGCCAACTACTTCCATTGCTCCTTGGTCCATTTCTGATGCTCACGTGCCCATTGTATGTGGTTTCGTCAGTGGACAGGGGTCAGCATGAGTACTCTGACCGGTCTGCGGCTACGCAGCCCCGTACGCAGCAAGCTGTGATACACTGTGTGTTCTGACACCTTTCTATCATGGCCAGCATTAAGTTTTTCAGCAATTTGTGCTACAGTGGCTCTTCTGTTGGATCGGACTAGACGGGCTAGCCTTCGCTCACCAAGCACACCAATGAGTCTTGGGCACCCATGACCCTGTCACCAGTTCTCCTTCCTTGGACCACTTTTGGTAGGTACTAACCACTTCTGGGAACACCCCACAAGACATGCCGTTTTGGAGTTGCTCTGACCCAGTCGTCTAGCCATCACAAATTGGCCCTTGTCAAAATCCTTACGCTTGCCCATTTTTCTTGCTTCCAACACATGAAATTCAAGAACTGACTGTTCACTTGTTGCCTAATATATCCCATCCCTTGACAGGTGCCATTGTAACGAGATAAATGTCATTCACTTCACCTGTCAGTGGTTTTGTTGTGGCTGATCAGTGTTATATATATATATATATATATATATATATATATATATATGTATGTATATATGTATGTATATAATTTACATTACAATTTTAAACTCTCTCTAAACCTTTTTTGCTACTGTACCTTTAACACTTCAAAATGAAATCTGTTTTGATTGGCTATATTTTCACATGTGAAATGAGTGGCAATGCCCTCACCTAGTTGCTGACTACTGAACTGGTATTATTATGTAAGTGTGGGAGGTCATATGTTAATGAGCGCATGGTTGTGATGTCATTACCATTACAATTTACAAACAAGTAAATTATGTAATAGTATGTTTACATATTGCATCAAACTCTTATTTTAAAATAGCAAGAAAAATCCTGTTTTCATTATATTTCCCCCTTTAAAGCAATAATTCGAGGGAGGAATGTGCTTTCAGGTTCTAGTATGGGATAGACTCACTAATAGACATTAAAAATTTAAGCCAAAGGCCACCAGACTGAATCTTACCAGACTGAATCTTTACCCTACTTCAGTAACTTATGTTCTTTAATGTGGCACGTGGCTGTTATTAAATGTTTCATAGAGTCTGCCTAAAAGCCTGTGTGTAGGTTAATGTATAAGTAAGTCATTGTGCATGAACGTTAATGTACAGTATGTGTGTTTATGAGTGGTTTTCACTCTCTCTCTGCCCAATCCATATTAATGATAAAGCAAACCTCTGGGACAGGCACTTGGACGAGGGGCTATTTTTGAGTCAAATTCATTTGTGATAGACTGGAGAGCAGCTAACAGCTAGTTCATTGACACCCAGCCCAACTATAGACATGGGCTGTCCCATTTCACTGTCTAGTCCCTTAGTTTTCATGGTGTATTCACAACATGATCACATGGGAAGTCGGCATGTTGTTTCTGAGAGTTGTGGTACGCTAGAACCGACAACATTATGCCAACTCACTGACAAGCACCATCTCCTATCAAAAATGTTTGCATTGGCTACAGCGTGTTTACCTTCCCCTATGGCACGACAGGAAGCACATTACGTCAGCAGCGTGGGAGACCCAGATTCGGATCCCGTGTAGAAACCAAGAAGTAACTGCGTTCGCATAATCAGTGACAAGCGCGATTCGAAGTTTGCATTTTCCCCTTTAACATTAAATTTTTGCACCACTGATGGTTAGGTTTAGGTTTGGGGGTACAGTTTATAAAGTATGAATTCCTCTTTACTGTATTACAGCATGTACGGCTGAAAACAATTCGCTTTTGGTGCCCCCCGTGGGCATCACACCCGGAAAATGTTCACACGTGCCCATACGCCCAACAACACTTACCGCTTTGGCCACTGGGGGCAGTGTTTTGAATTTCGGTAAGCACAGACTGATTTTAGCAAAAGAAAAGTCAACCTACTGTTTCCGAATGCACTGTGAGATCAGTCTGGTATTCTGGGAATTACTAATAGAGGATGACGTATTTAATTACTGATGATACTCTAAGACTAGATACTTAGTTCTTATATCTGTCTTCAAAAATAGGCATAGTTGCACTTCTAATGTATTGAGAAAATAAGTAGGGTTATATTTAGTGTTTGACAAAATGCACACATTTTGCTAAAAAATACAGTGATAAGGAAATCAGAAGTGAGTGTGTACTGACTGGTGATGACTCCACCGGTGAGAGAGGCCAGGAAGCCCACACTGATGAGCACCAGTGTGATGAGACGACCTCGCTTGTGACGCTGTAGAGTCACACACATCAGCAGACCAACAGCGCTGTGAACGAACAGCGATGAGAAGAGACACCACAGGAACACCCAGTACCACATCTCTGCACAGAGAGAGAACAAACCAGTTAGAAAGTTACTGTAGCTGGTTTAAAAAGCAACACAACTGTGGAGCATTTTTGTTTTATGAGAAATCTGTACATGAATAGGCTATATGTTAGTATATGTAACAATGTCAAGGGTCTGTTTAGAACTGCATCCTATGCAGTATATACAGGATACAGCTTACCATTTAAAAATAGTATGTTAAACATTATGTAGTAAGCAACAATTTCGAACAGTAGCATGCTACGTTGACACAACAAGTCAAAAAGAGATTCAGACCATTTTTTGGTCTGAATCTATTAAGTGCAATTTACACAAATTAGTGACTTGAATGCACCTCATCCATGATGAACTTGTTTTAAATGACTAAGTTCAAAGTCATTTTTATATTTTTTCTAGGGCTTGAAATAAAATAGGTCATGCGGTGTAACCGTCTAAAAGAAAAAGTCTAATATAAATCAGTGTTGGCATGTGCAGAATAATCTTTTATTATTATTATTATTATTATTATTATTATTATTATTTTAAATAAGCAGTGCAACAATTTTGTTTTGAAATATTATTAATATTTACCAAAATACCAAACTAAAGTCATGTGGTGTAACCACCGTGAAGGTTGCCATTTTGTTGCAATAAAACAGAGAGGACCCCTTTAGACCTCAAAACAGTGTGAAGTTTATCTGAAAAGGCACGTTTTGTTAAGGTCATATGGAGTAACCCTAAAAACATTTCTTGATATTCTTGACTTAAAAATTCAAAATATTTGTAAAACAATAATAATGATAAAATAAAAAAACTAAATACCCTTATTTCAATAGTTTATTAAGTTTTGTACACTCTCATGTATTCAAGGATTTGTAGAGATTAAATTTCTACAAACTTGACACATGTGTTTTAATCTAGCATATGTACTGTATACCACACACAGAGCAGTGTGCTCTGTTTTGGCAAATGTAGTAGGTAGTCCAGGTATTCCATGCTTACAGGAAATTGTCATACTATGCAGTATATTTTACACAGTAAACATACTGCAAAAATAATACTAGTAGTATGATAGTATGCTATTTTGAACATACTGTATATTATACTAAGCGATTTCATGGGCCACTCTACCAATTCAACTAATAATACGAAAATAACTAAAGTTGTTGTGTGTTTCTTGTGTTTTCTTTCTCAAAAAAGTTCCGCTTTCTCGAGCAAACAGGAAACACTCAGTGAGGAACTTCTGTTAAAGGAATATTACCAGACTAGAATTCAGACCAAACACATTCTATGTCATACTACAACAAGAACGAGCTTCATTAGGGTGACTCACCCAAAACAATTTCTACTTTGCAAAACAAAATGAAGCCTATTTTTAGATGAATTGTGATTACATCTTTATGCAATATATAATGCATTTATTTATTGAAATATAGTGTGGTGAAAGTCTTGAATCACTGTCTGCTTTTTGAGACTGCTATTACACCTTGTTCACATAGATCTGACGGGAGTAAATGGACAGTTTAGCTCTGTTGATAAACCCTGGAAGAGAATCAGGTATTCTCTGGAATACTAGAAGATTCCAGGACCTCTTAGCTCGACCATGAAACTGATTATAAAATTGCTGTTGTCATGAACTCTGTGAAATGCTCTTCCATGCAAACTAAAAATGCTTGAGAAATCACACACTCAGGCAGAAATACTGCTGACAACCGCAGTTGAACATGTCAAAGCGAATGCATTAAAAAATAAACCACAAACTTGCATATCCAACACCTTTTACAGCTGATTATAGCTTTGTGCCCATATGCATAAAAAGGCAGACATTAAAGCATTAACATCTTATGATGTGATAGTGTTTTGTGTTAATTTAACACATAACATGACAGCAAAAATAATGAAAAACTTGAATCCAGTGTAAAGACTGACACACACACATATACTCAAGGTATTGATTTAGCCATAAGCTGCCACTCTCATGCTAAGTGAGACGTAATGTCCAGACATAAGAGTCTTTGTACTGTAAGTCTAAACAGTTCACATGCGCGCACTCACCCATTTGAATGGGCAATCAACAGCTACAGTGAGAGATATCCATCAAACTGTGTTATCAGTAAACTGAGCCAGACACAACAGCCATGTTGTGCCAGGAACACTGCTGCTGTTCTTATAAGGTGGCACTGCCTACTGCCTCAGCCACAAAAAGAACCACATACAACACACTAGCACAGAGATACTACACAAGATTCACAATAGCACAGAGATGCTGAACAAGAGACACTTTACCAGTGAGTAGTTGGAAGAGATACACACACTCACACAAGGTAGTGGAACACTTTAGCAAAGACATATATAGGAAAAGAGACACTATAGCACCAATATACCAGACAAGAGACACAATAGCACTGAGATACTAGACAGGAGACACTACAGCACCAATATACTAAGAGACACTATAGCACAGAGATGCTGGGCAAGAGACACTATAGCACAGAGATACTTTACAAGAGACACTATAGCACAGAGATACTATACAAGAGACACTATAGCACAGAGATACTATACAAGAGACATTATAGCACAGAGATACTGAACAACAGACATTAGCAGTGAGTGACTGGACATGAGACACTATAGCACAGAGATGCTGGACAAGATACACTACAGTACAAAGATGCTAGGCAAGAAGAGACATTATAGCACCGATATACTAAAAATGAGACATTACAGCAGAGAGCGACTGGACATGAGACACTATAGCACAGAGATGCTGGACAAGAGACATTATAGCATGGAGATACTGAACAACTGACATTACAGCAGAGAGCGACTGGACTAGAGACGCTATAGCACAGAGATGCTGGACAAGAGACATTATAGCATGGAGATACAGCAGACAGCGACTGGACAAGAGAAACTACATCAAAAAGATGCTGGACAAGAAGAGACATTATAGCACTGATATACTAAAAAAGAGATAATAGAGCAGAGAGCGACTGGACAAGAGACACTATATCACAGAGATGCTGGACAAGAGACATTATAGCACATAGATACTGAACAACAGACATTACAGCAGAGAGTGACTGGAGAAGAGACACTATAGCACAGAGATACTTTACAAGACACACTATAACACCTGAAAACACCTGAAGACACCTGAAAAATAGACAAATACATTCAAAACGCATTAAGACTTAATGCAGACTTTGACCTCTGAGATATCAGTATGACGTTCATTAAGGCTGCACGATTGTTTGAATTAAGATTAAAATCGCGATATGGCCTTACAAAATTACTAAACCGCAAAAGGCTGCGTTTTAAAACATAATTTAGCATTCATCAATTCAGTCGGCGTTGCGTGAGCGATCGGCACTCTCAAGTGTGTGTGCGGCACACGCTGAGCAGTGGGATTTCTCAGATGATAAATGTTTATCGTATTACAATTCAAATAGCAAAGTTTGTCAAAATCGCTTCCCAAATGTTAGCTATAAATTCAATCAGCTTGAAACACATCACAGATCAAAGCAATACTCAGTGATCAATCTGAATCATCATGGAAAAAGAACGAGTGGTGGATGTTTGATTCTCCCACTGATATCCGTATGATTTGATATAAAGCAACCCTAACTGTCACATCTGTAACATATTATTATGAGTATTTAAAGTAAAGAAGAGAGACCATTTGTACATCATACTTAACATGCACACAATGCCGAGGCTAGCTGTGGTCCAATTATCATGCATACATGCTGAACGAAGCAGAGCTACAATCGCGCTATCAAGGTCTGTTAGTCCGACTTTGCAAACATCGGACTTGTACGATTTCAGTCGGAATAAAACGTTTACATTATATTTTTAAAAGACGAATTACTGGGTCCAAAACCTAGTGAGCTGCCTCCAGAGGCAGCGTTTTAAGGCATCAGTGGCACGCTCCCAACGGAGGTAGGTCAAAAGGTAGGTCTCTTAATTATGCCCACTCCTAAGATACCTCGTTTTGGCCAAATTCTAAGATATCATCGTATGGATCCTTTCCTGGGCAAGCTATTCCAGAATGCACTGTGATGAGCTGGTGGAAATATAAATCCAAGATGGCAGACAAACAAGATACATTTTGATTATGAATATACTGTACTTCTAATCCATTCAATACAGAAAAAAATTGATAAAATCTCTATTCTAGACTATTTCACGCAAAATGTGAGTGTGCTATGTATGTTTATGCTCATTACAGTATCGCATCATTCCTATCATGTCACCTGTGTTAAAAACAGTTCCAAGTCGAGTGTCTCATGCGCTGCACGTGAGGAGCGCTATTTGTACGACGAGGGGAGTTGCGGCCTATGAAGAGCATTCCAAATCTGTCTCTTATGACGCTCCTTTTCAGCTAGGATGTTGCAATAGAAGACAGCTGCCTATTTAAGCAGGAGACACTGAGGCAGCTAACTAGGATTTGGAACAGGCCCAATGTTTTAGATCAAAAGGGAACACAGAGACACTAGAACACATGGACTGAGCCTCACACACAGAGATTCTGAAACACAGGTTTAATTGACGGCACACTAATGCATTCCAAATACATTCCATCAGCGTGCTACTAACCCACATTGCCGGATAGTGCTTAGTCATTTTTTAAATACTCATACAGACTCAAATATTTTATCTACCAAAAGATATCAGCACAGTTCCCAAAATTACTCAACCAAGTACTAATGAGAAGTGACCATAGAACGGGTGCCAGGTTCTGGTAGGTCTCGCTAGGCTTACTAGTGAGTGGTTTGCATTTATACAAAGGTACATAAAAGCTACTGTATATTTTGTAAGGTTGTTGATTGAAATAAAAAACAGAGGAGGGGTCAATGTAAAGCATGCTGCTTGTGAAAGGCCTCTTTAAACACCCTGGGCTCTCGGCATACCAACAAAGCAGTTTCCGAGGTTACAATGAGCCTCTTTTGTCTGGTTGTCAACACAGTATAGCAGTCACAAAGACTAACACTGTTCTTTAAAATTAGCATACAGTACAATGATGCACAGGGACAACACTGGACCTAAACCACGGTGAAAATACAAACATCCAAACTTATCTTATTTCAATTAAACAAACAGATGAATAAGCACTATCTATGTGGCCAACATTGACAAACATGAAAAAACACTACTGCTCTCATGGTTGAAACTTTTGTTGTCATGACAGCTTAAAGTGCCTTTATTTCTACACAGGAAACTCCACTGCGTACTGATATAACTGTAACTTCATTTACTATATAATGGGTACTCTGGCTGTTTCTAAGTTGGTTTTGATATCATAGTGACATAGTTAGGGATTTGAACAAACCCCTTAGTACATGAATGATACCTCAAATCATGCAGTTTGTTGAGTAGGGGTGTGCTATTACTTTTCTACACAATTGAAATTATGATTTCGCCATAGGATGACAAAATGGGCAGAAACAATCTCTGAGGCTTACATTGATAAAGAGACCCAAGCCATATCTAGTGACTTGAAAGTGGGCATTTTTTTTTTCTTCCTTTTTCTCCCCAATTTGGAATGCCCAATTCCCAATGCACTCTAAGTCCTCGTGGTGGCGTAGTGACTTGCCTCAATCCGGGCGGTGGAGGACGAATCTCAGTTGCCTCCACGTCTGAGACCATCAATCCACACATCTTATCACGTGGCTTGTTGAGCGCGTTACCGTGGAGACATAGCACGTGTGGAGGCTTCACGCTATTCTCTGCGGTATCCACACTCAACTCACCACGCGCCCCACCGAGAGCGAGAACCACATTATAGTGACCACGAGGAGGTTACCCCATGTGACTCTACCCTCCCTAGCAACTGGGCCAATTTGGTTGCTTAGGAGACCTGGCTGGAGCCACTCAGCACACCCTGGATTTAAACTCGCAGCTCCAGGGGTGGTAGTCAGTGTCTTTACTCACTGAGCTACCCAGGCCCCCATTTCAGAACATTTTCAAGATGATTAGAAAATAATAGAATAGAATATATTATTTTATATTTCAATTTTTATTTTTCATATATCAAAGAGATGATGCAAGAAATGATAGAACGGGATTCATCTCTTCCACGCTGAAAGTTTATGAGATGCAACTGACAACCTTATAAACGTTTGCGTCACCCAAAGTCACGTTCACCCAAAGTCACAAACAACTGCTAAGTAGGCAGAAGTCTGTCTCCTCTATTAAGAGCAAAAGGAAATGAAATAACTAAATAGGCTCGTTTCACTAACCAAAACAGGAAGTGCCATTAACTTACAGTAAATCCCAAGATGGAGTCTATCGTAATCTCTCTGCGTTCTCTGTGCATCTACACCTTTGTTGCTCCTTCATATCATCACAGAGAGAGAGAGAGACAGAGATGTCTACTGCAATAGATGTCTACTGTCTAAACACAGCTGTTTCCATCAGCGGCTGGGTTTTTTGAGGTGGATGTTCTGACGTATGGTCCATTCGGATGGGGGGATGGGGACGGGGGGTGAATTTAAGCCACAGCTAAGGTGCCATCTCAATCCATTGTGTTCTTCTGCTGTTGGTGAATGAATAGTTCAGTCATTATTTACTCATCCTCAGGTTGTTGTTTCAAACCAGTACACTGTTATTTTTTTTTTTTTTTTTGTAGAACACATGCATTTATTTTCCATATAATGACAGATCATAGTAGCTTCATCTGTCAGGCTACAAAAAGGACACACCGTGCACTTACACTATGCACAAGGCCATCCAGAGTATGAATTTTCGAAGTGTTGTATAGTCTCAAACGCAACTCTAACGTTTTCTTACTACATGGAAGCATTCACCATTTTCCAGCTGGCGGAAGTGATGTTTCAAACTGCTAGCTTTAGCGCATTAGGCAACCTCAGTCCAACACATTATCTCAAATAATGTACATATTCGCACAGCATGGGGTGATGGTATAACAATCAACTCACATAGGTATGTAAGGTGATGTCTTCACATAAGTTTTGCTAGTTGCCCATTCACCATTAATTACAATTGTTTTGTCAGGCCAGCATCTCGGCCAGATAACTCCACCCCTTCCACTACGTAGCTCAAGCCGCGACCACTGAGTGCATGAAGTGTCCAACATTTCACACTCGGTTGAAGCAGTACATCATCTGGGAACTCGTAGAACTCTTTTTGGTCCCACTTTATATTAGGTGTCTTTAACTGCTATTTACTAACCTTAAAATACATACAATACAATGTATTTAATATGTAACTACTGTACATGCTGTTCTGCAAAAGATTCACATTTGCTGCTACAGAGGTTGAGGTATGAGTAGGTTTAGAAGTAAGGTTAGGGGTTTGGAAAAGGGTTAGGCTTTAGGGCAAGGGTTGGGGTAGGGTTAGGTTTAGGATTAAGCCCTGGGTATACTTCCATTTTGATGCAAACGCTCAGCGTCTATGTACAGTCCAACGTGGTCCTGTCAAAGTATACTCTATATGACTGTGTGCATGCGCACTATGACTGTTATTAGACCCTGGACTTTCTCTTCAGGAGTTTAGACCGATAAAGATGTCTTTATATTCCTTCAGACTCGAGATATACAATGCTGGTATCTCCAGACCTCCTAACACACTCGACTTGCACATCCACTGTTGTTGTTTTTACCTTCATCTCCTGATGTTTAGCAGCAATTAAATCTTCTTCTAGTAGTGCAATAAGTGTTGCCACCTTGTGGACCCACTAATTAATGCAAATAACTTTAAAGACGCGTAATTAGAAAAATTGGGTTGCGCACGTTCAGTGCTCACGCACTCTGTACTGTCTGACCAAAGTATACTTTGGGCTTTAAGGGTAAGGTTAACAGTGTAACTACAGATGTAATTAAATGCCACTTTAAATGTAAGTACAATGCAACAAAACTTGTTACTCGTCAACGATATTACTGACGATATTACTGACAAAAATTGTTTTTATTTGGTGAACGATAAAGAAGACGTGACGAAAAAGTCACATCACGGCGATAATCAAACTGTTTGGTTTTAAATAAAAAATAAGAGATGACGAACATATAGTTGACTAGAATAAAATAATACTGTAAGATCTAACAATGCACCAACCCGGGGCCTGGGTAGCTCAGCAAGTAAAGACACTGACTACCACCCCTGGAGTTGCGAGTTTGAATCCAGGGCATGCTGAGTGACTCTAAGCCAAGTCTCCTAATCAACCAAATTGGCCTGGTTGCTAGGAAGGGTAGAGTCACATGGGGTAACCTCCTCATGGTCGCTATAATGTGGTTCTTGCTCTCGGTGGGGCACATGGAGAGTTGTGCGTGGATGCTGCGGAGAATAGCGTGAAGCCTCCACACGCGCTATGTCTCCACGGTAACGTGCTCAACAAGCCACGTGATAAGATGCGCGGTTTGACAGTCTCAGACGCGGAGGCAACTGAGATTTGTCCTCCGCCACCCGGATTGAGGCGTGTCACTATGCCACCACGAGGACTAGAGAGCATTGGGAATTAAAAAAAAAAACAAAAAAAAAAAATGCACCAAACCTATTTTTTTTAAATTATTTAATTATTATTATTATTATTATTATTATTATTATTTTAAGAAAGAAAAATCTAGAGAATTTGGTTCAAGTTTGGTCAGTATGATGTATGTTTTTGTCATTTTGCACATTACTGTCAACTGAAGTGTTTTTTTGTTTTTTTTTTGTTGACTAAAATTATATGCCATTGTGTATATGCTAGTAAAATGTACAAAAATTTGTGAAAAGGACATGATGAAATATTGACTAAATTTAAAGGAAATTATAATAAAAAAAACTAAATTACGAAAAAAAATTAAAAAAATAACACTGATTACTTGCACTTCTTCCACTACAAAATGGTGTAGAATAGTGCAGAAGTATGCCATTTGGGATGCAGCTAAGGTTCCACAAAAGTAGTTTTAAAAAAAGCGGCATAAAGAATTAGCCAAAATTCCTCCGTTTGTGTTTCATGAAAAAACAAGAGCATTCAGGATTGGAATGACATGAGGTTGAGTAAATAATTACAGAATTTAAATTTTTGTGTGAACGACTCTCATAACAGTTCTCACATGAAAAAAATGCTCTTCTAACTCTTTTATGCATTGCATCATGCCAGATGTCCATGAGATTACATAAATTATAATCCGGGAAAATCTCAGAGGAAGAGAAAATAAGGGTGGGTTAAGGTGTGTCTCTCGCACTATAAAACCGGCCTGCACTTGTTCCCTGGAAATGCATCATGCTGTATTCCAGCAAAGTCCACTTACTAGGTCATTACATTACATGAACACTTTCTTGCATGATATTGCTTCACTTTCAGTTAGAAATACATCAAATATTTAATGGCCTTATATTTACACCTAAAAAATATATTATTCCTGTAGTCATTCCTGTAGTTGTTTATTCAACTGTTTAACGTAAGAATGGATCTTTATGCACCTTGCTCCTGTTGACTAATGCAGTTTGCATTGAAGGTCCAACTCAAACGTGCCTGTAAATCACTAGAATTACGAAATGACCAGAGCAAGCGCACAGTCTCCAAGCTAAAAGTCTGAATAATGCTGCACGATTGAGGCCCACAAGCACAGCATCGTGTGGAGACCAATATGGTGATGGAAATTACTAATGATTACTTGAATACATGAGCCGGAGAGCTGCCAGAAAGAATGTAGTGACTCAAGATTACCCAGAGATTAATGAGTGGCACGGTGCTTTTTAAAGGTTCACGTCAGACTAGTATGGGTGAATGCACTTGTGCACTACGTCCAATGGCATGATGTAGTGTCATTAAAGGCTGAGTGGTCTTTTGTGCAATGTTCCATGTAGCATCACTGTATCACCAAAACTACTGTTAAATATAATGCTTTACATTGCAGTGTTCAGTATGTTATTTAAGTTACTATAATACATTGCTATTGTATTCAAAATAAAAATATGTCATAAAAACAAGTTCCACAAAATACACTTACAAAAAGTATCATGGTACTACCATGTTTCTTAAATGTACCATAGTAATACCATGTTTATGATACCATGGTATTCTTTGAAATAGTTTGGAGTACCATGGTAAATATGAAAATCAAACAATATCATGATACCATGATATACGGAACCACGATACTGAATAAATACCATATTCATATGCCATGATATTTACATTGTACTCCAAAGTATTTCAAAGAACACCATGGGATTATCATGGTACATATTCAGAAAAATATTAAATACATAGACTTTATAACCATGCTTATTATATTATTATTATTATTTTATTTATTTATTTATTTATTTATTTATTGTCTTCTACTATGATTGCAATACAACTGCAGATGAATATTGTAATCATTCAGTATGATAATACTGTATATATCAAAGCATCTGATTCCATGGTACTGCCACTGTACTTTATTGTAAAGGGGTGTAGCTCATCATACATACAGCATTTATATTGAGTGATAAATACAATACTACACACTATACATTAGTATTACATGAAGTCGGTCATATTATTTAGTCAATCCTAATGTAAATACACAGTACACACTGTATTATAAAGTGACCTTGTTGAGATGGGATACGCACAGCTGCCCGTGTGTCTGCCGGTACAATAGGCTGGCCGGCTTGGAGAGGCGTGTGCGCGCAACCGGGTGAGACACATAAACGCATTCGGACCGCATCTCTCCGGTTACCACGACCCATGTGAAGTGAACGTACCTGTGAAGTGCTGGAGGGTCGGTACCGTGCCGTGGACCCAAAGGCTGAGCACCTGCTGTACCGATAGATTAGTAGAATAATCCTTATTCATGGCTCTGTCCGGCTGGAGCGCAGCCCTCCTGCTCAGATACCTGACGGAGAACGCCGGAGACATGGAGCCTCTTTACCGGTGCCGGTGTCTGGCACTGACGGGCAGGGTGGAGGATGGCGGAGCGGCGGTCCGTCTGATCAGCTGCTGCTCAGGGGCCATGATGGGTACGGCTGACACACACACACACACACACACACACACACACACACACATCACCAGCTCTTCTGCATGGCCCTTAAAGGCGCAGTGCTCTTAAAGGGAGGTGAACTCGCTCACATACACAACTACCGAATACAGCAGTTTATGAAAGAAGAATTAAAAATATGAATGATTTATGATGATAGGTACATTGTTTATGGTCATGTATTTTATATGTTGTGTCAAAGTGATGTCAGCATTCTAATTTATTTGTAAGAAAGTATATTCAGTTTAAGTAGTATGCTTTGGGCCTATTATAATAGGTAAGAAATGGCAAATAATAATTAATAACAATACAAATTATAATAATATGCTAATATCATTTAGTTACTGTAAATTAAAATATATAATATAATATATTATAATATAATATCATAGCCAAAGTGATGTCAGCATATATATATATATATATATATATATATATATATATATATATATATATATATATATACATTTTATTTTATTTGTTGTGTCTAAATAAACCCAAAATTCTTATATATATATATATATATATATATATATATATATATATATATATATATATATATATATATATAATTAATAAAAAAAATATCAAAGTAATTCCAACATTCTAATATATTATAAAATAATTAGTATACAGTTTTTAATAGTATGCTATTGGTCTATTGCAATTGGTAAGACACAGCCTATAATAATAATAATAATTATAATAATTAATTAATTAAAATGTATATGTTATTTTTATTATATAATAAAACATAATGTAATATATTGTGATTATGACTACTACTACTACTACTACTACTACTAATAATAATAATAATAATAATAATAATAATAATAATAATATATGTACTGTATGTTTACCCACTATGTAACAAGACTTCATTACTTCATTGGATTTCAAAAAAATTGTCTGACACTGTAAGGGACAGTTAGACATCTGTATTAAGATGCTTTAGCAGTAATTGAAACTCTGCCTGTAATAGAGTCTGTCTCCTCTGTTTTACATCATGATCTCTCATTTTAAACATAAAAATGAGAGGCACTCATACCGTATCCCCTTGTTTGCATGTCTGAAAGTGTTGCCCTTTGATTTTTACTTTAACAATGAAGCCGGTTCCATACTCCCAGAACTGGTTTACTGGACTCTGAACTTGGACTAAAAGGATTTTCAATAGGACACTGATATCAGCAGAGCAGGTTCTGTTCCTCGTACACACACCCTTACCATTTTCCACTTTCCACCAATTGTTTATTGGTCTGATATTTGAACCTACGCTTGCTGTATTACCTTACAAACCCAAGCTGTTTTCTCATTGTTTACAGTCTATTGTTTGCACTGTATCAAATAAAACCCAAATCACTCACGCGAGGAGCTCAGAGGATGTTACACCAAAGGACTGGATGAATGAAGGCAAACACCTGACATATGATCAGAGCTAGGAGAGGCACCACGAAATGACGTTTGGTTCTTTTGTGCAAAAAAAAATCCACAAGGGAAACATTCAGTTCCCAGGACTTTGTGGGACTTCAAAGCATCACTGGTTGCATGCACACAAACCCACTTAAAAGAATCATGAACCCAAAAGAGGCAGAAATGAATTCAATGACAGTGTCACATTTCAGTTTTGTGTAGATGAGGAACAGTATGTATATATAATTTAGCGTAAAACAGTAATTAATCAATAATAATAATATCTTTATTTTATTAATAAACATGATTATTTATTTGTTGTTATTTACAAAAAAAATAATATTTTTATTGTTAATAATAATAATAATACACACTAAACATCAATGTAACTATTTTAGTAAAACAAGTATCAAAAATTCAGTTTACGTTGAAGAGAAGCAAAAGTGCATAATGAAACTAATTAAATTAATGTTTAATAATAATAATAAATTAAACTAAACAAATATTTAACTCTTTATTTTAGCAAAGCAAGTATCAAAAATTCATTTTTTTATTGTTGAACAAAAGTAAATAATTAAAAAGATAAATTAAATTATTTTAAATGAATTATATCATTTATATTATATGTTTAAAAAAATAATCATAATAATAATAATCATAATAATAAATGAATGTGTTAAAGTAAAATGTAACTGATTATTGAAATAAAACATTAAATGCAGATACAAAGTAAATGGTCTACTTCTCATTACTTTAATGGCACTAGCAATTATTTGGCCTTGGTCAAGTTAAGGCTATACATTTACATAAACAGCTATGTGATTTGTATATCAGAAACACACCTCTCCCATGTGGCTCCTTTGGCTTTGAATTTAGTTTTGATGAAAGACAAAATAAATAAATAACGATCATACTTTATGGTGATATTCAAATGTGTCTTCTCTGACAATGAAATTGGTGATGGAAAATTCCATGTAGTAAAATAAGTATTTAATTTCTCATCCAGGCCACCAGATGGTGCTGTGCACTCACATTGTAACAAATATGGGCCAGTAGTTTTCCAGCGTCCATCTAGATAGAACTTATTTTTTGAGAGGATATCAGTGGCGTAGCCAAGGGTGGGCTGGGGTGGGTCTGGTCCCACCCAAATTAGAGCCATGCCCACCCAGATTATTAAAGATTTTTTTTTTTTTTTAACTTTAAATATAGATTTATAAAATAGTTAAAAATGTATAAGTAATTTCCTGGCTACGCCCTTGGTTGATATACAGCATTTGTGTGGTTTTGCAGGTTTCCCATAATAAATATGAGAATTGTTCTCTAAAAAGGTTTTTTGTGTGGTGCGAGAGCTCACAGTCTAGTGATAAACCTCTCGCCCCATCATCAGAATTGCCTCAGGTATGTGAATGTGCGTGTGAGTGAATCTTAAACACTGAAGACTCGCAGCCATTCCATCTAAATCGGTATGCTTGCGTGAGATGTTTTGAGCGTGTGTAACCAAATCCAAGGGAGTGACATTGCTGGAAGCATGCTCTCTCAGTCATTTCAAACTTATTTTCTTCCTTCTGGGATTCTCTCTTTATCTGTTTCTTCTGCTGTCCCATCTCTTTCTCTCCCTTTCATCAGGTGACTTACATTGTGAGTCGCTCATTTGAAAATCACAGCTGTCAGAATGACCCGATTCCAAGTCCCAACATGAGTCAGAACCCACAAAACAAATGCAACGTGACACCAGGGCTCATTCATCACTCCAAATATCCACTTTCATTTCTCCATTCCTGGTGGTACTTTGTTAAAGAAACAGATGTTTCCCAAAAATGTAAATTCTGTCATGATTTACATCACCCAGATGTCTATTTGATGTGTGTTTATGTCAAATCATGGATCATGCATTTTTTATTTATTTATTTATTTTTTGGTTTTTTGCTCATCTGCAATACCTCTATGAGACGTTTCCTCACTGATGTCAATAAGAAGATGTCTTTCAGGCATCTACGATTCTGATCTTTATAAGATGATTAGGAGATGTTAGGCTAATTCGAATGCAATGCTTTCCAGATGAAACGCTCTTAAACAGATATCTCGGAGATGCAGGTGTGCTTTCTGTGATGTCATTTCAAACCCTTCCGTTGAACATGAAAATAAAAACAAAAGGTGAATTTTTGAGGAAATATAATGAAAGTGAATGAAGACTAGGGCTTTCAAGCTTAAAAATGACCAAAAAAAGCACCATAAAAGTAACATAAAAGTACTCTGTACATCTTGTGTTCTATATTCCAAGTCTTTTTAAGACACATAAAAAGTTTTGTGTGATCAACAGACCGCTTTAAGTCGTTAATCTTGGGGCTCTCAAATCAAATATGGCACCATTAGATGGGTCGCTTCAGGTTTGACGTCAATAACGTTTAGTCATGAGATACAGATGATAATCAATGTCAAACTAATGGCACAATTTCATTCAAGAGCCTCATTGACATTCCCGTCAAAATCAAAGATGGCACTGCTGTGAATAAGGTCTATAAGGACCACATTTACAGTCCTTTTTCACATTTGGGAGCTTGACAGGCGCAATCCCTGTTCATTTTCATTGTATGGAAAAATTGGCCAGGACATTCGTTAAAAATGTACCTTTAAGGGGTTTCCACATGACTTGTGTCATCATTGCCAAATATATTGAGCTCTGTGGAGTGAAAGCTCTATGCCGCTGACCTTTCGAAGCGTCAGCCAATAATTAACAGAAAAACTGCATGATGTATGCAGTCTGTCTTTATAATGACAGGTCAAACTTTTCTTCAAAGTTTGTGATTTTCACACATGCTTTTGCCACACTAATGATGTTTATAGAGTAAAAAGCAACAAGACTTTTTTTTAAACTGCCGAACAATATTTAGAGCTATTATATATCTCAAAATATATATATCTCATTTATATTCATTAAAGGAATGTTCCGGGTTCAGTACAAGTTAAAGGGGTAGTTCATCCAAAAATGAAAACTCTCTTGTCATTTTTTCATCCTCATGCCATCCCTGATGTATACGACTTTCTTTCTTCTGCAGAACACAAATGAAGATTTTTAGAAGAATATTTCAGCTCTGTAATTTCATACAATGCAAGTGAATGGTGGCAGGAACTTTGAAGCACCAAGAATCACATAAAGGCAGCAGAAAAATCCTCCATGTCTTCTGAAGCGATGCAATCACTTTGGGTAAGAAACAGTTCAGTATTTCAATCCTTTGTTTTAACTTTAAATCTCCACTTTCACTTTTCAGAGAAATTTTTACTTTAACAAAGTAAAAGAAAAAGTGGAGATTTATAGTAAAAAAGGAATTAAAAATTGATTTGTTTCTTACCCAGACCTACTATATCGCTTCTGAAGACATGGATGGATTCTTATGGATTACTTTTATGCTGCCTTTGGTTACACTTTATTTTACAGAGTCCTTGTTACAGTGTAATTACACAAGTAATTACTGACTATAACTAATTCACAACATGTCCTTACTATAGGTTTAGGGTTTGTTGCTTGTAATTATGCATAATTGACTGTTATTGCTATAGTAAATAAATGTCAAGTGTGTAACAAGGACACAATCATATAAAGTGTTACCCTGCCTTTATGTGATTTTTGAAGCTACAAAGCTTTGGCCACCAATCACTTGCATTGTATGGACTTATAGAGCTGAAATTTTCTTCTAAATTCTTTGTTTGTTTTCTGCAGAAGAAAGAAAGTCATACACATCTGGGATGGCATGAAGGTGAGTAAATGATGAGAAAATTTTCATTTTTGGGTGAACTATCCATTTAAGGTCAGTCGACAGCATTTATGGAATAAAGTTGATGACCACAAAACAGAGATTTATTCACACTAAAATTATGTTAGCATGTATAAAGTTCACGTCTTCTGGATACACATTTGAAACAATGTGTATTTAATCGTTTATGGACTGGCCCCATTCACTTACATTGTAAGTTCCTCACTGTGACTGCGATTTTTAAATAAACAATGGACAAGTCAAAAATATTTTCATTGGTTATCAGCATTATGCCACAAATGCTGTCGATTCAGCTGAACTTGTTTTGAACCCGGAACATTCCTTTAATATTTTACCTTATTGTTTCTGAGCAACTTTTATTTAAATTCACCGCACACATACCAATTTGTCAATGAGTCATCTATATTGCCAGGAGTGCTTTTTTCTGTTCTGAGCCCAAACACATGTTTTAAATGTTTACTGTGCACACCTCCCAATTTTTTGGTCAACCAAACTCGTGACTTGGATGTGAGACTGGTGTAGAGTGGTGCGTTGATGCTCAGATGTGTCATTTGAAACCCACCATTAAAGTTCTACAGTGTATCAGAAGTCATACACAGGTTTGAAATGGCATGAGGGTTAGAAAATGATGACAGAAAGACTTCAAAGTAACTTTTTGAAAACCTGCAGAGAGCGAAAGCAAAGATTCAGAAGTTCACAGGGAGAAGTTCAAACAAAAAATGGCTTGCTTTGTTGCTGCGTTACTCACTGTAAGGTGGTGTTCTCCTGAGGTTGTTTAAATAAATAACAGGCTGTAGAAGTTACTGATGTCGGACTTTAAAGGTTTAACCTTGTTTAACCTGAGTGTTTATCAGTTGTAAGATCATTCTAATGAAACCAGACCTAGTAAAAACACCTGTGGGATACTTGCCCATACTTGCCTTGGACTAAAACGTGTCCTTGGGCTACAGAAACCAAACCCTTTCAGACTGATTTTTCACAGATTGCTCCCTTGCACTTAAACCTGTTCTGATCTTAATGAAGGGACTTTCTTTTATGACATTAAAAGGCATATCAAATTATGCACATCCTTTATATGTATTTTTACGGTGCATAGCTCGTTGTACGTATCTCACCAGTTTCATGGTGGAATGAATGCTTCAGGTGCTAAAACATCAACTTTTAATCACTATTTCAAAAATCGCGAGTAAAAGTCAGATTATCAGTTCATAAACACTTACTTTTCACTCTGTTCCTCACACAATGCTATCTTATGACATCTTTTACTATAATGCATGATTTGTAAGGAGATACAATTTAAGGTCTTGCATTAAGGGGTTGGCACACCGGACGCATCTGGCAGATGGCATGGCGTGTTCTAAAATTCGAAACAACTGTTTTCTATGAATGTACGCACACAGCCAGCGCCACTCGATGTCTGTTGGCGGCGCCCACCTACAACTCCGGAGGCTGCTCATTTTTCTGCCGCGCCACAGAGTGCAACTTGAATATTTTCCATTAAATTCGACCCAAATCATTATCAATGGACATATATTATTTACTTTAGCCTTATTCATTCTTTAAGAAGGGAAAAACCTTGGTAACTTTTGTGTGTACTGTCTGCCACGTGAACCGCATCAACGTGCCCTGTGTTTGATACCTGTGCCGCGTCCTAGCCGCGATGCGACACGGTATGGCGCTTCTCGTCCGGAGTGTGTCCGCTTTTACATAACCAACTACATTTACAAGCTTGTTCAGGTGTGATAAAATTGTGCGGTAGTTCAACTACGAGTCCTGGTATGAGTACCAGTATGGGTATGAGTCCTGAAGAGCATGCAAGTCGACACTTGAGCCGTATTATTTGGACTTGACTTGGACTCGAGTCACAAATTTGATGACTTGAGACTCGACGTAATCAAAGAAGACTTGCAACTCGAATGAGACTCTGACAACAATGACTTGCGACTTGACTAAGACTCAAGCCCTCTGACTTGGAAAGACTTTATACTTATCAGAGCTGTACATTTAAAAATTTAATTTAACAATTACTTCCCCAATAAACAATTCATTTGATTTTCAAATCTGCATTTCCACGCTCCACATTCAACCAATCAGACAACCAACCAATTAACTTCCACGAGAGTAGGACCAAGCTTGAAGATTGCATTCAAGCATGACAGCCAAAATGATTGCAAAGATAATTTCATTTGGATATAAAGAATACAATATCAATGGAAACAAAAGGACTGCAATATGTAGAACCTGTGGCTCAAAAATTATAGATGCTTGGCTTTATCAACAACGTCCAGTTTTCAGCTATGGTCCAGTAACATTTAACTTATCGTGTTAGCAAGGTTAGTTAGCGAGTTACTTAGTTCCACAGAGTTCAGTGCACTGCAACTACAGTTTTGGTGTGAATTATTTTGCATGCCTCATTGTTGAAACCAGATAAGGTAGGGTTGCCACCTGTCCCGTAAGATATGGGATCATCCCGTATTTAAAGATTAAATGATGCGTCCCATATCAAATTAATATGGGATGCGATTTGAAATCGTTTCAGATGGTTAATTTAACATTCAGTAGGAAGTTATGCCTACGGTGGGTAAGGAGTCGTCTGAAAAGTCCACACATTGTGCTAAAACATGCTAATACTGTGGAGGGTGTAATTACTATAGTAATGAATACTCTGACACTAAATTGGCCAAAGACCACTAATGACTTGTATAAGACTTGATGCTTAAAGTTGAGGACTTGGGGCTTGACTTGGACTTGCCTGTCTTGACTTGGGACTTGACTTGAGACTTGAATGTAAAGACTTGAGACTTACTTGTGACTTGCAAATCAATGACTTAGTCCCACCTCTGGCATTAACCTTAAAAACCTCATGTGTTAAGCAGAAAATTGTAATCGCTTCTAGCACCGCTCAGTAGACATTTCACCTCGGAACTGCTGCGATACATAAACGAAACCATGTAATCTCATTTAGCATTTTTATTAGATCAGGCTGCTTTTTCCTAATGAACATGGTGTACATTCAAATTTTTAAAGTAAGCAAGAAACGTTGTTACTTAGTGGTCTGTAACAACGTTTTTGATTTAGACAGATGTTAAGAGTTACGAGCATATGTATTGTTATTAACGAAACACAGTCCAGCCTTAATTATAGTTCACTGTTCAACAAACTTGTAATTAAACAAGTCATAAGGACAACTGAATGACTACAAAATCATTGTGAGATATAATAGCCTGTTTCTTCAGAAATGATCACTTGAGGGAGGGTCTGTGACAACAGACAGAGAACCCTGTCAATCAAAGTCAGACTCCATGGGAGTCAAGTCATTTTTATTTGTATAGCGCTTTTCACAACACACATTGTTTCAAAGCAGCTTTACAGAAAATCATGCATTAACAGAAAATGAATCTGTAATATCTATAAAGTCTTAGATTCATCATTGTGTAATTGTAAATTGTGTATAAAAATAAGTAATTAAATAATAATTGTATGTAGAACCCCAGTGAGCAAGCTGAAGGTGACTGTGGGATGGAACACAAAACTCCATAAGATGTTGGTTAATGGAGAAAAATAACCTTGGGAGAAACCAGGCTCACTGTGGAGGCCTTCCCTAACCAGCATGAATATAATGGCAAAATTAGTTATTTATGTGCAGTACAAGTCATGGTTTAAAAAAATTAAACTAAGTAAGTGTTAAGGGCCAGTGTTTAAACAAAGATGTTGTATGAACTGTATGATTAATGGCTAATGTCTTTGAAGTCCATCCTGGGTTAACTGCAGAAGTTCACATAGATGCATTGTCCTTTGTTAGTTGGCTGATGAAGGGTTTTGTTGTCACATAATTGAAATGTATTCCATTTCAAGAGTGTAGTCCATCATTAGACCAAGGTGATGCAGGCAGAGATCAGCGAGGTGCATCACAGTTCAACTAGCAGGTCATTTCAGTGAGGTTTGGTGAGGTCTATACTAAGTCCAAGGTTCAGGCAGTGGCAGATGAAGTATCCCATGTCTTTTGGTGGAGTTGTCATCAGTTCATCCTCTGAAGTCCATCGTAATAGATTGAAGTGATGTCTGGCTGGCACCGGCTGCATTTAGTCGTCATCACTCAGAGACATGTAGCAGTGGAGTCCGACACCAAGCAGGAATGGAGCTGGATATGAAACCCAAAGTTGAGACATGGAAACAAATAGAATAATTTTAGCATAGATATCATTACATTTTATGGAGCTATAGATCATGATTGATGTTTCTGGTTCCGGGAGACCTAACTAAAGCAGCCTAATTGTGAGTTGATGGATAAATGAGGTGTGTGCCTGGCTAAATAGACGAGTCTTTAGTTTAGACTTAAACTGAGTGCGTGTGTCTGCATCCCGAACAATGTTAGGGAGACTATTACATAGTTTTGGAGCAAAATAGGAAAAGGATCTACCTCCTTTTGTGGATTTTGATATTCTAGGAACTATTAACAGGCCAGAATTTTGTGATCGTAATAAATGTGATGGAATATAGTGTGACAGAAGGTCACTTAAGTACTGCGGAGCTGGACCATTCAAAGCTTTGTACGTAGTTAAAAGAATTTTTAAATTAAAATGAAATTTAACAGGTAGCCAATGTAACGACGATAAAATTGGGCTAATATGATCATATTTCTTGGTTCTAGTCAGCACTCTGGCTGCTGCATTTTGAACCAATTGAAGTTTATTTATTGAACTTGTAGGACATCCTCCCAGTAATGCATTACAATAATCTAGTCTTGAGGTCATGAATGCAGGAATTAGTTTTTCAGCATCAGAAACAGAGAGCATGTGTCGTAACTCAGCAATATTTCTGAGGTGGAAGAATGCTGTTCTACAAACATTGGAAATGTGATTTTCAAAGGACAGATTGGTATATGCCTAAGTTCTTCGCTGTAGAAGACGACGTAACAGTACATCCATTGAGGGTCAAATTATATTTTAGCGGCTTATTTTTAGAGGTTTTTGGTCCAATAATTAGTACCTCTGTTTTGTCGGAATTGAGTAGAAGGAAATTTATGGCCATCCAATTTTTGATTTCAATGATACACTCTGCTAATTTGGAGAATTGTGAATTTCCGTTGGGTTTAGAAGAAAAAAGTTGGGTATCATCGGCATAACAGTGGAAACTTATTCCATGATTCCTGATAATATCTCCTTGGGGAAGCATATATAAGCAGAAAAGCAGAGACCCTAAAACTGATCCCTGTGGCACTCCATACTTAACTTTTGTTTGATTTGACAATTCTTGTTTACACATACAAAGTGGTAGTGGTCTGATAAATAGGACCATAACCATGCTAATGCAAGTCCACAAATGCCAACATAATTCTGCAGCCTATTCAAGAGAATGTCGTGATCTATCGTGTCGAAGGCAGCACTAAGATCTAAAAGCACTAGAAGAGAAATGCAGACATGATCAGATGATAAGAGCAAGCCATTTGTAACTCTGATAAGTGCAGTCTCTGTACTGTGCTGGGGCCTAAATCCTGACTGAAATTGTTCATATATATAATTTCTCTGTAGAAATGAACATAGTTGGGAGGACACTAAATTTTCTATTATTTTCGACATAAATGGGAGATTTGAAATCGGTCTCTAATTAGCAGGGGTGTAAAGTAATTGAGTAAAAATACTTCAGTATTATACTTAAGTATTATTTTTTGGGATTTGTACTTTATTCGAGTGCAATTTAAATGGAATACTTGTCATTTTACTTTCTTTTATTTCCGAAGAAATAATAGTACTTTTACTCTTTACATTTTTATTTAAACTTGAAAAGTACTCACTACATTTTTGCAGCTCATTTTCTTTGTCTTACTGGACAGAAACCACCCTTTTACTGCATCCGACAAACGACAGATGACAGACCAAAGTCCAATTCAAATGGCAAAATGTGTGGAGTTCAACCACCTGCAGAGTCGGAATTTTGGATCTGATTTGAGCTTCAGATACGTTTAAATATTTGTACGACAAGACCGTGTGTGACCGCCCATGTATTCATTCAAAACTATGAGCACAAAATGAGAAACACTAACGGTTTTTGTCCTAAACTTTATTCTAAATGTCTGCTACTTCTACAGATTGGACAGTTATGAAGTCAAAAATGATCAATCATGTTGCAAATATATATATATTAAAACAAAAGGCTTTTGTAATTAAAGTCCACGTGTCATTTATTTCTACACTTGCCTTAATTTTTAAATCATATCTATGAATTTCTACTCCCTATTTGGTGAATTATTGTTGTTGTTGTTGTTAGGCAACTATTAATTATAATAATAACTATAAAACCAGCAATGATAATGATGATAATAATGATAATAAAAATAATGGAATCTGAGTAAATATTAATTATGAATTGTATTAAATTCATCTATCTGCTCAACAGCAAGGTTTGATAGCAAACCTCAGAAAACAATTCACAAAACCAACAACATTACTAACTTTCTTCAAAGTTTATTTTTTATTTTTATTTTTTATCTTTCTCTATGTCTCAAGGGGCTGGGTGCTCTGACATCACAATTTGTGAGTGCCTTCTCCCATGCAACGAACATTGCGTGACTGTGGCAACGTTTTTGCCAAATAAAATGATGTGGTTCATCACATGTCTCAGGGCAGTTCCGGAATGAAATGTCCACTGTGTGGCGCTAAAAGCGAGTTAAATGTTCTCCCGAACAGATGAGGTTCTTAAGGTTAATGTTCTATAGAGATTTAAATCAACAAAACCTTACTCCCTACCCTAAACCTTAAACCTAAACCTAACCGATAGTGTCATAAAAAGCAAATGTGACATAAAAATCAAAATTTCAGAAGCAACCATGTCATTTTGTGGTGCTTCTATGACACTTTTGGCTCACGTGTCGACTTCAGTGCTCTTCAGGACTCGTACCCGGTCCTTTATATTGCAGATGCAACACTCTATCAGCTGAGTTAACATGCAATTTGATCACACTTAAACAAGCTTGTAAATGTAGTTGGTTATGTAATGCAAATGTTAAAATGAGTCATGTGCTATAGTAAAAGTGTTTATATGTCATAAGATATAATTGTGTGAGGAACAGAGTGAAAAGTAATTGTTTATGAACTGATAACATGCTGTTTTACCATGATTTGAGTGAAAGGGGATAAAAGTCATTGTTGTTTTAGCATCTCTAGTGTTCGTTCCACCAGAACATTGCCGTGTTACGTACAACAGGCCACATAAAAATCATTCTGCAAAAATGTAGTTATTGTAACATGATTCTTTGACCAGGTTGGGAAAGCCACTGGTGGAAAAATATGACAGTCATCAGAGACATTATAAAGGCGACTTAACAAACCAATCAAATTTAACAACATCCTCTCTCACACAATCTCCTCTCTTGATTTTATCATAGCTAAAAAAAAAAGTTACTTTTTACTTTTCAAATACTTAAGTACAATTTAATGTGAATCCTTTTTTTAATTTCACTCAAGTATGTTTTTGGTTTTGGACATTTAATTGAGTAAAACTTTTACTCAGTATCCATAATTTCACTGAAGTGTCATTTCTGCATACTTTTTACACCTCTGATAATTAGCCAATTTGCCAGGATCAAGCTGTGGCTTCTTAAAAGCGGTTTGATAACTGCCATTTTAAAGTTTCCTCTAAATACCTCTAATTTTGTATTCTTCCACTGTGCTCCATTTTTCGAGCTGCTTTCTTGAGAGCATGAGTGTGATCATTGTACCATGGTGTGGGTCTTTTTTCTTTAATTTTCTTTAATCAAGAGTGCTAGAGAATACTATATTTATATTTTTTGATATTACTTCAAGTTCTTCTAAAATGTTTGGCTTACTGAGTATGTGAGACAATTCTTGAAGATTATTAGTGAAGCTATCTTTAGTGGTCGCAAGAATAGTTCTACCTGAACGATAGCATGGTGTAGATTGAGTGACATTAGTTGATCGCAGCAAACAAGAGATGAGGTAATGATCTGAGATGGCATCGCTCTGCAGTAGAATTTGTATAGTATCAACATTAAATCCATATGACAGAATTAAATCTAGCATATGATTATGGCAATGAGTTGGTCCTGTGACATTTTGTCTGACTCCAAGAGAGTTGAGAATATCGATAAATGCTAATCCCAATGTGTCATTTTCATTATCTATGTGAATGTTGAAGTCACCAACAATTAAAGCTACAGTAACTACTAGAATTTGCAAATACACGAAGCATATCAGAATATTGGCCCGGGTGATCTATATACTGTAGCAATGGCAAAAGATATTTATATCTGACGGTGTCACATTAAGCATTATTAATTCAAAAGACTTAAACTTATATCCTGTCCTCTGAGAAACACCAAAGACTTCACTGTAAATTGTAGCAACTCCTCCTCCCCTGGGTGAGTAGATTCATTTACACTAACATATTTGTCTGGTTTAAGCCAGGTTTCTGTCAAACGGAGCGCATCCAAACTATGATCTGTAATAATTTCATTTACAATTAGTTCTTTGTTTGAAAGAGATCTAATGTTTAGTAGCCCTACCTTTATATGATGCTTATCTTCAATTTTTTTGTTTTTTATAATTTTGACATTAATCAAATTTTTTGTAAATGATTTGTGAGGGGTTTGTGTTTGGTAGTTTGGGGAACAGACACAGTCTCTATATGATATCTAGGTGATACAGTCTCTATGTGTTGTTGTTTATGTGACACGTGTGACATCTCAAGGCAGCTAGCAGATGTTTGGATTAACCAGTTTGTCTGCTTCCTGACCTGGGCCCCAGTTAGTCAAATACTATAAATATTAATACTATAAGCCAAATTACTAGAGAGGAGAGCAGCACCTTCCCTGGAGGGATGGAGTCCGTCTCTCTTTAGCAGGTTAGGTCTACCCCAAAAATTGTCTATAAATCCTATGCTATTCTCCAGACACTACTCAGACATCCAGCCATTCAGTGGCACTAATCTACCATAAACCTCGTCACCATGATGAGCAGGGAGGGGGCCAGAGCATATTACAGTGTCTGACATAATTTTTGCAAGTTTACACATCTCTTTAACATTATCTTTAGTGATCTCCGACTGGCGAAGCCAGACATCATTTGTGCCGACATTAATAAAAATTTTAGAAAATCTATGTTTAGCATTAGCCAGCACTTGTAAATTTGATCTGATGTCAAATGCCCGAGCCCCCGAAATGTATTTAACAATAGTGGCTGGAGTCTCTATTTTCATGTTCCCTACAATAGAATCACCTATTACTAATGCTCTTTCAACATGATTCTCAGTGGGTGCATCACTGAGTGTGGAGAATCGATTGGAAACCCTAACAGGAATGGGAGAGCGGTGTTGCTTTGCTGAGTGAATATACCACTGAGACGTCACCCAAACGCCCTGCTGCGGAGGCTCTACAGCCGGAACTAAAGTGTGTGTGCTGTTCGCTGTTCTACCCGCATCCGAAACAGTATCTACCGGCTTCTCTTTCTCACTGACCTCCACTAGCGTTCGGATGCATGTCTCTAACTCATTAACCTTCTCCGTCAGCCTGACTAATTCCATACGTGAATCCCTCACTGCTGACGGAAGAAGCTATAGTAAACATGTGGCATGCAATGCAGGAAGAAATAACATGAGCGAATGCCATGACTTACCACAACTGTTTGTTGTTGTTGTTGTTATGGTTGTTCTTGAGCGGCAAGGATTTGAGATCGATGTGGTTCGATGTGGTTCCTGATCAGCAGATGTTTGAGATTGATGCAATAATCCGTGTAAAACACAGAGGAGAAAACGAATGCATGCAGTAGAGATGCGAGATGTAGACTAGTGGAAAAAAAGAAAAGAAAAAAGAGAGAAACGGGTGCACACGATAAAATACACACAGGTGAAACAGTAAAAAAGTGGAAAAAAGAAGCACGCAGTAAAATGGCAAAGGATAAAGTGATGAACATATAAGAATAAGCAATGCTAAGCAGGCTAGCAAGCCACAAACACAGACTCGTGCAGCGTGCCGGCAGCAACCTAAACAGGAAGTGATCGGCTGTTCTCTCATAATTTCTAAAACCAGGATTCTAGTATCTGCTCCAGGCAACCTAGAGTTAAAATAGAGAAGGAACTCTTTGAGTTTTTTTTTTTTTTTTTCAAGTTCCGAGAATATCACATTAATAAGAATGACACATAGTGCTTAAGCAAGGCCTGTCGGATTCATGTTCCAACATGAAGGTGTAAGTTCTCTTCGCTTTGATAAGCAGCACCTGAGGGCATAGATTTTCGAACGCAAAATTCCCCTCATTCAGTCAGAGATGACTAAAGTGCTTTAGATGTTTTACCTTGGGAGGATGAGACATCCTCATTTATTGTAAATCCTATAAGTTTGATCTTTGAATTTTGCCAACTTTTCTACAGTTACTCATAGTAGTCTGCATAATTGTAGAACAGGAATGATCAGTGTAAGTTTTCAAAGTTTTTTTTTTTTTTTTTTTTGCCCATTTTATCTGCATCTGCAAGGTGAAAATCATAAATCCAACTGCTTAGAAAAGTAATAGCATACGTCTTCTCAAAAAGCTACAAGATTTAAAGTATAATTTATGTCTGTAGCACAAACAGTGCATGACGAGTTATATACTTATTATTAGGGGTTTGTTGAAATCCCTAAACATATGTATGAGGAATAGTAAGTAATGCTTACCTTCATAATTAATCAAAGGAACATTTCCAATTCAGTACAAGTTAAGGTCAATTGACAGCATTTGTGGCATTATGTTTATTACAACAAAAATTTATTTAGACTTGTTCCTCCTTTTCTTAAAAAAAAAAAAAAAAAAAGCAAAAAATCTGCATTACAGTAAGGCACTTACAATGGAAGTGAATGGAGCCAATCCGTAAACTATAAAATACTCACTGTTTTAAAAGTATAGACACAAGATATAATCAATATTTGTGTTAACATGATTTTAGTGTGATAAAATTGCATACTAACCTAACCTGGGTAAAGTTACATCAAATTGTACAACTTTGTTGCCATGACGTAACACCGTAAACCCTGAAATCCTGCAAAAAACCTCAAGCTAAACAACTTTAAAGGCTAAAATAATACACAAGTTTCACCAGTAGAATTAATGTAAGTGCTTTTATAAAATTATAAGCTTTACATTTTAAATTTAAAGGTTTTCTCCTCAATGTTTTACACAGATTATTGCATTAATCTCAAACCTCTGCTGATCAGGAACGACATCAAACCACATCGACCTCAAACCCTCGCCGCACAAGAACAACCATAACAACAACAACAACAAACAATTGCGGTAAGACATGGCATCCACTCATGTTATTTCTTCCTGCATTGCATGCCACATGTTTACTATAGCTTCTTCCATCAGCAGTGAGGCATTTACATGTGATAAATGTAAGGAATTATTCAGGCTGACGGAGAAGATAAATGAGTTAGAGGCACGCATCCGAATGGTAGTGGAGGTTAGTGAGAAATAGAAGCAGGTATATGTTGTTTCAGATGCAGGTAGAACAGCGAGCAACACACACACTTTGGTTCTAGAGCCCCCTCAGCAGGGCACTTGGGTGCCGTCTTGGCGGCATACTCGCTCAGCAAAGCAACACCGCTCTCCCATTCCTGTTAGGGTTTCCAATTGATTCTCCCTATTCAGTGATGCACCCACTGAGAATCATGTTGAAAGATCCTTGGTCATAGGCGATTCTGTTGTAAGGAATGTGGAAATAGAGGCTCCATCCACCATTGTTAAATGCATTCCGGGTGCCAGAGCGTCTGACATCAGATCAAATTTACAAGTGCTGGCTAATGCTAAATGTAGATTTTCTAAAATTGTTATTCATGTTGGCACTAACAATGTCTGGCTTCGCCAGTCGGAGATCACTAGAGATAATGTTAAAGAGGTGTGTGAACTTGCAAAACCTATGTCAGATGCTGAAATATGCTCTGGCCCCCTCCCTGCTCATCGTGGTGATGAGGTTTATAGAAAATTAATGTCACTGAACGGCTGGATGTCTGAGTAGTGTCTGGAGAATAGTAAAGGATTTATTGACAATTGGATGAGTTTTTGGGGTAGACCTGACCTGCTAAAGAGAAATGGAATCCTTCCCACCAGGTAAGGTGCCGCTGTCCTCTCTAGTAATTTGGCTCATAGTCTTAATAGTGATAGTATTTGACTAACTGGGGCCCAGGTCAGGAAACAGACAAACTGGTTAATCCGAACGTCTGCTAGCTGCCTTGAGACATCATACAGGTCACATAAACTACAACACATAAAGATTGTATCACCTAGATATCATATAGAGACTGTGTCTGTTCCCCGAACTACCAAACACAAACCCCTCACTAAATAAACATCATATAAAGGTAGGGCTAATAAACATTTGCTCTCTTTCAACTAAAGCACTAAAGATCATAGTTTGGATGTGCTCTGCTTGACTGAATCCTGGCTTAAACTGGATGAACTTATTAGTTTAAATGAATCTATTCCCCCAGGTTATTGTTATAAACACGAGCCTCATCTGAAGGGACGAGGAGGAGGTGTTTTTGTTGTTACTTGAAGGACAGGATATGATTTTAAGTCTTTTGAACTAATAATGCTTAATGTGACACCATCAGATACAAATAAAAATCTCTGTCGTCTTTTGCCCTTGCTGCAGTATATAGGCCCGGGCCATAATCTGATTTCCTTGGTGAATTTGCAACTTTTCTATCAGATCTAGTAGTTAATGTAGATAGAGATTTAATTATTGGTGACTTCAACATTCACATATATGATGAAAATGACACATTGGGATTAGCATTTATCGATATTCTCAACTCTCTTGGAGTCAGACACAATGTCACAGGACCAACTCATCGCCATAATCATACTCTAGATTTAATTTTGTAATATGGATTTAATGTTGATACTATAGAAATTCTACCACAGAGCGATGACATCTCAGATCATTACCTTGTCTCTTGTTTGCTGCGATCTGCTAATGTCACTCAATCTACACCACGCTATCATTCAGGTAGAACTATTCTTTCAACCACGAAAGATAGCTTCACTAAAAATCTTCCAGAAATGTCTCACATACTCAGTAAGCCAAAAAGTCTAGAAGAACTTGAAGTAATAACAGAAAATATAAATACAGTCTTTTCTAGCACTCTTGATGGTGTTACCCCACTTCAATTAAAGAAAATTAAAGAAAAAAGTCCTGCACAATGGTACAATGATTACACTCACACTCTCAAGAAAGCAGCTCAGAAAATGGAGCGCACGTGGAAGAATATAAAATTAGAGGTATTTCACGGTGCATGGAAGGATAGTGTCTGTAGCTACAGACAGGCACTAAAAGCTGCCAGGTCAACATATTTTAGCAAACTCACAGAAAATAACCACAACAATCCTAGGTGTTTATTCAGTACTGTGGCTAAATTGGTTAGGAATAAAGCCTCAACTAAACCAGATATTCCGTCGTAGCACAATAATAATGACTTCATGATTTTTTTTACAGATAAAATAGAAATAATCAGAAAAAAAATTGAATTATGCAATCAACAGACACAGCACCTCAGAAAACAGTGTCTCATAATTTTCCTCTCGAACAACTTCAATCCTTCGCTGTCATAGGTCATGAGGAAACAACAAAACTTTAAAAAAAATCAAAAGTCACAACATGTATGTTAGATCCAATACCAACTAAGCTCTTAAAAGAGGTATCCCCTGTAATTTATTTTTATACACAATTTACAATCATATTTATTCAAACTACACAATGATAACTGTAAGACTTTATAGATATTACAGTTTCATTTTCTGCTAAAGCATGATTTTCTGTAAAGCTGCTTTGAAACGATGTGTGTTGTGAAATGCGCTATACAAATAAAAATGACTTGACTTAAATTTCTGCCTTTAAACACCCCCAAAATTGGCCCCATTAAATTAAGTGCCTTGCTGTAACCTAGATTTTTGCTTTTTTTAAAGAAAGGGGTGGACGAGTCTAAATAAAGTTTTGTGGTAATCAGCATTATGCCACAAATGCTGTTGATTGAGCTTAACTTGCATTGAACCTGGAACATTCCTTTAATTCAAACACAGATTGTTCAAAACATTCAGGAGATTTGAATTTTGGCTTTTTCAGTCTGCAGCTAGGAAAGCATGTTCATACAAGAACAACACGCCTGACTGAAATGCTGTCCACTCAGGTTCTTCAGCTTAGATAAAGAGTAAAGGATTCCAAAGGCAGGTTTCAAAGACATTTGTGTGAACAAAGTTTATTTGATTCTGTTCACTGGAGGGTGAAATTAGGGCGTATTCATTTCGTATAGGTAGAAAAGAACCTGTTATTTTTGCTTATATAGCTCTTTCATGCAGAAACAGAAACGGTGTCCTGTCAGTGGCACATGCATGTCGGCAGGTCATGGTTGTGTTTATTTTGAGGCTGTCGGAAGAGTCATGTGTTCCACATGTATTGAGTTCATAAGATCACAAAAGTGGAATTGAACAAACCACAGGAGGGTTAACCTACAAAAAGAGGTTGCAAAACCTTCTGTGAGAGCAACATGCAAAGTCATAACATACACACAAAATTATTTAGGACCTTAAATGTTTTTTTGTTTTTTTTTTTTTTTGCATTGTAGCATTATTTTCATAACACTGAAGCACATTTCCCCTGAATATTCTCATTACTGTAATCCATTCAGATGTTTTAATTTTATGTGTTATGATAATTCCTTTATGATTATTCATAATGGTGATTCTTATTATTTTATTTTTTTTTACTTATTAGAGTTAACCAATTATTGTAATAAATATATATATTTTTTCTGTATACTTAAATCAGCTTAAATTAAAGGCAGTGCATCAAATATAAATACTTTACAATATAAATAATATGTATCATTAAATAAATAATTTTGTGGTATTACAGTACTGAGGATGATATTTTTATTTTTTTATATTGCATTATGGTAATGAGTAAATTGTCATAAAAAATATTGCCATCATTGAAAAAAATATTAATGGTCTTAAAAATAAGCTTAACTTTCTTTCAGCAAAATTTTGTTTCTCTTCTGATTTTGGTGCAAAATATGATCCAGACATTTCTTGACAGGTTTAGAGAGATTCACCCGTGAAGTCTGTTACTTTTATAATAAAGCAATAAAAATAAAGCAAAGCATATGAAAATAAACTGAATTTCCTGAGTTTCCTCTTTCAGTTATCACATGGCATCAGTGGTAATCCACACAGAAGAGGTTTTACATGCTGTGTGTTGGTGGATTTCTTGCCTGATTAGAGGCAGAACTTTAGTGGTAGTGGTAGACTAGTGATTCAGGCATTGTGCTGATGTCATAAATGTTGCAGTTTTGATCCCATATCACATTTCTTTTAAATCAGAGTGTTGTGACCTTGAGTATAAGCCACTAAACTTTAGGTTTCCCCAAAAGATTCCCCCCCCATGATATCAATACCTCACATGTGTCTAAAAACAAAACAAAAAAATTAAACCACAAAAAATGACATCTTAAGATCACACTAAAGACAATTTAAGTCTCATGAGAGAATGATTAGCATATTATGAGTCACAATTCAGCTATGCACTGCTATTACCATTTTCATGGCTTTTCTTTGTGTTTAGTTCAACATGATCTCATGAGAACTTATAAAAGTTATACAACAAGATGGCAAAATTGTAAGATATCGTACAACTTGGCTTATTAATGAAGGTGTGACTTTTACTCCCATTTAGAGACCAACCAATCAACAAACAGAATTTCAATTACATTGCAGGCATCAAATTTTAGCTAACACTTTATTTTAAGAAATAAATTGTCTGAAAAATGTGTTTACTTATTCCATATTTATTTATTTAGTACAAATGACTGATGTACATAAATAACCTGAAATACACTTCCCTCATCTCTGATGTTTTATTTCTATAGCTATAGCTACATTCCCATCTTGTTTTGATGTCCTTCAGGGGGATCAAGCCTTAATTAGGGGGTCAGATCCCCCAAACCTCCCCGTAATTCGCACCCAGACCCAAATTCTCGTGTATTGAAAGAAAATGCACTCATTTCGAAAATAAATATAATCAAAAGGTATATGTACACCGATGTGCCAAAACATTATGACCACTCACAGTTGAAGTGAATAACGCTGATCATCTCCTAACAAGGCCACATGTCAAGGTCTGGGTAGATTAGATGGTAAGCGAACAATCAGTTCTTGTAATCAACATGTTGAATGCAGGAGAAATGGGCAGGAGTAAAGACCTGAGCGACTTTGACAAGGGCCAAATTGTTATGGCCAGGTGATTGGGTCAGAGCATCTCTGAAACGGCAAGGCTTGTGGGGTGCTCCCGGTCAGCAGTGGTGAGTACCTACCGACAGTGGTCCGAGAAGGGACAATCCACAAACCGGCAACAGGGTGTTGGGCGCCCAAGTCTCATCAAAGTGCAAGGGCAACAAAGGCTATCCCATCTGGTCCGAACCGACAGAATGATGTGGCACAAATCACAGATAAGTTTAATAATGGTTACAGGAGAAATGTGTCACAACACAGTGCATCACACCCTGCTGCGTATGGGGCTGTGTAGCTGAAGACCAGCCAGAGTGCCCATGATGACCCCTGTCCACTGTACAGATTGCCTACAATGGGCACGCGAGGTTGTTTGGTCCAATGAGTCCCGTTTTCTTTTACATCACGTGGACGGTGGCGTATGTGTGCGCTGTTTACCTGGGGAAGTGATGGCACCAGGATGCACTGTGGGAAGATGACAAGCCATGTAGATGTCAATTTGACACGTGCCACCTACCTAAACATCATTGCAGACCAGGTACACCTCTTCATGGTATTGCTATTCCCTGATGGCAGTGGCCTCTTTCAGCAGGATAATGCACTCTGCCACGCTGCACACATTGTACGGGGATGATTTGAGAAACATGATGAAGAGTTTAAGGTGTTGCCCTGGCCTCCAAATTCCCCAGATCTCAGTCCGATTGAGCATCTGTGGGATGTGCTGGACCAACAAGTCCGATCCACAGCGACTCCACCTTGCAACTTACAGGACTTGAAGGATCTGCTGCTAATGTCTTGGTGCCAGATACCACAGGACACCTTCAGGGATCTTGTAGAGTCCATGCCTCAGCGGGTCGCCACTGTTTTGGCGGCACATGAAGGATCAACAGCATATTAGGCTGGTGGTCATAATGTTTTGGCTCATCAGTGTATGTATATTTTTAGCACCTTAGAGGACAAGGAGGGATTTTTTTTTAATTCTGATATTTTTATAGTTTTGTGTGTCCTCACAATAAATTTACCACAGTTTTACTACAGTAACCATATTTTAACCGTGATATTTGTTGTAAAACCACAGTGATAATACAGGAAAACAAAAACTATGGTAATAAAAATCATAATTTTTTGGTTATTATGGTTTTACTACACAAATACCATATATAGTAATATTGTATACAGTTTTTGGCAGAAATCATGTTTTTTCTTTTGTAATATTGTAATAGCCATGACTGTTGTAGGCTAATCATGTTCTTTGTTTCTTTGGTTTTACTATAGGTAATATTGTACTAACTATGAAAAGAAAGTAACCATGTTTCTTTGGCGGAGACCATGGTTTTGATACAGTGTACTGTATCCATATAGTAACCATGGTTTTACTAAAGAATAACCATGGTAATTATTGTGGTTACTATGGATTTACTACAAATATTGTAGTAAAACCATAATAACCATAAAATTAAGATTTTTATTACCATAGTTTTCGTTTTCCTGTATTATTACTATGCTTTTACTACAAATATCAAGGTTAAATATGGTTACTATAGTAAAAGTATGATACATTTATTAAGAGGGAATGCAAACATTATTGCTTAATTGTTATAAAAATCATGACATAATTACATTCTGTCTTAATGGCCCTTAAATGTCTTCATTTTCTTTATGCATAAAATAATATAATTATAATTATTTTATTTTTTTGCATTTGTAGTGAAATGTGACCAGGATGTGTTTTTTTTTTTTTTTTTTTTTGTTAGAAATAATTACATTTGCAGGCGTTTTTAGCCTTTATTTACAGGACAATAAAGACAGAAAGGTTAGCAGGGGAGAGAGAGGGGGAAAAAGATTGGGAAAGGCCGAAATCGAACCCCATGAGCCAACAGCACTATCTTTTGTTTTCCTGAGATTCACCCATCATTGCAGTACAATAAACATATGAGGACATCAACTTCAGTTTGATTCATTGAATCAGACATCAAAAAGCACTCCATTCAGGTCAAGCCGACTCTCTCAGATGGTGTCAATGCACCTTTGTTGAGAGACAGACAAGGAAGATCGGGGTATTGCTGTCTGGAGAGTTACTTATCAGCCTCTGTCTTGCACCCCCGCTGTGCTTATGGCTTGATGGCTCCCTTACAACTCTCTACTAGACTAGACAATGATACGTCTCTAGTGCTTATATATGATACATTCTTATCACTACAGAGGACCAGCCTGACTACTTCCTGTAAAATCCGTACAGATGAGCAATTCCTTCTCTTTCATGTGTAGTCTACCTGTATGCTAATCTGTGTAGCAGCATGAATTGAAGTGTTTCTATGACTCATTATCTTGTTTTCTATGTTAGTATATATTTGACTTAGTAAAAGCATGATGTCACACTCAGAGGTGGGTAGTAACGTGCTACATTTACTCCATTACATTTGCTTGAGTAACTTTTGGGGAAAAAATTTACTTTTATGAGTATGTTTTATGGTGCTTTTCGCTCTTACTTAAGTACATTTCTGATGAAAAAAATGAAGCAAGCGCCCAAAACAAACATTTCTTCACTCCACACAATGCCTTCATTTTACACTAAAACAAGGATATATTTCAAGATTAAAATTGCAGCTCCAATTTAAGAAAACACGGTGAGGTAAGTTTTAGAGATTGTGACAATGTGGGCTTGTCTGTGTCATGGTTTATACTCATTCATTTTCAGTGTGAATCTGTAACTGTGGGCTCTTTTGACCTCAGTTCCTAAATTTGCATTTTTATATCAACGCTGCAACATATCAGTACCTACTGTATAAATCCTTAAACATCCACATTAAGTGCAAATGTTTTTCCCTGCCGATCGCGATTGTAAGCATTTCTGCACGTGCAAGATTGGTGCATGCACAGCGTTTGACAGATGCGGGCGGATCTTGCTGCAGTGTATAATTAAACATTATATATAACCTGGAACTGTGTGACGTTGTTCACGTTTTTCACCGTAATAATTACTAGAAAAAGGTTTCCATTCTTCTCTTCTAATTGACAGATTCCACCAAATCTGAGAAGCATCCTTAAAGTGATAGTTCAGCCTTTAATTAATATTATATCATAATTTCTCTGCCCTCGTGTTCTTCAAACCCCGTGAAACTTTCTGTATTCTGTAGAACCCAAAATATGTTAGACAGAATGTCAGAGACTGACAGTCTCAGTCACCATTCCCTTTCAAAATATGGAGGGGGGAAAAAACATGCAGTGAAAGTAAATGATGATTAAGGCTAGCATTCTGTCTAACAACTCCTTATAGGATTAATTTTTCCAAAATTGAAAATTCTTGCGTCATTTACTCACCCTCATGCCATCCCAGATGTGTTTTTTACTTCTTCTGCTGAACACATCTCAGCTCTGTTAGTTTATACTAGAATGCAAGTGAATGGGTACCAAAATTTGAAGCTCAGAAAGCACATAAAGGCAGCATTAAAGGAATTCAAATGACACTGGTTCAATCTATGTCTTCAGAAGAGATCTGATAAGTGTGGGTAAGAAACAGATCAGTATTTAAATCTTATAAAGTTAAAAATATTTATCTGTTTCTCACCCATACCTATCATATTGCTTCTGAAAATCACTGGAGTCGTATTAATTACTTTTATGCTGCTTCTATGTGCTTTTTTGAGCTTCAAAGTTCTGGTCACCATTCACTTGCATTGTATGGACCAACAGAGTTGAGATATTCTTCTAAAAATCTTCATTTGTGTTCAGCAAAAGAAAGAAAGTCATACAAATCTGGGATGGCATGAGGGTGAGAAAATGAGAGCATTTAAATTTTTTGGTGAACTATCCCTTTAATTTGATGCATGGAAGAATGAAGTCATATGGGTTTGGAACAACATGGTGGTGAATGATGACAATATCCATTATTAACAATAATATTAATAGTATTATTATTATTATTATTATTATTAATCATTCTGTAATGCAGGTTAAATTTGTATCATGTACTGGAATATAGGAGAGTAAACATCCACTACATTATATGTGAAAGTAACTAGTTACTCACTACTTGAGTATTCATTTTATTTGATACTTTCTTACTCTTACTCAAGTAATTTATAACATTATTACTTTTACTTCTACTTGAGTATTTTTCTTTTTTTTTTTTAAGTAATTGTACTTTTACTTGAGTAAAGTTTTTGGCTACTCGACCCACCTCTGATCACACCGAATAAACATGTCTGTTCTCGTTTTCCATCCATTCACGTGTGGGTTTCTCTGAACAAACAAACACACACACAATGACAGGCCACCTGTGATAGCACAAGAATCAGCCATGAAATCTTTATGATTTTCTAGCCTCTATATGGCTCGCGTACCTCCTTCAATATAAATCTACAGGATTTTTTTGCCCCTTTTGTTGCCGAAATCACCTTTTCAATAATAGCACACTTTTCCTTAGTGTTAAGGGTTTGTTCAAATCTTTAACCCTTGAAAGGATAGTTTCAAAAATGAAATTTCTGTCATCACACTCACCCTCATGTTGTTTCAAACCCATATGACTTTTTTTAATATGAGCAGTAGTAATTGGCTGGTAATTGACCAGTCACCAATTCACAATATTCAATAACCATGTATATCAACTTCACAAGGAGAGCTTCGGTTTGTTTATAATCATGTTCTGGCCTGAATGTGTGTGTGTGTTTGTACCAGTCTCTCTCTGTAAAAAAATCTAAAAGAACTGAAAGCCATTTGCTTATTCAACAGCTCCTCGATGGCTAATGTAGCAATCCATCTGTGCCACATGCTAAATGTTCCGGTAAACACAATTATTCCACGCCTGTGAAAAACAAGTCTTGGTCTCGCACTGACGTCACTTGCTAGAAAAAGAGTTCCAATATCTGCACAGCTGGAAATTACAGGCTGCGGTGACCAGCGCACAAACTGGCAAGTTCTGAATCTTCACAAATGAAGCACTGTTGTGGCAGGAGTTGGCATGATGGACGAGGATCAGAGTCTGCTTTTCCATTGTGCTCTAAATGTCCATATTTTGCATCCAACATCGAGTTGCACATAAGCATGCTATGTTAACTCACAAAAGTCCTGCTGCAGAGTTTTTATATCAGTCATGCCAGGTAACTAACAAACCATATCTGGTGTCAGTTCACTTTGAAGTTATATTTAAACCATGGATGATTTAAACTAATGAGACGTGTCTTAATGTAGACTGCTGCTCTGCTGCTTTGACCATTGGAATTAAGGCAAGCGTTGGGTGTTTCATCAACTTCTGGCACTTTTAGCACTGTGAACTTCTAGAAAGTAAAGTGTTGTTGAAAAAAAATTTCACACTCATGCTTTTTTTTTTTTTTTAACTAACAATGTCCAACAGTGTATGTACATGCATCACAGGAGATTTGTCATTTTTGTCATTTTTTCTGAAAGTCATGAAAATTTCCAGCACATCCTATTCTTTATTTTGTTTAATAGAATTCTCTGGTGGAAATGACGCTGATGAAAAATACATTTTTAATGTTTTTGAACAAAAATGGCCGACATCTTTGTAGCTAACATTTTATATATCCTAAATACACATATTTAAATAATACTTTCAATATTTTTGTGCCATTTGGCAAAATTATAGCTTTATTAAAAATGATGCCTTGTAAAAATACTCTGCTCACAATTATGTTTTTCTTCAAACATCACTTGTCTCATATTTAATCTCAAGCATGCTTTTTACTGACACTTTTGTCAACTTGGTCAACAAGTACACTAACTTTTATAATAGATTTTCATAGTTCAGTATTAAAAATCTGGGTCAGGGAGAAGTCTTAAACCGTAATATACTTAAAACATAAAAGGTATTTGAAAAATGCAAAAATTAAAAGATGAATGCCTGGTAAAAAAGTTTCCAAGTCAGTCTTAAAGGTGCTTTAAGTGATTTTAGCCATTCTAGAATTTCCACAAGCTAAACCATTGGATTAGCCATGCATCACCCCCCATGCGACGTGAGCGTAAGCCACCTTGGCGATTTATATATGCTACTGTCGCTGTGATGTCCGTCCGGACCAACACATGCTTGCCCCGGATCAACGGCAAAAGCCTCTGCAGGACGAGCAATACTGCCAGCAACTTGAGGCAGTTGATGTTTTTGCTGTCAAAAACAACAGCAGCAAAATAGCGCCCTCAACTGACAACTGTTATGAGCAACATGGCATAAAATGGCAGTAAGCCTCAATAATTCACTGCAACTACAATACTATGAGAACACACAAAATGATTGTCAAACAGAAAGCGTCATTGTCCGTGGTCCGAGGACACATTTTTGTTTGCTGTTTACAGAGTCTAGAGCTGTCAAAAAGACTGGTGAGATACCTCAGGACACTTATTTCATTAAAATTTTTCAGGGAGTAGTAAAAATTTTTGCATTCATTACCATGAAATAAATTGCTTACAGCACCTTTAATGTGACATTTAAATAAAATGAAATGGGTGAAAAAATCCCGTACACTTACTTTGAAGGACAGACCCAAGCAATGACGAAAGATTTAGATACTAAAGCAAATGCCTAGCAACCACCGAGAACACCCTAGCACCCATAGTAACACGCTAATAACCACTCAGAAGACTTTCGCAACTGCATAGCAACACCCTGGCAACCATCCAACATTGCAGTATTGTTGTGGCAATTTTTGCACATGCAAGCACGACTCATATTGTTTTCAGAAAATGTTAAAAACTAAGTAACTAAAAAAAAAAAAAAAAAAATCTAAGCTATGAAACCTCTTTTCATGGATATGAAATCACAGCCGAAAGCTCATTAACATTTTCACCCACATTTCAACATATATTAATTATAGAGGGCACTTTTTTAATTGTCTTGGTTCTGGAAGCATTTTTAATTTTTTTTCCATAGGGATTTCATTCCATAAAAGAGTTGTAAGCCATGAACCAAACTAACCAGCTCAGATGTGAATCACAACATTACAAATTTTGATTTGAAGCAAAAAAGTATTTCGGACAAAAACACAAAGGTACAAGACTGTGTACTTAACGTCTTAAATGAGGGAATAAACTACAGTCCCATGAAGCATTGCAAAGGACGTAATCAAATAAAAAATTATGGTAAATTATTAACTATTTATTTAAAGTTGTTTATTGTGACTGTTGGATCAATGTATTTTAATTTTATGGCTAGTTTGAGAGAGTTTGAGACTCAGTTGAGTCATTCAGAGTGTGTCATTAAAGTGGGCGGTCAACATTAAAGTTGGTCATGATTCTCTGATTGGTGGACCTCTCTTCAGGATTATGGGTAGTGTAGTTCTTCACCATGAATTCAGCTACTACTACACAGGGTGTCTTCAACAGAAGCATATACCATCAATTAACAGTTTCAGAGCTCACGATGGGTCTGTCTTAAAAGATTTATAAGTTGTTTCTAAGTTATCGTTAAAAAAATTAATTCTCCTGTGAATTGTTTTTAGATTTTTACTTCTGGAAGCCCACTGTTGCACTCTATTCAGCAACCTGGCCCGTCCTGATGAACAACAGTGTGCGGAAAGTTAGCCAATAGAAGTCTTTATAGTACAGTAGTAAAACATCCCGCTCAGTGCTAAGGGTCAGTGTGTCTACAATGGTCAGTTGACCTGGAAAAAGAACAATTTAAACTGCAGCAGGTCTCTACTGTTTCTAAATATATCAATTATCACCGGCAGTCTCTCTGCATCCCTGAGCTCTGCATGTTATATCACTCTCTCTGCTCTCAGAATGAGGTCCATCCTGCCATTAAAAATAACCTAAGACTCTTACATCTTCAGCAGGAGGGCTTCCCAGGGCCCCAGAGTCACTTGCACACTTCAGGTTCTGTCGAATGTTCTCTCTCTCTCTCTCTCTCTCTCTCTCACTCACTATTTTGTCCATCTATAATTGTCCTTGTTTTCTTTGTTGTGTTCAATAATGTCCTGAATATGATGCACAGTGCATTTAAGAGCAAGCATGCACAAGCTAATTAAGGCTAATTATATTACTGGCCAAACAAACTTCTATTAGTTCACCTAAAAATTATGACAAAATGACTTTTTTTGTTCTGCTAATATGTTTGTTTGGTGATATTTCTCCTGTTCCACAAATATTCCTGAAATTCTTGACCTAGGAGAACTCGGCTTGTCGAAAAGCATGCGGTATTGACTGTGCTAAAAGAGTATCACAAAGCAGTTTGGGACCCACTTTATTTTAGGTGTCTTTATTGACTATGTACTTAAGCATTTGATACAATGTACTTATTATGTACATATACGTGTTATTGCATTGTACTTAAATTTAAAGTATTCGCATGTAATTACATCTGTAGTTACACTGTTAACCTTACCCCTAATCCTAAACCTAAACCTAACCCTACCCAACTCTAAACCCTAACCCTACTCCTTAACCTACACATACCTCAACCTCAGTAGCAGCAAATGTGAATCTTGTGAGAATTTTGCAGAAAAACATGCAGTTACACAATAAATACATTGTATTGAATGTATTTTAACGTCAGTACATAGTAGTTAAAGACACCTAATATAAAGTGTGACTACAGTCTGTAGTGTGTATCGGTCAAACACGTCTGTGTGGGCTCGTGTTTAAAAGAGTATTCTTTTTAAGGTTCGAGCACATAGTGTGCATGACGCAACTTAGTGAGCGTGGACTGTCCATGTGCAGCCCAGTTCTTCTAGACGTTCAGACAGTCTGCCTCTTTTTGTGCATTGTTGGTGCATGTGCCTGGTTTTGACTGTGCTAAAAGAGTGTCACAAAGCATTTGTAGTGTGAATGCATTGAACATGTCCATAAGGACTAACAGTAAAAAGAGTATACTTTGAAAGGTTGAGCGCTCGACCATGTGCGAAACACACAGAAAAACAAAGTATACCCTAGCATTAAAGGCCAAAGTATACTTCGGTTCTCCATGTGCTGCTACATCTCCTGCACAGTGTGTGTGACTCAAATTTTGTCATCAGCAGAGTACACGGGGATAGTACGCGTGCAGCCTAGTTTTTCTAGGCACATGGACATTCTTTGCATGTCGTTGGCGAATGCACCTGCCGTTGACTGAGCTAAAAGAGTGTCACAAAGCATTTATAGTGAGCATGTGTTGAACACGGTCGTATACCCTCACAGTCAAAAGAGTATACTTTGAAAACCGACAGTGCTCAACCATGCACGAGACCCAACAGCAAACGAAAAATGAAGAATACCTAAGTTGTTCGGCAGAAACCGTTGGAAAATCCGATGTTTGAACAGCGAGTTGCAACAGATTCACTATGATGGCTTTTTTTTTTTTTAAACACCCAGAACACATGAATAGAACAGCACAGTTTGTGTGTTATAAAAAATTGTGGCGTGTGTTTTGGAACAGTAGCTATACCCGATATGAAAGTTCTTTTAATTTTTTTTAATTAATTTTCTTTATTTATCACACATTATACATTTGCACATATACGGTGAAATTCTTCTTTTTCACATATTCTCCGCCTTTCCTCTCATTCTGCTTGCTTGATTGATTTAACAGGGGCTCAGAGTGCTGGGCTCCAAACTGCAGAGTATTCTCAGTGTGTACATATACTGTAAAATCAAATCTATCTAGGGCTAGATTCAAGGTCAGGTGGGTTAAAATATTTTGCTGTGGATATACAGATTAGTAACAAAGATGTCAGCAATCAAACACAGTCTATTAAGGAAACGTTTTTGTCATCATTTACTCATATGCCATTCAAAACCTTTATGACTCTCTTTCTTTACTCATCTAATGAAAGTGAATAGTGACTCCAGGCTGTCAAGCTCCATAAAAGGAAGAAAAGCACATAAAACCACTTTAAAAGCAGTTGGTGAGACTAGTGCACTATTTTCCAAAACCATTCGATCATTTTGTTTGATGAGCACATTAAAATGTAAGTTGTAGCAAACATTATTGGTTCATTATTGGACGCACAAATACTGTATGTTACCATATTTGATTTGGACGCTGTATACATGGAGTTGATCAATAATTTGATATGATTAGAGAGTACATCATCTCGGTTACTGTCGTACCCTCCGTTCCCTGATGGAGGGAACGAGAAGTTGTGTCGATGAAGTGACACTAGGGGTCGCCCTTGGGAGCCCCAAACACCTCAGATCTTTGAGAAAAGGCCAATGAGGATTGGCGAGTGGAATTTGCATGCGCCAGCCGTGGCCTTTTCTCTCTATGTTTTCTCTCCACAGAGTATTCAGTTATTTGGCTGGGGCCATTTTAACACTCAATATATATGCCAATATATGTCCAAATCAGCTGGACCACCTGGGGGTGGAATCTCCACTCTCCCCTGAGCGTCACCTGCCGCGACAGCACATCCGCTGTGGCGTTGAGGTTGCCCGGGATGTGAGTGGCCCGCAGCGACCTCAGTCGCCACTGACTCCATAGGAGGAGACGGCTGGCGAGTTGCGACATGCGACATGAGCGTAAGCCACCTTGGTCATTTATATACGCTACTGTCACTGTGTTGTCCATCCGGACCAACACATACTTGCCCCGGATCAACGGCAAAAGCCTCTGCAGGATGAGCAATACTGCCAGCAACTCGAGGCAGTTAATGTGCCAACACAGTCGCGGTTCTGTCCAGGAGCCAGCGGCTGCATGCCCGTTGCACACGGCGCCCCAGCCTCGCTTGGAGGCGTCTGTCATAATGACGACACGCCTGGACACTTGCTGTAGGGGAAATGCAAGGTCTGTCTAAGGGCTGAACAAGTGGCGGCAGATCGGCATGATGGCCACGCGATGTGTGCCGTGGCGCCATGCCCATCTCGGGACTCGAGTCTGAAGCCAGTGCTGAAGCGGTCTCATATGCATCAACCCTAGTGACGTGACAGGCACCGAGGATGCCATATGCCCCAGGAGCCTCTGAAAGTGTTTCAGTGGAACCACTGTTCTCTGCTTGAATGAATTCAGGCAGTTCAGCGCCGACCGCGCGCTTGTGAGGCGCACTATCATCGAGACTGAGTCTAACTCCATGCTGAGAATCAGCCAGTCATCGAGGTAGTTGAGTATGCGGACGCCCACTTCCCTTAACGGGGCATGAGCTGCCTCTGCAACATTCGTGAAGATGTGAGGGGACAGGGACAGGCCGAAGGGGAGGACCTTGTACTGATATGCCCAGCCATCAAAAGCAAACCGTAGGAAGGGCCTGTGTCAAGGTAGAACCGAGAAGTAAAAGTATGTGTCCTTCAGGTTAACCGCCGCGAACCAATCTTGATGCCGGACACACGCCAAAATGTGCTTTGGCGTCAGCATCTTGAACGGGAGTCTGTGCAAGGCCCAGTTCAGAACTTGCAGGTCCAAGATTGGCCACAACCCACCGCCTTTCTTCGGTACGATGAAGTAAGGGCTGTAAAACCCTTTCTTCATCTCGACTGGAGGGACAGGCTCTATCGTGCCCTTGCGCAGAAGGGTCGCGATCTCCGCATGCAAGGTGGCAAAGTGAAGCATACGCCACTGAACCGGGGCAGGTGCCTGGCAAACTGAATCTCGTAGCCGAGTCGGATGGTCCTGGCCAACCACCGTGATGGGTTGGAAAGCGCTAGCCACGCGTCCAAGCTCCGGGCGAGGGGCACTAAGGGGACAATCGCATTTAACATACCTGTGGGTGGGGCCTCACGGCGGGAGGGAGCAGGGGATGCCACTTCGAAGAGCCTCGCTTCGTCTCAAACTCGTGGCTGCACTGAGGGGACCCTCGAAGCACTTACCTTGCTCCATGTACCCGGCATCGGGGGGGTCGGCGACGGGGAAGGAGGGACTTTTTGACCATCCTCATAGTCCGTCACAACCACCTGGCCGTGGGTGTGAGTGTGTTGCGACCAGATGCGCGAAGGCGGGGGGACCAATCATCTAGCCGCGAGGGCTCAGGGGAGGGTGGAAGGTTCCCAACCCGACACACGCGGCGGCCCGGGCAAGCATGCCGGTCATCTCATCATCAGTTTTACTGTGGTTTTATAGTGTGTTTATTTTTATTATTTCTTTTTCTTATGGAGCTTATTTTTTTCACTGTCATTTCTTTTTTTTTTTTTTTTTTACTAAGTCGTATGGGTTTGTTTCTAAGTCAACTGTTTCCTTAAATACTCTGGGCGTGTGGGTTGCATAGGGTGGCCCTGTCCTCACTGGCATTTAAACTTGAGTCCACAAGCCCATAATTTTTTTGTTTTCTTTTGTGTTCCTCAGAAGAAAGTAAGTTATTTGAGTTTGTAATGAAGTTTCATTTTTGGGTGAACTATTCCTTTAAATACTTTGGGCGTGTGGGTCTACCACTAGCCCAATGACTCAGACAGTGAAATATGAAGGTTTTTTTTGCAGCTCACACCACAGCGCGATCACTTACACTGAACTATGTCCATTTTTTTTTTTTCCTGTTAAAAATTTATTTAGTGTATATATTTATCCATCCTGTAAATGAGTTGAACAGCAGGGAAATGACATTGAGAGAGAATTTTTCACCATGTTAATTTGGCTTGGTTACCACAACCATCAATATACTGTAGCTTCCAGACCAAATGTCCTTGGGAGAAGAATTAGCTATATTCCAATTTTTTTTTTTTTTTTTTTTTTTTTTTGGTTAAAAAAAGTTTGGAATACTCATTGCATGAAGAACTACATTTTTACATATTTTAAAGAATATGTACAGTAAGTGGTGCTTGATTGTGCAAAACTAAATACCATGATTCAAGGGTGTTATGGATGGTTGTCAGAGTGTTGCTGTGTGGTTGCCAAGGTCTTCTGAGTGGTTTTAGCCAAGGTTTCAAGTCAAAAGAACCCACTCCCAAGTCTTTATAATATTCTGGTCCCTTGATTTGGCTCAGGTCGTTCCTTTTATGCAAGTCTATGGGATTCTGTCACCCATTTTACCCTCTGCGATGAAAAATCGTACATCTGATTGCTTAGAAAGGTAAGAGCACACCTCTCCTCAACAAGTCGCATTATTTGAGGTATCATTAATGTTTGTTGCACAAATTTATGGTTAGAGGTTTGTTTAAATCCCTAACTCTTAGTATAAGAAATAGGCCTAGTAAAGACGTCATTTAACACCTTCTGACAAACATTTAAACCAAACAATACTGCAATTTATGAGCAAAAAATCAGCAGAACTTTTTTGGCCTTTTACAAGCCAGCTATGGATTTCATTGTTCCGGAACAATCCGTGTGGTGAGGAAGAGGCATGCCGACAAGCCACACTCGGGGCAAAATCATCTGTGGGTTTAACCAAACCCTTTCAAGTAGAGTTGAGTGCTTACCAAAGTTTGGTCCACATCACTGCCAGAGGTCTAAATGTGCTTCTTTCAAATGGCTGGGGAAAATAGAATAAATGCATCATAAGCAAATCTAAACCCATCTGTGGAGATTTGATTTCTTTAGCTTCAGATGTTTAGAAGCCATTTACTAATTTGATGAGTTATTTTTTAATTTCATAGCTTGATAGATGATCTGATGAGGTTGAAAACAGAATTGCACCTGACAGAAAGAAATTAGGTGATCGTTTTATTAGTTGAATGTTAAAAAAAAATGTGTTATTTGGAATGGAATACTAGCCTAAAAATGTAACTTAATACTGCACAGGCTATACTGTATACAAACTACTATTTAAAAAAAAAAATACAATGTTAAACAGAACGCAATAAGCAGCATTAAATGTTTTAAACAAACATCAAATAGTATGCAACTTAAGTTTACATGGACGTTTACATGGACAACAGAAAGTGGCTTACTGCGAGAAAGTGGGTTATTGCAAAAAGCAGCATTCCCGTTTACATTCAGTGTATAAGCATTGTACTGCTTACACCCGGATACATGCAGCTCGTTCAGTAAGCAGCTTTCTCCACAGCAACATACTTTCCCCGCGACGCTTTTGTAAATAACAAACTTGGTATCCGAGGAAGACTCCACTAATTTATTCCCTGTTGCTTCGCTTTTATTTCTAGGTATTCCAGAGGTGTTGCTGTGTTTGTTTCCTTACCTTTCTATCGCGATATGCTGTGGAATCAACATGATGACACAGAAGTCGGAATGCTGTTTCTGAAAGTGCTGGTACCCTAGGATTGGCAACAGTATGCCGGCTCACTGACATGCCCTATCTCCCATAGGTCATATTTGGAATGGCTCAATAACAATTAATTTCCCTTGTGGCACGACTGGTAGTGTGTTGCGTCAGTTGCATGGGAGACCACAGTTCAGTCCCCATTCAAAAATCAAATTTGAATAAACAATCACAAGCTTGATAAGGAGGTTGCATTTTTATCCCTAACATTGCATTTTGTCTCTACTATGGTTAGGGTTAGATTTGGGTTGTGGTTGGGGGGTATATTTAATAAAATAAGCATTTCTCTTCACTGTTTTACACCCTGTTCAGCTGAAAACAATTCTTTTTACAGCTGGCTTCTGGCAAACTCTCCTGGATATAAATGGATGTCACACTTGTTTATATGCTCTGAAACACTTACCGCTTTAGCCTCTGGGGGCAGTGTTTTCAAATTCGGTCAACATATACCGATTTCACCTAAAGAAAATTCGGCACACACTTGCCGATTTTTATGTGAGTTCAGGCTGATGGAATTGCGCTGCAATAGTGGGGTTTTCCTTTTACATAAAACTCTGGGATTCCCTCAATGTATGATATTCGCAAACATGAGGGATCGTCAATATTTTACAGTGGTGTGTGTAAATGTAAAAGTATAGTTTATAGTGTAGGTGCTTTTCCCACTGTAGTCCCAGAAATGTTGAATTCTTTCTGCTGTGTTGACTGCTTGGGCTTCAACCTATGACGTTTGTTCTCCAGTCTGTTCCACTCACATGCGCACTCCTCAAAAACCTGTTAGAATGCCACTTATGTGTTAACATGTCCACATTAAGCTGCGTTCTCCTACAGTAGGAAACCTACAGTGGGTGTGTTAAACCACTTTCTCTTAATCCCTTAAACGGCGTAAGGAAATCGTCATTTTTATTTACATGACGTTTCAGTGCAAAAACCCTGGAGTAAACAGTTTTCTTAAGTGCAAGTAAACGTGGGCATGGTGCCCGTTTACATGCTAACAAATATGCTGATTACTCTCTAAAATCAACTTATCTAAAAAAATCTGACAAGGCAAGAAATCCGCATTTAAATGGCATTTGAAATAATTGCGTTGTTCTCTACATTTGACGTCAAACTGTGAAGAGGCATTGCCCTCGACACGTGCACACATTGGATGAGCCGGTAAAAACATCAAGTAAGGTGTTTACATGGCACGTGAAATCGGCGCAATGGGCAAAAATCTACCCGTGTCGATCGGGTTATTCATAAGCCGTTTATGCCTTTACGCGATAAAGGAACGCGGTTTATTGCGTTTGCATGTAAACGCGTAAACATCTCACTATTTTTGTGACTTCATCAGGTTGCATCTTTAATTCAGAAAGCAGTTTTGTGTAATCCGAACAGAGCCATAATTAAAGGAAAAGAAGCAGTAGATAATGCACTAACGAATCTTTAATTGACATTTAAATCACAGATTCTCATTAGGAGTACTGATTACACCACAGAATAATGAGACATACACACAACACACACGCGCAAACAAAAATGCTCACAAAGCAGCTGCACTGAATCCCGCATTTTAAACGAAAACGTAAACAGCCACATATGTACACACAAATGTCAACCACACCAGATGTTCACTTCAGTGACTGTATAAGTTTGCTTTAAGGAAAGTAAACTCTGCCTGAAAGGCTGAAATCACTTACGCTTATTTGTGTAAGGATGTGAAACATATGTCCCAATGTACCAAAGCTTGAATCATAGACAAAGTGAAACGCACAAATACGGCAACCAAAAACATATTCTGAGCTCCTGAAAAAGTAGACGCCTGAAAATATAGTAAATATTCCCATCCATTACAACTAAGGCTATGTTCAGACTGCAGGCAAATCAGATTTTTTCTCAAATCAGATCTTTTCAGGCAGACTGTCCGCACTATTAATTGCAAGTGATCAAATCAGGTTTGCACGTTCAGACATAACCAACCTATCTGCATGGGTTTCTTTGGTAACGACGTAGGTGCATCTGGTTATAATCTGGATATGCAAAAAATCTGATTTTTAGTGGCAGTCTGAACATAGCCTTGTATGCCAAAAGTACAAACATTTAAAGCTGAAGTGTATAATCTCTGCTCACTAGCGCTACCGAACGGAAAGGCAAAAATAAAAATTGTTTTTAAACCACTTCCCGAATACAGTTTTCCAGAAAGTTAACTTACGAGTGGCTTTGAGTGCAATGTTTTTGCATATTAAGCTGGGATAGAAGAAAATATTTTAACACCAAAAGAGGTTACGCACTTCAGCATTAATTACAAATTAATAATAATAATAAAGTTATATTAAATTAATACATTTATTATTTTTTCATTATTATGTTTCATATTTTAATATTTCATTTTAATATTTCGTTTTTAATTCATTATATTATATTTTTTTATTTATTTGTATATTATTACATTATATTTATGTATTATTTAATAACAGAAAATATTCTAAGTTAGGGCGTAGGTTTGGATAGAAATTAGGAAGGGACATATTGCAAGGAGTATAATTTTCAAAATGTTGGTATTTAAAAAAAAAAATCACACCCTTACCTGACAGTCCTTCATATTCGAAGGTTTTTTCCTCAATACGGCACTTACTGACCAAAGCAGAATCCTCCATTAATTGGGCCGTATGCACACCCAGGACATTTTTTTTTTTTAACTTAAACTAGAAACATTGGTACATGAAGAGTATGCTTGTTTAAATCTATTAAGTTTTCAATGGGTGGATGGAAATCTGCTCATGTAATCTCCAGAAAATGGTTTTAAAAAATCTAATAATCACAAACGACTGTGATTGGAGCATCGTGAACAGCCCTGAGAAAATGTACATATGCCACGCGACGCCTTTAATGCGTAGCTTTAAAAGAGGCATGAAAATAATTTACACATTAATAATCACACTAAGAAACTTTGACGAAAATAAAAACATAGTATAAAGTTAAAGTATTTATATGTAGTAAAATTGTCCAAATGTTTGTCGGGACGTTTCAGATTTTCTCAAAGTTGGTAGGGACACGCCCCTACCATCCCTACCTAAATCTACGCCTATGATTCTAAGATATATAGGAGATATTTATCTGAGATTTATCCTCAACTTGTCCATCCTTTGCCAAAGACAATTGATAGCTTTTCAAACCAGGAAATATCTACTGTCAATTGCTGTTTATCTGTCTAGGATTCTAAAGCAGTCATAAATTACTTACTGTAAAACCCACATCCGCACATAAATCACAGCCCAGATCCTTTTACAGTATGTGCAATATCCTGCTAGTCATCAGAGCATCATTATTATAGTTTCACCCTCTTTTTACACACCAAGCAGAGGAGAAATGATGGTCATTTTTCACATTACATTAGCAGCTTTTGGCTACTGTGGTATTAGATAAACCGCAGAGCTTTCAACTAAAAGAAAATGTAAAACAGTAGGACATCTGCAGTAGTTATTTATTTATGTATTTTTTTCATTTTTCATGTCTAGACTTCTCTCACTTTCTCTTCTCCTGAATTATAACAGAGGATCTGGGACTTCAATATCTCACATTTTGGTAGCACCTGCAGTGACATCACCTTCCAGAATTTTACAGCAGGATAAATCATTCAAAGACCTGTCTGTCTTTGGCCGGCTCACATCATCAGGACTTCCTCAGCACGTCTTTAGGGGGAAGGGTCCCTTTAGGTTGGCCTATCCAGGCAGAAAAAAGACTTCCTACAGGGCAAGGTGGAGGCCAGCATTCTGCACTAGAGTGTAAATTTCACAGAATGGCATCATATACGTGTGTAAACCGAGTTTACTAAAGCAAAACCTGCCCTTGAGCTCAATGGAAACCTCGCATAGATGCTCCTCACGCATACGACAGCAACAAAGAGTCAAAACTTAGAACAAGTGTTTCCAGAGTACTTACTTTAAACCAGAGGCCTTCTGTAATCTTGCATAGCTTGACATTTTTATTTACTGTCATAAATTCCGGTGCATGTTGCAGTTTATTCTGGTCAAGAAACACCCAATGGACCATTTTCACATATAGGTTTGAAACATGGAAGTAAACTATAGCGGGTTTAACTTCTATTGACCTGTTTCATGTCCAAAACCCCATATACATTCACTGTGCTGCACTGTGGGATGTGGGAAAAGTCTGTGCAACTTTTGTGTCTGTTTATAAAGCTTTACTTATCAAAGCCAAAATGGTATTCTTCTTTCAGTAAAGTTACATCTTTCAACTGATATGGCTTAATTTTGCCAAAGTCATGCAGAGATGTAGTGGGAGAGCAGGATGAAACACTTGCTGGTTTTTGCTCATTAACTCAGAAAATGTTTAGCCTAAAACTAAACCTCAAACATCTTCGGCATGTTGTTATAGCTGTCATTACAGTACAGTACATGCGTCAATTAAATTTAAAACATAACTGAGTTGGATACAATTAAACTGGAAATGCACATAAGACAATACAATTGTAATAGAGGTATGTGATAGTTTAACACATTCTAATAAATAAAAAAGCACTATAATGTCAATGTATTGTATATACTTAAATATTATATATTAATCACTAAACAACACATCATAAGACAATAAAGCAATAACTTTGATCATGCCACCAGACTAAAATGTAAATGTATTAGTCATATTTACAAAGCAAATTAATTGGGAAAATACTGTATATTTTTAAACCTTTATTAATAAACACAACAGAAGTTAAATTCCTGGTATACCTGCATAAGTGTGCCACCTCAGTTGATTTCTGTCTTCTTCATGAGCTGACCGTCATTTCAGCTGCTCAAAAAACATTCATACAAACAGAGTCACCACAGACATGTTATAACATTTTGACCAAATCAGACCAGAAAACAGCACAAACATTTGTAACTTCGGTCCCACTTTATATTAGGTGTCTTTAAATACTACGTACTAACATTAAAATACAGACAATACAATGTATTTATTGTGTAACTACATGTTGTTCTGCAAAATACTCACAAGATTCACTTTTGGTTAGGAGTAGGGTTAGGGGTTAGGGGTTAGGGGTTAGGGTAGGGTTGGGTGTTAGGGTTAGGTAAGGTTAAAAGTGTAACTACAGATGTAATTACATGCAGCTATTTTAAATGTAAGTACAATACAACTACATGCATGTACATAATAAGTACATTGAATCAAATGCTTACAGTAAGTACATAGCGGTTAAAGACACCTCGTATAAAATGAGCCCGTAACTTCTGAATGAGAGATGTTTACAATAATGTACTGGTAGGCGTGTGTATTCGCTGGTCACACATCAGACTCGCTGCCATATGCGGAGATGAATCGGGGAGTAAATGTGTGTAAAAAGTCACATTTTGTGGTATAATTTTTCCAGAGACTTGGCATAAATCAAAAGGAATTATTGAATGTTTTTCTTGATATAGTTTTGCGGGTGTTTTTCCATTCACTGCGATTTCTTCAAACTGGTGATATTCCCAAATATGGCCGCTGCGCGGAAAAAGTCACGTGACAAAAAGGTCAATAGCTGTGAATGGGAGTCCACAGCAAATACTATTTCTGCATTCCCATTTTCTCAAACAGCAAATGAAAAAATCAAGTCATTTTTATTTGTATAGCGCTTTTCACAACACACATCGTTTCAAAGCAGCTTTACAGAAAATGAAGCGGTAATGTCTGTAATTTCTTAAAGTCATCATTGTCCGTTTTGATGGAGAAACGTGATTGTAGATTATGCCTTAAAACAATTATATATATATATATATATATATATATATATATATATATATATATAGATAGATAGATAGATAGATAGATAGATATAGATATATAGATAGATAGGTAGATAGATAGACAGATATATATATATATATATATATATATATATATATATATATATATTTTTTTTTTTTTTTTTTTAAGAATCCACTATTATATTTCTGTGACTTTCGCATCATCACAGTCTGTGAAAACAATCAGTTAGATATTTGATAACATTTTGAGAACCAAGCAGAAGAAGGGGCCGTTTACACGACAAGGTTTTCAACTAAAAACGGAAACTTTTTATGTGTTTTGGCTGTTCATTTACACGACAATGGTGTTTTGGGGCCTGAAAATGCAAACTTTTGAAAACGGGGTTCAAAGTGCAAGTTTTTGAAAACGATGCCGTTATCCTCTCCGTGTAAACATACAAAAACGCGAATTTGTGAAAACTATGACGTCATGCACACACGTATTACGTGTTCAATCTATAGGCATTAACGCGAATACTTCAAAACAACGCGCGAGACATTCAAAACTACAATGGCGGACTACAGGATTGTGTTTGTGCTGCTCAAGATTTTGAGTTTATTGACGCTTCTCCAGCAAAGTAATTGTAGTAATAAAGCAACCTCATTGTCCGTCCAGACAAAATTGCTCGATGCTTTCGCCATCGTCATTTTTTGTATTCACTGCTCTGTGGAAGAATGTTTATGTGCGCAGGCGCGTAGTGCTTCTTTACAACATCGCCAACTACTGGCCTGGCATGCATAATGCAGCCTTTTTAGTTGTTTTCACGGATCCGTGTGAATGGGGATCGTTTTGACAACGTTGTCGTCTGTACGTGAAACTTGTCAAAAACGCAAAGGAAAAAAAATTCCGTTTTTAGTACATCATTGTCGTTTAAACGTACCCTAAGAAAGACGTGTTTTTGTTGTCGACTTGCTTCTGAGTGCATCAAGAAAACCTCTAGAAAATGTTTCAGGAAATGGATGGCACAACTTTGGCAAATCTAGCAACTACTACTTCCTTCGAGTCACTCATCGTAGAAAAACTTGTAAACAAAATGTTTTACTCTGTGTACTGAGACACCTTGACCAATTCTATATTGTGTAAACACTGCCAATCAGATTGGAGCTTGTCGATTTTGAATCAAGTAATGAGTAATGAAAGAGGTAACACTTGATTTTACTAACAGGTTATTTGTCAAATTAGAAATGGAAGGTCAAATTGAGAACATACATTGGTGGATACAGTATCTCATGCAGTTTGTAAGAATGATACGAGTAGTATGGTAGTATGCCAATCCAAACATGCACTTTGTTATATTATTTCGTGTTTGTGGTAAAGCCTTCTAGACAAAATGCACATCCATATCCTGATAGATCAGATTACAAAAACACCACCTCTAAGACTATGTCCTATTGTCAAACGATTTATACTTATAACTATATAAATCATATTTTCTATACATCATGATGTCACAGGAAGCCCCACCAAAAGGTCACAGAGTTCATGGGTGTCACCACACGGCTAACAGGAAAATATTTCATCACTATAGAGACAGAAAGTGAAACAGCAGCTAAAATAGTACATGGTCGGTTAAATCACTCATATATAATATGGACCTGCAATCTGACTAGAAAAAATGAATGAGATCTAATGTTGCAGGTGTGATTTGTGTAATGCAAACCGATTGTGGTTAGATTTTCGTGTTTTTTATATTAAGCTGTTGGATATAATTGGTTTTATTTTATCACGTTTTTGTGGTATTATTTAAAGATCTTTTAAAAACATTTCTGACCTAGAACATAAAGGTAGACTAATTTTCTGGCCTCTCGGTCCTAAAAATCCTATTTAAAAAATGTTCACAACACATGGCCAACAACACCAGATGTTTCTCTCATTTCAGCTGAACTGACAATGTTATATATGCCTTTGCATGTGTGTGCAGTTTTGTATTTGTGTGCATATGTGCATCCAAGTGTAAGGCTTAGGGGTCGTTATTAACATTTGTGTGTGTCTAATGGGACGAGCAGAAATCCTGAATCTGTATATGAAATTATTGCACTTTGTGACTAAACTGCATCTTTACCCCAGACACACAACATACACATCCCATGTCAGCGTTATTTATGACAATTGAGGATGTTTTTAAATTACTGTGGAAAAATTGCAGATAAAATGTGATGTTCTTCCATACATCCCACATATTAGAAATAATAAGTCAGATAAAAAATATCATTATAATAAATAATAAATAAAAATGTACAGAAATTATCATATTTAATAAATATAATAAATAATAAAATAAATATTGTATTAAAAATTAAAATGATATTTTTTAAAATTATTTTATAACATTAAAAAATTATTAAAAAAATAATAATTAAATTAATTAATTAAAACTTTATTATTATTATAAGAAAATTAAGAAATAAACCAAGGTTTTGACACAAAGTTAGTGTCAAAAAGTATTGTGCCACTACAATGGTTTTTTTTTTGACATATGACCATGGTAATATTATGTCGTTTTAAACATGTACCATGAAAATACCATGGTACGACTTGGTATATATGAAAGTAAAATGATATAGCCAAATCATGTATTATTATTAGTAGTAGTAGTAGTAGTAGTAGTAGTAGTAGTAGTATTGATAACCATATAATTATCAATAATAATTATTGATAATAATTATTATAATAATAATAATAATTTAAAATAATCATAAGAATTGACAATTATTATTATTATTATTATTATCATCATCATCGTCAACAACAACAACAATAATAATGATAATAATAATATACAATCATTGTTCCATGGAAGGTACCTCCACTGTTCTTTTTTGTAAATGAAATCACCAGAAAGAATCATAAAAGTTTATTTTTATGGGATTTAAAAGCTAATTTAATAATAAATAAAATAAACTGTATTTTATTTAAATAACAAAATACAAGTGTTTTTAAAAAAACGAGTGCTGTATACAAAGTGCACTTTGTAAGATTTTTTAAAAATATTTCGCATAATGATATGTCCTGTTTTGATTCACTCACAAGCCATTAGGTGTTTTTCTGCCTTAAACTGAAAGATCTCTCATACTCCTAATTAAAGTTATCTGTTTGTAGACAAAACTTCATTGTGTCAGATGGCATGAGCTCTCCTGACGTGTATAAGACTGACAAACAGCACCTGGCGTGGGCCGCATTGTATGCTTGATTATTGGCAGGAAGTCTTGTAGTAAAGCACAATAGGGTGTTTTGTTTCTCTTTTAACTTTCATCCCTGCTTTTCCTCCTCTTTTTTCAAACAAAGCCAGACCATGTTTGTTGAGTATTTTCAGTAATTCTCCACCTGCATGCGCCTGTAGATGCAGGTCAGGTATTTAAAAAGTCTCTTTTTTTTTTTTTTTTTTTTGCAACTAAGATGTGTCAGTTTTAGTTGCAAAAAAGTTTTAGTTTAAACGCATATTTCTGGTATGGCGTAAAACAAAGAGAAGTACACAGTGTCACTCTGACACACGGATGTGAATATTTAGTTGCCTGTCAGTGTTTGGCTTCTCTGTTCTCTGAAAAAAAATCCATATTTGAGTCGGATATGCCAAACAAATCTGATTTTTGCACCTGTTTGAACAAAGCATTTGTTTTTCCAATTTCGACAAAGAGAAAATAGAGAAGAAGGTGTTCATGGAAACACTGTCTGTTACCTTGGCTTGAAGCACATGGTATTATGAGAAAGTTAATAACACTGGGAGTTGAAAACAAAGCCTGCAGATCTATTTTCAGATGTTGCATGCAATAAACGCCAGCAGTCAAGGGCACTTCATTAAAAAAAGTCACTTTATCCCTTGTTCAAGAAGAAGAAGGTCAGGATGGAAACACATATTAGTACACATAGAGTTAATCTTTGGTATCATATTGCAATTGAAGTGCTTTTAAGGATTAAACTCAGTGGTGTTCTGCATTCACAAATCTTTTACTAAACAATTAATTTACCTAGTTTATGTGGGTGTTTTTTCAAGTTGGGTGCCATGCTGGGGGGAAATTATAATTTTTTTTTGTGCTATAATTATTTTTCAAAGTGGTGCTGCTTGCTAAGACTTGAGGAGAGGTGTGCTAATCCTTTTTAAGTGATCAGACCTACAATTTTTGCATGATGGACAAAAAAGCTGTGATGCTTTTACAGCTCAGGACTGTGACATACATGTGATATACCTATTTATACAAAACAACTTAAAGGTGTTGCCTACACAACTCATGTCGGGGCAGATAGAACCTTAGATACAGGCAAATCAGACAGTATCTTATAACCTGGGCCTGTTTAGCACTTCTGAAATCAGCATAGTGGAAAAACACAGCACTATTAACCGGTTTCACTATTAACTGTGATTCAAAGATTTCATAGTTAATAAACCATAACAATTTTGAATCTGTGTTTAGAGAATGCGAAATGTTGTATTTAGATGTGGCAAAAATCTGACATTTCTAAATATGTATAGAATATATGGCTATATAATATAAAAATATTGACGTTTTACAAATCTATATTTTTGTTGGTGCAAACTCGAGTTCCTTGTGACGGGCTGGTCAGTTCATTTGGTGCTTGGCCAGGTATTGCGGACTGAACGTGAACTTTTAATCCATGTGAAATTAGGGCTACACACAAACACACAATATGACAGAGGGATTCGATCAACCACGCTTACAGTATACCCGCCAAAATGCGATTAAATTGGCTGTTTTGATTTTTTAAAGGGATATTAAAAGACGACAAATTATAAAAATCTGCTTTAGGATTTATGTAATTAATAGTTTCAGAAGAAAAATTCCCAACAAACTGTTGGATGCCATGAACTAAATGTTGTGCAACCACAATATTTCTAATCTTACAATTATTTTTATGCACTTTTGAATGTGGAGCAACGATCGCACTTTTACTCCATTCGTTCCGGTTACATTGATGCGTGTCATCCTGAGGTCAGAAAGCACATAAGTGGAAGTGTGCTGACCTATACTGGAGAGTCTTTTACTTTAGGACTTTGATAGTTTTTTGAAGTTAAATGTTATAATTAGGACTGTCAAACGATTAAAATTTTACTCGAATTAATTATATGATATGCCGATTAATTAATCGAATTAATCTGCTGAGAAAGGTCCTCAAATAACAATAATTAAATATATATTTATTAAATTATTATAGTTATATTTAGACAATCATAAATATAAAATATATTATTAATATAATAATTCAGATAATTAAAATGGATACATCATTGTGGCAGACAAGTAAATTATTAAGACACTAAAACCTGGAGTCATGAGTTCGAATCCAGGGTATGCTGAGTGACTCCAGCCAGGTCTCCTAAGCAACCAAATTGGCCCGGTTGCTAGGGAGGGTAGAGTCACATGGGCTAACCTCTTCGTGGTCGCTATAATGTGGTTCTCGCTCTCGGTGGGGCACGTGGTGAGTTGTGCGTGGATGCTGCAGAGAATAGCGTGAAGCCTCTTCATGCGCTACGTCTCCGCGGTAGCATGCTCAACAAGCCGCGTAATAAGATGTGCGGATTGACATGGAGGCAACTGAGATTCGTCCTCTGCAACCTGGATTGAGGAGAGTCACTATGCCACCACGAGGACTTAGAGCACCTTGGGAATTGGGCATGCCAAATTGGGGAGGAAAGTGGTTAAAACAATTTTTTTTTAAATAAGACACTACAAAAAGTAGCTTTAGAAGGCAATATATTGTTTACTTCCATTTAATTGAACATAAGCCAACCATTGGCTGACAGTCCACAACAATCGATTTGTCAATCTTTCAGAGAAAGATTTATTATAAGGGCTTTTCTATAGATGTGTCAATGTATCACTGTATACCAGCATCAGACGGACACTTTTGGAGCATATCACTTTGGTTGTGTCTCACCATAAATGCAAAGTTTTTAGGTCGCTGTGAAGTTGAACATAGTTTGAAATGTAGAAAGACACATCTCAAGATCCCTGCATTCAGAACTGCGCTTTATCCAGCTGTGTTGAACGCAAGAACGAGACCTCATCTTGTGCTGTTGCTAGTGTCAAGCAAGCCTGAGTGTTTTTTCTCTGAACAGCTGCATGTTGCCTAAAGAGCTGAAGTTTGGCTTACTGCCCCCTGCTGAAAACAGGTGGTACTTTAAGCTTGAATTGCTCGGATGGTAGGAATATTCATTATTGCGGTATGGGGGCATGATTAATCACATACATTTTGTAAAATTATTTTTTATAATTAGTCACACTGAATTAACACGTTAAATAGACAGCACCTAGTTATAATTATTTAGCCTGTTTTTTGCTGTTGTTATTGTATATATCTCAGTTATTCTATTGTTGGGCTGTGCTTGGAGTCCATATATCCCTAATGCGTCTACTTACACGTTCAGTTGTGATAAGATTACATGGATTTTTTGTCTCAGTAGGCTATTGTTGCATAATAGGAACAATTGCAAATAATCATAAAACCGGTTAACCAATTTTCAAGCAATTTGTTTCCCGTCAAAAACGCGCACCATTGCATCCCTAAAATCAACATGAAGTTTTGCCTATTAGCAACAAAAAAAAATAAAATAAATAAAGCCCTCTTTCTTTTCACACCCAATCCAATTACCAATGGATAAAATGAAGTCCTGCTCTACATTTTATCTTCTTGAATATCCTGTTTCATGCTGATATGCGTCTTATTACGGACATAAAAAGCATTGCAGCAATGTTTCACACAAACTTAAGAAATCATAAGGCCTCAATGATAGGCTATATTAGACTAATATATTATTTCTTTTAAATATATATATGTCTAGCTTGTACAGTCTGTAGAGTACTTGTGATGCTTTTTCTTTCTATTGCTCAGCCACATTCAAACCATTGGAAGTGAAACTTGGTTGTTAAATTCCTGAGGAGTTCTGTCGTTTCTCCACAATGCAAAATATGTTTGACCAACAGCCATCAACTATATATGGATTATTCACATGCTTTGGGTAGAGTAAAATGTTCCCAACTCCATGTCCTGGGGTTTGGCAAGTGTTGTGTCCAACTGAACTGAACTAAACTGTGGCAAGACCAAGAAGGCGTTCATAAAATAGGAACTCATTGGTAACATCTGATAGGTGGCAAGGGGTCTTTGCAAATATCTCCTGCTTTCTTAGCAGTAAGGGGTATTTGATTCAAAGAGACTTTGTTGAGTGCTCTTTGCCAAACGAAACAGGCTGAGAGACCGGAGAGTGTCCGTCACCAGGGAAACCGCAGATCCGATCGAACTCGTGGCGAGGGGTGAAGCCAACATGCGCAGTCTGACCCAGTTTTCATGTTCCTCAGACAGTCGGTTGTCTAGATTTTTTTTATTCGTTCAATGAGAGGAACAGATCCAGACTCAGAACAGCTTTACTGTATATGTTTTGTCCATGTTGAAATCTCTACGGACTTGGAGGAGTATATTTATCGACAGCAGTCTTTGGGGTTATAAACACACACACACACACACACACACACACAATAAACAGTCTGAATCTCTCTGCACGCCACTCCCAATTCAACACAGGAAGTAAAGGAACGTATTTGTGGTGCCCTCATTTCAGGGTGTGTCTTTGCATTTACACACAATAACAACATGGTGTTTAGAGGTAGAACAACAACCTTTGTGCACACAGTAGTCTGAAAATAGCAGTTAAAACTTAATGTACTCAGCAAATAAGGTCCAAATCATCAAAGCAAGAACGAATGCAAACACATCTTGCTTCACAATCTCGATTTCAAGTGTTTTTCCAAGTTGTGTCAGAATGCAATTCATAATGCAATGCTGAATGCATTCATTCATGAGTTGCATTCTTGATAGAGTGCGAGTTCACACTGTAAATAGCGAAAACACGCTGTTGTTATCTTAGTGATCTACATGTATTTCTACAGCACCTTGGCTAAAACCATTTAACTGTCTTTCGTTGGTGTAACCTAGAGTAATATAGTCAGGATTATTTAGTCATAATAAATAAAATAATACTTATGATCTCAGTTAAGTGAACTCAGTTAATGTAGATGTTAACATAAGAGGCACATTTCTATGAATGATTATCTTATTTTCATTTCAATGATCTTAACGGTGAGAATTTGATTATGTCTCTGGGCTTTTGCAGTTTGCCAGTTTGGTCTGCATATAATCAGCATATCTTGAATAACAGTTACACAATTAGTTCTGCTTCTAAAATATTGGGTTGTGTGAGTGTGGTTGTTTGTGTGAGTTTCATAGGAAATTAGCGTGATTAGTGACACTTTCTCCTATGACACATTTCAAGAGAAATACTTGCCTTGTTATGAAGACTACAAGTCAGGGGCGGAGCCAGCAGTTTTTCACAGGGGTGGCCTGGCAGGGGCCAGCGATCAGTCTGTAGTGGCACAGAAATTTCAGGCAGCATTTCCGTAGGGGCGGTTGATACAGTGACACCTGGGACAGAGAGGTGCGGCGACCTTGGTGTGCGCACATGTTAAGACTCCTGTGTGTTGCGGTTGTACAGAGACAGTTCCACCTCTAAAAATGAAATTGTGCCCAAGACAAAAAATGACCAAAGCGGCAGTTGCGAGTGGGGTGGCCAATGGGGTGGCCAGGCTTTGGTCCACCCCTGGCCACCCCCTAGCTCCGCCATTGCTCCAAGTGCCTGTGTGTTTGTGTGTGTGTGTGTGTGTGTGTGTATGTGTGTGTGTGTGTGTGTTTGTGTGTTTGTGTGTGTGGGCAGGTTTGAGTGGTTTACGAGGACATTATTTAGGTTACAAACTGGTAATTACAAGGGTATTATACTATAAATGTGGTTTATGAGGACATTTCTAGTGTCCCCATAATTCAAATCACTTAAAAAACATACTAAACGATGTTTTATTGAAAATGTAAAAATGCAGAAAATTTTCTGTGAGGGTTAGGTTTAGGGTTAGGTTTAGGGGTAGGGGATAGAATCTAGAGTTTGTACAGTATAAAAATCATTATGTCTATGGAGAGTCCTCATTATGATAGCTGCACCAACGTGTGTGTGTGTGTGTGTGTGTGTGTGTGTGTGTGTGTGTGTGTGTGTGTGACCTAAATTTGACTACTCAAAAGAGGTAACATTCACTTTTACACGCATTATTACACAAACCACAATGGACTATGTCATATGATTTTGCATATTATATATATCCATATTTTATTTATATTTTCATAACATTTTTAACATTTTAGTAAATTATGTAAACATATTTATATTATTATTATATTAAATCACTACTTTTATTTGAAAATTATATACATTTTCTTTTTATATATAAAATATTGCATAATTTACCATCATATTACATTACATTTAAAATTGAATATATATATATATATATATATTCAATTTTAAATTTAATGTAATATTATGGTAAATTATGTACAATCATTTATTTAAAATTATAAGGGTATTAATTATTAAAAATGTCAAGTCATCCTTTAATTTCATTAGAAAATATATTTTAGCTTATATATTGATTATATTACAAATAATGTATAATTAAACATAATACGAATTTTAATTATACATTATATAATAATAATAATAATACATATTATTGTTGTAATTTAGGAAAGTTTTATATATATATATATATATATATATATATATATATATATATATATATATATATATATATATATATAGTATGCTGTATATATAAAAATATTTTTTTACAGTACTGTGTATATATATATATATATATATATATATATATATATATATATATATATATTTTTTTTATTTTTTTTTTTTATTTACATTTACATTTACATATATACACAGTACTATGCAAAAGTCTTAGGCACATAAGATGTTTCTCAAAAGCATTTGTCTTAAGGTGGTTATTTATATCTTCAGCTTTAGTGTGTCAATAGGAAATATAAATGTTAGACTCCCAAACATTACTTTTGCAAATAGAAATGATTAAAATAGAAGAACAGGGAGCCCTGCAACAGATGTCATGGCCCCTTCAAAGCCCCTCACTGAACATCGTGTCAGTCTGAGATTACATGAAGACCTAGAAGCAACTGAGACAGCTTAAATAGATAGAAGAACTGTGGCGAATTCTCCAAGAAGCTTGGAACATCCTATCTGCCAACAACCAAGAGAAACTGTGTCCAGGTGTACCTAGGAGAATTGGTGCTGTTTTCAAGGCAAAGGTGGTCACACCAAATATTGATTTAGCTTTTTTATGTTTACTGGACATTGTATGACATTAAGTGATAAATCAAAACTATTTATGGCATTATTTTTATATGTTATATTACAATTATATATATATTACATTATTCAGTTAACATAAATAAATGTACATCTTATTTTAAATGTAATATTATAGTAAATTATGCACAATTATTTATTTAAAATTATTAAGGTATAAAATTTATTATTAAATACCTAAAATCATTATTTTATTAAATAAAATGCATTTATATAATTTACGTTCATATAATTTTGTATAATTTCTAAAATAAATAAACTATACATTTTTTCATTTTACATTATTAAGTTTTATTTTTATATAATTTTTGCATTATGTATAATATATAATTATAATATATAATCATATTTTTGAAAAATTATATTATTATTATTATTATTTATGAAAGTTATTCTTTCATATAACTTAGTAGTAAATATTACATTTCTCACAGAAAATTATAGTATTGATCCAGAAATACTTGTCACAATATTGTGCTATTCAGAAATGATAAATATAAGAACTGTAAAAAGTTTAAAAACCGTAACTACTGTTTCACTACATTATAGTCAAAGGTTGTGGTGAGACTTGTGACAGTGGAGACGTATATGACACCCCTGACCATTTAGATGACCTCTCATTCTGTCTGGACTCTCTCCAGCGTTACATAACTACAATATTTCATTCCCAGACAGCTCTATTGTTTTGCTCTTCTCAGCAAATGAAGTCCACCCAGAATACAACAGACAACACAGCAGAGGACACTATAAAACAAACAGGACAGGAATTCACGACGAGCCAGAATCTGCATGAGGTTTGTGTATTCCCTCGAGACCAAATATGGATGAGAGTCTGTATCTCCCCCTCAGCAGGCATCAATGAACAATGCGGTTTCAGAAATCCACAACTCTCCTCAGAGGGTTTAGATCAGCTGCAGGCGAGCAACACACACACACACACACACACACACACACACACACACACACACAAATTACTTTTGATGTGAAATGTTTTACTATTTTGTTTTGAGGGTTGTAGTGCAATACACAAATGGAGAAATAAATCTACATATTGAATAGGAAAATCCTTGCAGGTAGGTGAAGGGGGCATTAGGGCACAGAACGAACACAAGCCCGTGAGCAGAGAGGATTCGGGGAGTTTATATTTGTGGGTCTGCTGGGGCAAATATGGGTCAGACATCACTGTTGAGCTGTGAGCCTCAGTTCTGCTTTGTCTGGAAAATGCTGATGGAAAACTCCTCAGTAAACTAATAAATAGTTATTTTAAGGTTAATTTGTAGAGGCAGAAATGTGTTTCATTTCCTCAATTCAAAACTAAGCTGTTTGTGTCTTGCAAATTAATATTATAACATTTTTCAGACTGAGCTCAAATGGATATTTCTTCAGACTGAAGTGTATAGATAAAAGCTTTTCATTCTGATTGAGCTAATTAACAGATTAATTATGATCTGCATGTACAGTAGATAAGCTGAAATGCTGTGTGAAGCCACAAAGATACTGTATTTTGCAGCCCGTCAGAATATATTTGACATTTAATATACAGCTATTTGGAGTGAGATTTTGAACCGATGAGATGTCACTGTTGGCAAGGCTACACAGACAAAAATAGAAGCCAAGTGAGTGAAAAAAAAAAAATATATATATATATATTTGTAAGTCGCTTAATTATGTTGCACCATGTTAGGACACATATAAGTGTATATACCCATAAAAGATAAACACACACAGTAAATTAGGTCTGTAATATTGTCACTGAAGCCATATTGTTAAAACAGATGTGAAAATCACTGCTTATATCGGGCTTTGGCACCGCTTTTGGCACAAAATGGCACAAACCTTAATGAAAAAGAACAGATGGGAATTATTCTGCTGCCAAACCAAAGTCATGCACGCAAAGTATGAATATGTTTCCCTACTATTCAGATGCATTCAATAAAACACAGGATTTGGATGAAAAACACAGATATAACTTCCAGAGATTATTATTTTTTCATCTGCTGAATGGTTTTGTAAAGTTCTGATCTCTTTTTAGCAAGAGAGCTCAGTTATGTTTCAGTCTGGCGATTTGTTTTTGTACTTATTTTTAATCGTAGGTGTCTATAAATGAATGAATGGTTGTCGAGACAGGTGAATGAGGAATTAGGGATGATTTTAACATTGCACTGATGAATGGAGGGTTGGAAGGGGAGAGTTTTTGGTTTTTGCAGGCCTGCATAAGTCTGGAGCGCAGGTCAGGTTTGATTTGTTTGCTCAGATGGTTTGGGATGTCGGTCTTGACAGTGGAACAATTGATCAGCAGGTGTGACAAGTCGTTTTCTTTACAAAACGTTGAATTCTATGTTGTTTAAGGGATAGTTCACCTAAAAATGGTAATTCTCTCATTATTTACTCACCCTCAAACCTGTATGACTTACTTTCTTCCGTGGAGCACAAAAGGAGATGTTAGGCAGAATGAACCTGCTGCTCTTTTCCATACAACAACAGTGAATGGACACTGCTGAACTCCTATAGAACATAAAAGCACCGTAAAAGTAATGCATATGACTTGTGCGCTATATTCCATGCCTTCTTAATATATTCAATAACTTTGTTCAGTCAATACGAGTCGTATGGTAAATTTATGGTAATTTTATTTGGACTGGGTAAAAAATATATACTTTCCGATTACTGTATATTGATTAGGATTGTGAGCACATTTACATGCACATTCTTACACTGATTATGCTTAATAAGCCGACAACATGTGTGTCATCATGTACACGCATTAAACGGCATTCCTTTATCAGAAACGGCTTAAGAATAAACAGATCGATGCGCGATGCATGTAAACATTTTTACCATTGTTCTTATCGGCTTAACCAATGTAAGCATGTGTTGTGCAAAAACAGAGAATAACTCAATTATATCAAATTTAGTGTAAATGCATTTTTATTGCTTTGTCTGATTTTTTTAAATAAGCAGATCTTTGGGAGTTATCAGCATATTAGTGTGCGTGTAAACGGGCTGAATGAAAACAGAAAGTTGTTTATTGCATTTACATACACGTTCTCGGCTTATTAAAGGAATAGTTCACCCTCATGCCATCCCAGATGTGTTTGACTTTCTTTCTTCTGCAGAACACAAATGAAGATTTTTATAAGAATATTTCAGCTCTGTAGGTCCTCACAATGTAAGTGAATGAGTGCCAAAATTTTGACGCTTTAAAAATCACATAAAGGCAGCATAAAAGTAATCCATAAGACTCCAGTGGTTAAATCCATATCTTCAGAAGTGATGTGATAGTTTTGGGTGTGAAACGATCAATATTTAAGTAAATTTTTGCTAGAAATTCTCCTCCCTGCCCAGTAGGGGGCATATGCATTATGAATGTGAATCACCAAAAACACAAGAAGAAGAATGTGAAAGTGAAAGTTAAAGTGGAGATTGACTGAGCGTGGAGGAGAATTTATAGTAAAAATTGACTTAAATATTGATCTGTTTCTCACACACGCATATCATATCACTTCTGAAGTTCAAAATTCAAAATTTTGGCACCCATTCATTTGCATTGTGAGGACCTACAGAGCTGAGATATCAATCAATCAATCAATCAAAATGTATTTATAGAGCACTTTAAAAAACCACGAAGTGTACCAAAGTGCTGTACAATTACAATAAAGCAATACAATGATATAAAAAGACTTACAAATTAAATTGAATTAAATTAAAATAAAGAAAAATAAAAAGAACCTTTATAATATTCCAAATGCTTCACTAAACAAATACGTCTTGAGATGGGTTTTAAACATATTGACAGATGTTGAGGCTCTGACAGACCATTCCACAATTTTGGTGCAGCAACAGAGAATGCACAATCTCCTTTACCCTTGAACCGTGATTGGGGAACATCAAGAAGCAGCTGGTTATTCAATCTAAGAAATCTACTGGAGTTACGAATGACAATAAGTTCAGAGATATAATCAGGAGCCAGACTGTGTAAGGCTTTAAAAACATACAACAACACCTTATACTGCACTCTAAATTGGACAGGTAGCCAGTGCAGCGATGCCAGAATAGGGGATGTATGATCCCTATTTCTTGTGTTTGTCAGCAGTCTTGCTGCAGCGTTTTGTACCCTTTGAAGTCTTGATAATGATTGTTGATTAATACCCAGATGTAGTGCATTACAATAATCGAGACGTGATGAAATAAAAGCATAAACCACTTTCTCCAAATCATTAAATGATAAGACAGATTAAAGTTTGGCAATATTTCTCAACTGAAAGAAGCTGTTCTTTACCACAGAATGTATCTGCTTATCAAATTTTAACTCAGAGTCAAAAAAAAAAAAACCCAGATTTTTGACATAGGCACACAGATTAGATAGCAATGGGTCTGGACATTCTGTATAATTATTTACACAGCTACTAGGGCCAAAAATGATAACCTCTGTCTTATTATCATTTAATTGGAGGAAGTTGTTATCCATTCAACTTTTTACATCTTTCATACATTCACAGAGAGTTTTAACAGTTACATCATCACCTGGCTTCAAAGGGAGGTACATTTGTGTGTCGTCCGCATAAAAATTATACGAAATACCATATTTCTTAAAAATAGCACCAAGAGGAAGCATATATAATGAGAATAAAACTGGTCCTAAAATAGATCCTTGCGGAACCCCACAGGTTATCGGAACTGATGATGACACAAAATTGGCCATTTTTACAGAAAAAGACCTATTATTCAAGTATGAGGAAAACCAACTTAAAGCATTTCCCTGGATTCCAACATGCAACCTTAACTGTTCAATAAGGATGTTATGATCTATTGTATCAAATGCTGCACTGAGATCCAACAGCACTAAAGCAACACAGCTATTAGTATCCAACTTCAATAAAATGTCATTTGTTACCCTAAGAAGAGCTGATTCAGACCTAAACTGGATTGAAATGTATCAAAAACCTAATTTTCTATTAAGTAAGAGGAAAGCTGTGTTTAAATAATATTTTCTAATAATTTGGATATAAATGGCAACTTAGAGATAGGCCGAAAAATTTTGGGATCTGAAGGATGTAGATTTGTTTTCTTGATAAGTGGCTGGACAACCACATGTTTAAGGCTGGATGGAATAAAACCACTGGTTAAACTGCTATTTATAATTGAGAGAATGCTAGGACCATTTACGTCAAGAAGCTGAACAAGCAATTTAGGAGGGACAACATCATAGGGTGAGGAGGTTAATTATAAGTGTGAAGCAATGTCCTTAATATGTGAAAGTGACACTGCCTCAAACTGACTAGTGCAAGGGATTATATCAAATAAACCAGATGGATCAGGTGTAATGGAAGTTCTTATATTCTCAATCTTTTCAATAAAAACCTTTAAAAACATTTCACAAGTATTTGTTGATAGATCGGAGTAAACATTGTCTTCTGGTTTTAAAATGGTATTTATAGTCTTGAATAATACTTGAGGGCTATGAACATCCTGTGCAGTTATATCAGAGAAGTATTCAGCTCTTGCCATTTTAACAGCTTTTTGATATTTAATTAAACATTCTTTTAAGACCTCATAAGATACCTGAAGCTTATCTTTTTGCCATTTTCGTTCTGCTTTCTTGCACTGCTGTCTAATGGCCCTAGCATTTTCATTTAGCCAAAGTCGAGTTTTAGTTTTCTTTCTCCTTATTTTATATGGAGATATTCTTCTAAAAATCTTAATTTGTGTTCTGCTGAAGAAAGAAGTGATTCACATCTGGGATGGCGTAAGGGTGAGTAAATGAACTATCACTTTAAGCATAATCGGTGTAAGAACGTGTATGTAAATGCACTGATTGATTTATAAATTCTAAGACTGATCTTTTACTCTATGCTTATTTTCAGTGCAACCCTCTACAATGAGGGTAAATCATTCACATATTCAACCACATTTGCGACTAAAAATATATTTTGATTAGCCACTGGCTAAGAAATGTTTAGATTTACCTTGTGGATTGGCTGCATGCTTCCAGAGTTTGGCAAAAGTTGAGTTTGATTCATTCCATTTCCACTCAATCCATTTGTCTCTTTCAACAAACCTTCTGTTATTTACCAGGCACTTCAGGATTGTGCACATTCAACCACTTTTCGCACTTTTGCTCTAGCTTGAAATTTTGTATACTTTCTAAAAAGAAGAAATATATATATATACTGTGTGTGTGTATATACACATATATATATATATATATATATACATATATATATATATATATATATATATATATATATATATATACAGTCAGTTGGTGATCAAAAACAACCCCAAAAAACCAAAACATAGTTCTAATCACACATAGTACAAAAGCCGCGCGACTCTTCTTGCGTTAACATGCGCTGATGCGCTCAACCAAAACAATTCTGTGAGACACTCACTGAACTTTCGCTATTCTTAAAGAGACAGTACTGTTTTAGAACTTGTACTACAAATAAATGTAAATACAGTGTAGTACAAATTATGCATGTAAACAATAAACATATATATGTGAAAAATAATAAATGCAATGTCAAGACATCATAATATTTATTGGATTATATGTAATTCATACATTTTTAAAAAGCTAAAATGCAACCAAAACTAACGTTAAAATTAAATTTGTAAAATTAATATTTTCAAAATGTACTAAGTTAGAAGGTCCCCTGTATAATTAACAGCATTAGCTGAGAGAGAATTGCTTTTATATTAGGGGTGTAACGGTACATGTATTCGTCCTGAACCGTCACGGTTCAGTGCATGCAGTCAGACGAAGAATACATCTGAGTCAGTCATAGGCGATCCACTCCAATCCAGAAGGGGGCATGCGCGATAATGCAACACTGTTTGCTAACCGCCACAACAGGAAAAAGAGCAGAAGAAGAAGAGACCATCTATGCACCAACCCAAAACAAGAATGGCTTCTCCTAATGCACAAGTTTTATTTGTCATTATTCTATTTATTTTGTACTTTTATAACACAAGATATGCTTTTCAGTTTTGTAGCTGATTGTGACCAAATACCTTTTGTTTTTTATCAACCCTACAAAAAAAATATGGCCTATGCAAGAGTGCATTCTGTTTAATGCTTAGTGCTTAATACACTAAAGGAGGCTGTACTGTACCAACTACCTCAGGGGGGACTAAATGCTGCTAGGTAGAACAAACTGTAATTTGCACTACTGTCTGTTCAAAATAAATAAAAAGAAACCTAGCATTTGGGATTTGTTGCTTTTTCCTGTTGTACCGAACGCGTATCGAACCGTGACCCCTAAACCGTGGTACGAACCAAACCATGACTTCTGTGTGCCATTACACCCCTATTTTATATGTAAGCAAAATGGCATTTTTGACTGAAATATACCTCAATGAATCATAATCGACTCAAGAACTTGTGAATCAGAATCCAATCTAGAAATCAGCCCTAAATTTTATGGTGATGCTCAACAGCATCTTTCTCCATTCACTGTCTTTGTACACTCTCTTTTTGTGTTCAACAGAGGAAGAAAAAGTCATAAGAGTTTGGAACGTCATAAGGGTGAGGAAATTATAACATTATCATTACTGATGAACTATAAACGTCAGTATGTTTCCAGATTGGGCTTGTTACTTAAATATGTATATTTTACAGGAAGAATTTGTAGAATATTAATAGTGCAAGGTCAATCTAGCTAAAGCGTATCACTAGGTTTTGTTTTGGGAAACCTGCACAAGACGTGCTTTGAAAAAGAGACAAAATAGATTTAGTATTATCATTTTATGCCCTTTACATTTACAAAACACAGAATGACAGATAGCATGTTCTGTCTGTTTCCCAAGCCAGAGTTCAGACTGGGAGCAAATGGGAGAAAGAGACAAAGATCGCAGTGATCTTAGTGTGTGTGTGTGTGTGTGTGTGTGTGTGTGTGTGTGTGTGTTCCCTGCGAGGTCAGAAGTGAGTGGAAATGTTGAGGTCACCTGTTTGTTGTTTCCAGAGTGTTGATACAGCATTGTGTGCTTGTCACCAGGCAGTTGAAAGTGTCATTGCAGTGTCCCACCCAAATACTATAATATTCTGAACTCAGGAACTTCTGTCTTCTGCTTTAGTTGATCGCTGTACAGTTACAGTTTACAAGACCAATTATTGTTTTAGTCTGACTAAAATCAAACTTCGAAATCGAAGTGCATGTAAATGTTCTGACTAACACAAAACCTCTCATGGTCAATTGCTTTAATATCTGGTGCGTCGACAGAATACCTGGCAACACGTCTCTTAAACATGCACACTTGCCATGCACAACTGATCTTTAGTAACGTGAACTGTCATTAGCTGCTTTTTACTTGTTTTTTACGTCTTTTGTGCACATCTGCTCGGCCCTGCACTTACGAGAAACATCATGTTGCTGTTTTTGCTGGGATTTTAGCACTTTTTGTGGTGTTAAAATTGAATATCCAGTACCCCAAAAAGGGTAACAACTTCAACCTTGCACACAGCTTGTGCCAAAGACCCAAAAGTAGGTCAGTGAACAAGCCACAGCACCACATGCTACACTATTGTGTGTTTGTCTTCAGAAAATATGGGGGACTTACAAAAGAAAAAGGCTTTCTCAATAGTAAGAAATAGTTTTGTGATGGTATACACTATATGGCACAAATCCAGCATCCTTACCCAGTTTTGTTGCTTAGAGGTGGCTTATTCTGAGCTCTGGAGACTTACAGTAATAAGAGGTCTTAATAATATACAAATGAGACAATTCTGTTATCATTTATTCACCCTGATGTTATTCCAAACCCATATGACTTTATTCAGTGGTACACAAAAGGAGATGTTAGACAGCCTTAGTCACCATTCACTTGCATTGTATGGAACAAAGTAACAAGTGCCAGCAAGGCTTTTTTTTTTTTTTTTAAAAAGAACCAATGAGAAGAAGGTCAGCTCATTATAGAAGAAAGAGGAGGTGTAGTGATGAAAGAAAGTGAGATGAAAACAGCAAAAGAAAGAGAGGGGAGTGTGTGTGTGTGTGTGTGTGTGTGTGTGTGTGTGTGTGTGTGTGTGTGTGTGTGTGTGTGTAGTATTCCAGACATGCAGGGTGTCTCGCACTGGAAATGGAACTGTCAACACCCTACCACGCATCATCACTCACATCACACACACTCACTGTTGTCCTCACTGCAATGCCATTAAACTTCTAGAGAAAAAACACAGGTACAGAGAGGGAGAGAGGGGTTGCACAGAGAAGGGGATGTGTGGTGTTATTGTGTCCAAAGAATATAATTCTGTACATAGATCGTCTGTTGTTCTGTTTTGCTGAAGAACTATGTTAATCTGAACTCCAATCTCACAATTATATAGGGACGAGAATCATTCTCTTTCAGAGTCCTCTGAACAAATCTGGTTCCTTAATGGTTCTTTCAACCACAGATGTGGCTAGAGAGCATAAAGTTATGTAGTGCAGCTTTAACGGAAAAAATTCTTGCTAAATGTGTTTATACAGACTAATTCAGATATTTTATTTAAATAAATTACAATTATTATTATTACAGCAAAACTAAAATGTGTATCTTCAATAACAGATTATCATAATAACAAACATCCAAGTAAGTGTCACGAGCCATAAAGGGATAGTTCACCCAAAAATTAAAATTCTCTCATTATTTACTCACCCTCATGCCATCCTAGATGTGTGACTTTCTTTCTTCTGCAGAATATAAAAGATTTTTAGAAGAATATCTCAGCTCTTTAGCTCTATGCAATGTAAGTGAATGGTGGCCAGAACTTTGAAGCTCCAAAAAGCACATAAAGGCAGTTTAAAAGTAATCTGCATCAATCCATTGGTTTAATCCATGTCTTCTAAAGCAATCTAATCAATTTTGGGTGAGAACAGACTAAATTATAACTCCTTTTTCACTTTACATCTTGACAGTCTGCACATGCGTCAAGCACTAGGCAGTGTAATCGAGCTTGAAATCATGATCACCAAGGAGACTGCAATGGCAAGACATAGCTGTGTATTGCACATTAATTATTGCTCAATGGGGCAGTTTTAACTGTTCATGAGATGGATAGCCTGAGGGAAAAAACTGTTCCTGTGCCTGACGGTTCTGGTGCTCAGAGCTCTGAAGCGTCGGCCAGAAGGCAACAGTTCAAAAAGGTAGTGGGCAGGGTGAGTGGGGTCCAGAGTGATTTTTCCAGACTTTTTTCTCACTCTGGACATGTACCGTTCTTGAAGGGAGGGTAGGGGGCAACCAATAATCCTCTCAGCAGTCCGAACTGTCCTTTGTAGTCTTCTGATATCCAATTTCGTAGCTGAACCAAACCAGACAGTTATTGAAGTGCAGAGGACAGACTCGACTGCTGAGTAGAACTGTATCGGTACGATACAGTAAAGGTACGATCTTCAAAGACGACAAACGGATTTGTTGGCAGGGGTGTTTCGCTGAGGTGATAACTCTGAATAAAGCCTCTCCATCTCCAGACAGCCAAGGTTTCATAGCTCTGTATTTTGTTGCCTTGGCCTTCACATGCCCTGGATTCCAACACAATGCAGCGTAGCTATAGGGTCACCAAAGGTCAGCATGATTATAAAGGAGCGAGAGAGACAAACAGGGAAAGAATGAGACAGGCCGTCAAGGCTCTGCTGATGCCACAGGAAGCTGAACTGATTGCTTAGTTGATGGATTGGATGGGCGGTACCTTCATGGTGTCTTGAAGGATCTGAGCTGCTAACACAATAGTTTCAGGTTCAATCTCAAGTAGGAAAATTACAGAGATCCCAGTTTAATCATCACTGTGCTCTTGACTGAGGCAGTTAGTTTAGATGTACCCCTGATAGACTGTCCCAAGAGTAAAAATTGTATTACTCACATGTTGCTCTTTCACTGATTGCACAATTAACCGAGTTCTCCAATTTGATGATTGCAATGGGACACATTTTTTAAGGGTTTAAAGGCAGAATTATAATTTAATAAAAGCACTTACATTAATTCTTCTGTTAAAACTTGTGTCATATTTGAGCTGTAACGTTGTTTAAATTGTCATTTTTACGGTTGTTTTAGGGTTTACATCATCATAGCAACAAAGTTGTAAAATTGGCTATGACTTAACATAGAAAAGGATATTAAGTGATTTTATCACATTAAAATCATGTTAGCACACATATTTTTTTGTCTTGTAGCTATACTTTTGAAACAGTGAGTATTTTGATGTTTACGGATTGGCCCCCACTGACTTCCATTGTAAGTGCTTCACTGTAACTGTCGTATGGTAAGAAGTCACGAGAGGTGGATCTATGAGCAGTGAAACAGTCTTTAATAAAATAAACAAAGTACAGGATAACGGGATAAACACAGGAACAAAAGAAACATCCATGAAGGGAAAACATAGGAACAGAGAAAAATATCTAAGAAGGGAACGGTCAATAAACAGGAGGTCAAAACACATAACAACTGACAAAGAAAGAACAAACAACAGGGCTATAAATACACAAAGACTAATGAGTTAATGAAACACAGGTGAAGACAATCAATGACAGCTGGCAGTGATGAGGGCAGGGAATTATGGGAAATGTAGTCCGGGAGGAACCCCCCCCCCCCCAATGGGCGGCTCCTGAAGCCCAAGGAAGGCTGGTCAGGGAGGCAGGACCAAGATGGAGCCAGAGACCAAGGTTACCAGCGCAGAACGGGTGGACGGCCAAGAGACCTAGGAGACCAGAGCGGATCAGGCGGACGGCCAGGAGACCAGAGCAGATCAGGCGGATGGCCAGGAGACCCAGGAGACCAGAGCAGATTAGGCGGACGGCCAGGAGACCCAGAAGACCAGAGCAGATCAGGTGGATGGCCAGGAGACCCAGAAGACCAGAGCAGATCAGGCGGATGGCCAAGGTAAGTTCTGTTCTCTGTTTTGTGTACAGCTGTGTTGTGTTCTGTTGTCACTATCGATGTGACGAACCTGTTTTTAGATAAACAAATGAGTTTTCGCTCATTTCGCTCAAACGTCCCAATATCACGAGGGCGCTGCGTGAACTGTTGCTCTTGTGCCCTATCATGAATGCACACAGGAGATCAACGGTCAGTGAACATTTTCACTAAATAATACATTAGATTCGGTTTGTTGCTCACCAAATCTTATCATATGCTTTCATAACAATCATGAGTCAAATGGAATAATTTATTAGACTTCTGAATTATACTTTTGCGTTCTTTTGAAGCTTGAAGAGGTGGTCACCATAAACTGCCATTGTATGACATCACTGAGCAAAAAATGTTTTCACAATTTCTCCCTTTGTGTTAAGAAAAAGAAAGAAAGTCATATGGGGATATTATAGTAAACAATGACTGAATTTTAATTTTTGGGTGAACTAGTCCTTTAAGCAAAAGATTCAGTTTCTGCTCAGCATCAGCATTTCATCCAAATTTCCTGTCCGGAGTGAAAATCAGGAATCACGCACCCACGCCGGAACAATCGCATACACACACTTTGTCTAGAAACTTGCTTTTACACTGCAGCGCACACACTGCATTTCTTCTGTGATTGTTTTCTCAGATTATTGCAAGGCAGTCCAAAAAAAATCCCAAAGCATAAGTTTTTCCCTCAGTTCAACTCACAAAGCCATGGCCACTTTGCAGGCAAACTTGAAGATGAATGTGTTTTGCACTTGTAGTCCCTCTAGAGTCCAAACAGAACAAACCGGTTGTGCTGAACCATGTGCAGTGTGAGTTTTTATTGGCTAGCTCAGCTGTTCGAGCATCACCCTTCGGCAACCACCTTGAACCTTCAGTACAGAACAACTACAAATCTCTTGGCCCTGGTAACCATCGTTATGGCAACAGCTGGGTACAGAACATTGTGCGGATCACTGTTAGCTAAAACTAATAACTCTGTTCCCTTGTTATTTCATGACACTGCAGACTAATGACTTTTAGCTATACAAGCCTAGACTGAATGAGCTTTCAGTCTAAGAAGAGGTTTATTTAGTGTTGTAAATTTTCTCTGCTAGCAACCGAGAGATTATTAAAAAAAAAAAAAAGAAAAAAGAAAAGTGGTGGTTACTTACCGGCCCAAGTCAAAAAAAGCCCACCCCCAAATCTCTCTGTTGTTCTAATATGGCTCTGATCCGTCCTTCAATGTTAATCTATGGGGTTTTTAAAGTGGGGTCAGGGGCCCCCTAAGGGAGCGTAAGTGGGCACTTGTGGGTTCACAGAAAGTTACAGAATGTAGCCTAATTTTAGGGCAGCCAAAGTTAACTTGTTAACTTAAGATTTTAATTAAATGTGTTTAATATGTTAATTTTTAACACAGTTTTCCAGAATTTTACATTTCATTTAACCGTTTCTTTTTCTTTCTAAAGACTGTTCGGAAATCTTGAGATTAATCATAATTATTTTATTCTATAAAAGATGCACTGTCAATTTAATACAGAATAACTAATTTAATTTAAATTGTATTACTGTATATTTTGGCTTTAGTATAATGACAGTATTAAATCAAATAATGAAATTTTTGCAAACAACACGTTTTATTTATAATATCATGCTTACTATTTTTCTCACACATTAAAAATGGGAGTTTAGGAAGGGGTACCCAGGGGTCCTTGGCATAAAAAAAAAAAAAGTTAAAAAAACACAAAATTATGAGAACGCGATTTCTTCCTGGTTCCAATGGGACGAGAACCCCTGTTCTGGAGGTTGCGCTACTGGAAAATGTGTAGACAACTGAATTGATGCAAAAATCTCAGATGGAGGATGCCGCTTCAGTAATTCAGTAGAATAGGGTACATGGAAAATTAATATGCTGCACGATTTGAGGTATCATTCATGTCTGGATCAGAAACAGTGCTGGATGAGTTATGCACAAAAGTCAGATACTTATGGTTAGGGGTTTGTTCATATCCCTAATCACTATATGAGCAACAGCAAGCGTCACTAATTAACCAAACTAATCCTAGAGTAATTGCAAAATGCAAGAAATAAATTCTCTTTAGTATTCTTGTTCAATTTTGTTGAAACAGAATAATGAGGAAACCGTTTTAGAGGATGTTTGTGAAGGAAACAGGTGCACAAAAACACAATCTCGCACTTTGTGTCTATAATGTAGGCCTACAGTATGACAAATGCTTGTTTTGAGATATAGGACTGCAGATATGATTGTAGTCCAGAGACAAAGAGCGGGAAACTGTGTCTACAGGAACTTATAAACACGAGACCTGCAGAAATGAGAGTTAGGGAAACACAGGTGCTATGTTCAGAATAGTATACTACTGTATCATACTACTACTACTACTTCAGCAGTATAAAGTATGTATACTGTGCACAGTATGTGCATTTTTTTGTATGGAATACCCAGACACGGCCTAAATTAGCAGTGCACAACAGAATACTCCATTTCCAATATGATGAACGAATCATGTAACAATACCAGCTGTCATTTCTAACATCTCTTTCTTGACTCATTATTTGGCCGGCTTGTAAAGAGTTAAAACATTGGATTAAAAAATTCAAAATAATGCCACTCACTGAATTGAACATGCAACATGATGAAGTCATGTAACAACAATGTAGCATTCTACAAAAACAATACGGACCCAGTTTATACTGTGTGCACTTAAGCACTGGATACAATATACTTATTATGTACATACGTGTCATTGTATTTTACTTACATTTAAAGTACTTAGCATTAATTACATCTGTAATTACACTGTAAGTACACTGTTACCTTACCCTTAACCATAAACCTACCCCTACCCTAAACCCTAACCCCTAACCCCTAGAAACCATACCTCAACCACAGTAGCACAAAATGTGAATCTTGTGACAATTTTGCAGAACAACATGTAGTTACACAATAAAAACATTGTTTTGCATGTATTTTAATGTTAGTTCATAGTAGTTAAAGACACGTAATATAAATTGGGACCAACAAGAGCTAAATAATTTTTGAGACTGCTGTGAACTTTTTTTACTAACTCTGTGTTGTTTTTAGCAATCAAGTTGTTTTCAAGTCAGTTTTATAACAAATCTAAGTAAAGCACATATCTAAATGAATTTCAAAACTGAAACTAAAACTAAACCTTACAATACTGGAGTAAAAAGTCAGTTTCACTTCAATTTTTTTATTTTTTTATTTTTTTATTTTTTTTGGCATTAAAGCTTCAGTAGAGTATCAGAAGTATAATTGTGGCTCTTGCCGCTCTGCATGTTTTTAAATCAGTAATCATAACTGCATATGCAGAAACCTCACACACATAAACAGGCAGTCACACCCCGGCCTACTGCAAGCAAAGAACATTCAGGGTGTTTCTTCTCACATCTTTACCATCATCCTTCACTTCACTGTCAAGACATCTCACAAATTCATACTGACACTCAGCTACTGGTGAGTACATTTCTGTAAATTATCGCTTTCATTTGTGGATTATTTGTGGATTAGCCTACAGTCTAAAATCTGGTTGTGTGAAAGTAACTATCTAATATAGCTTTCTGGAAGCAGAGCATCTTTTGTCCAGTTGATTTCAGATGCTCATACCAAAGGCAACATTTCTTTGGGGCTTAAAAAGGAATCTGAATTCAGAATCACAATTAAAAAAAACTCCTATAAGTAAAGGTCAAACTTGCTGAACATTCATAAGAAGCAATGGTTCTTAAAAGTACCAGAATATTTGGCTTGCAACAAATTCAGAACCCTTTTGATGCTAAAAAAAAAATAGAAAGAAAAGAACAAAAAATGTTTAGGAGTAAAGAACATTAAACGTTTTTTTATATGATTTTTTTTTTTTTTTTTGGCAAATATCCAGTTCTCCTTTTAACTCTTAGTATCAATAATGTAAACTGTGTTGTGTTTTGGCTGCTGGACACCATTATGGGGATGCTGTTTCAACAAGACTTCTTAAAGGGATAGTTCACCCAAAAAAAAATTCTGTTATCATTTACTCACCCTCATGCCATCCCAGATGTGCATGACTTTCTTTCTTCTGCTGAACACAAATATTTTTAGAAGAATATCTCAGCTCTGTAGGTCCATACAATGCAATTGAATGGTGATCAGCACTTTAAAGCTCCAAAAAGCACATAAATACAGCATAAAAATAATCTGCAAAACTCCAATGGAGTGATATGACAGGTGTGGGTGTGATACAGATCAATATTTATGTTATTTTTTACTATAAATCTTCACTTTCACTTTCACATTCTTCTTCTTATGCATATCACCGTGTACTGGACAGGGAGGAGAACTTATAGTAAAAAAGGACTTAAATATTGATCTGTGTTTCACCCACACCTCTCATATCACTTCTGCAGCTGAAACCGCGTACTGTCACAGTATGTACTGTATATGATGAAGCTGGAACTTATCTGCTGGCAAAACAGTACGTTAGTTTTTAGGTATGCATACAAGTAGTATGAGTAGATTTCAGACATCCGTGGACACTGGCATTGTTTTGTGACACAAATATATGACGTAATAAAAACAACCTGCTCTGGTTTTGTTAAACAAGCACCATTTAAGCGAAAGGACTAGTTATCTTGGTAAATATAGCACTTACAGTTGAAAACAGCCATCTGACTCGCAGTTCACCGCCATTCCTTTAAATCCAGTGTTTTGAGCGTGACATCACCTCAGCTCCCAAGGATCGTTAAGTTTCCAGTCGATCCACACAACAGAATCTCGCCGGAAATAGTAGGTCATCTGGGTGTTTCACACTTACTGCTTCATGAATACTATGGATTCTGACATACAGCTCCATTGGCATGCTGTTTTTGGCATACTATAGAGTAGGGAAGTATGGATATTCGGACGCAGCAATGGATTTAACCACTGGAGTCGTATGGATTACTTTTATGCTGCCTTTATGTGCTTTTAGGAGCTTCAAGTTTTTGGTACCCATTCACTTGCATTGTAAAGACCTACAGAGCTGAGATATTCTTCATTTGTGTTCAGCAGAAGAAAGAAAGACATACACATCATGGGATGGCATGAGGGTGAGAATTTTCATGTTTGGGTGAACTATCCCTTTAACTAGCTTAACCAAGATAGAATTCCTTGGTCAACTAATATCACCAGACAAACCATGATGTTTGACCAATGTCACCAGCTAGGATTTGCTGGTAAACAGTATGGACCAGCACCAAACAAGCACAAACTTGACAATTCTATGCTGGTCTTTTCAGCAGGGTCAGAGAAGCTTTCAGCAAGCAAACATTTGTATTTGTTAAAAATGTACACAAACTATCTGGACCCAGCATATCAACAAAACATTAGCTGAGTTCAAATCATAGCTATCATAAGTTCTAAGATGTGTTGGTGACATATCAACTGACAGATGAGCAAGCTACACTGTTCATGGCTTATGATGTACTTCTCTGTGCATTTCATGACAGGAAACCACAATGAATGATCAACACAAGTTCTTAGTCCAACGCTTAATCTGTGCGGTAAATTACATGTGGCAAATTAAAAAGTGGTAACAACAAAACAAAACGTTCTCAAGTGAGAATCCCATCAAAACAGAGTTCATCTAAAACACAGCTTGCAATGTTTGTATTTAGGAACACAAAGCCTTCTTGTATCAGTCAGTCCCAACCACATTTAATCTACCAGCATGAAAGTTATGTAAGATGAGTCTCTTTATTACAGTGCCTGTGGTCATGGTCTTGTTATGCCTGCCTATAGCACTGATGCAGAAAAGGGATGATTTATATTGAAACAAATAACCCAATTAAAGCTGTCTGACATCAAGGACTGTAAGATGTTGATCAAAATCCCACATTAAGGTAACCTCAGGCAACAGAATCCACAGTGCTGATCACAAAAAACTAAGAAAATTACATGATTATTAAAATGTTCTCATTCTGTTCAAATTCTGTGGCATAGTAGTTAAAGCTATCACCACTGTTTTTATAGGCCTATTACTGATAAGCATTAATATAACTGGGGGGAATCGCATTTCTGAAAGATTTATTCACGTGACAGCACTATTTGACGTTTCTCAATTTTGCCTTCAAAAAAGTAGCGTGCACCAAGCGTATGAATGGTATCAGAATGTAATACGGTACTTTGATGTATACTATATAATTACCGTATTCATAGACCATAATATTTACATGGTACTTCAATGTACGTGCACGTGTCGAACTTAATGAAGACTGTCTTTAACGATGGCAAACAACAGAATACATTTGCAGGTTTTGTTTCACTTGATTGTAGGTAAATATCCATTTCATCCAGCAATCTTTTTATTTTCTCTTTTTGTTCTCACTGTTTACTTTGAGACACCGCTCCAAACGATTGATTCAGTGCGCGAGTGAACGGTCTGAATCAATCAGAATGAATTGCGTACCAATTCTGCCAAAGCTTTTTACTATAAATTCTCCTCCCTGTCCAGTAGGTGGCGATATGCACAAAGAATGCAAATCGCCAATAACAAAAGAAGAGCGCCTAGGAGGGCTGTTTGAAAGTAGAGGTAGACTGATATCGATTTTACCGATTAATCGGCACTGATAGTTGCTTTTTTGAACGGTTATTGGCAAAATTATATGCCGATAGTTAACGATATATTTTTTTCCTCTGTGGCCGGTGCTATTATATTAGATAATAAAATGATCTAAATTGAAGCGAGGGCATGCAAAGGAAATGCGACTAAATGGAAATGTGACCGTCAGCACATGCATTGTGTCACCAACTTCATATCTTGTGAATAATAATAAAACTTATTCCTCATTAAACCTGTGTGTCCTGGTGATATATATACAGTTGTGCTCAAACATTTGCATACCCTGGCAGAAATTCCTTGAAACAACCACACCGTCTTTTTCCAGAGCAGCCTGTATTTCTCCTGAGGTTACCTGTGGGCTTTTCTTTGTATCTCGAACAATTCTTCTGGCAGTTGTGGCTGAAATCTTTCTTGGTCTACCTGACCTTGTGTTGGTATCAAGAGATCCCCGAATTTTCCACTTCTTAATAAGTGATTGAACAGTACCGACTGGCATTTTCAAGGCTTTGGATATCTTTTTATATCCTTTTCCATCTTTATAAAGTTCCATTACCTTGTTACGCAGGTCTTTTGACAGTTCTTTTCTGCTCCCCATGGCTCAGTATCTAGCCTGCTCAGTGCATCCACGTGAACTAATAAACTCATTGACTATTTATACACAGACACTAATTGCAATGTGAAAATCCACAGGTGTGGGAAATTAACCTTTAATTGCCATTTAAACCTGTGTGTGTCACCTTGCATGTCTGTAACAAGGCCAAACATTCAAGGGTATGTAAACTTTTGATCAGGGCCATTTGGGCGATTTCTGTTATCATGATTTAAAAAGGAGCCAAACAACTATGTGATAATAAATGGCTTCATATGATCACTATCCTTAAATAAAAGACATGATCAGTCATATTTTCAAAATCAATGCCAAAATTTCACAATTTCTGCCAGGGTATGCAATCTTTTAAGCACAACTGTATATACAAACTCTTCATTTGTTGAATAGGCTATAAAAGCTTACTTTGGTAAATACTTAAATATAAAACATTGTAATGGAGCCAAGCCTCTGTCATTTCAAAATAAGAGCCCCCTGTGTTTTTTGGGCTTGTATACAGTCAGAAGTACCGCGTTATGCAAAATCAAATTTTTTTCTGGTTATTATAGGGATTTTGTTTGAAAAATAAACTACATTAGGGATTTTATTAATTATAGACCATTGTAGCCTCTTTGTCTGTGCCCGTCATAGTAAGGATAAACGAAGTATTTGTTTTAAAAATTTTAAAAACTAATTTAAAAACTATCGGCCGATTAACCCTTTCACACGTACAATCAAACTGGTGTGATTACACTAGGCTGGGCTCAGAGGCGTACGATCAAACTGGTGCGATCTGCATTCATGCTGCTGTTTACCAGCAAAGTGGGACTGATGCGGTTGTCATAATGAATCAGCTTCTCAAACAGCCTTTTCAAAAGGACAATATCTTTAATTTTTCTGTTGCAAACATCCAAACAATCACTAAATAAATGTATAAGGCCGTTACCGTCGGAGCTTACTGTTTTGATGCAGCAATGTGGCCATGTTTTCTGACATCAAACAAAGAATATAAAAACTAGTTAGAATGAGCCTTCTCCCATTCCATCCGTCACTCATTCTAGCCACTTCTGGTGCTGGGAAAGTGGAAGAACTAGGTCTTTAGGACCTTCTATGCTATGACGAACTCAGAATCCCATGCTGCATTGCAGTGTAAACAATATGGCATCATGCATAGCCGGCAATTGCATCTTATCTATCATAATCAATCATTATAAACATCTAAAAACCAGATTATATGTTTGATAATACATAATCTGACCTTCTGCTGTAAAGTGTATGGTAACATTTGTTTTAATTACAGTGCTTTAAAGAAGTCACGCTGGGGGATTCATCAAAACAGGAGAAACTCAGGGGGCCTGGGTAGCTTAGCAAGTTATGACACTGACTACCACACCTGGAGTCGCAAGTTTGAATCCAGGGTGTGCTGAGTGACTCCAGTCAGGCTTCCTAAGCAACCAATTGTCCCGGTTGCTAGGGTGGGTAGAGTCACATGGGGTACCCTCCTCATGGTCGCTATAATGTGTGGTTCTCGCTCTCGGTGGGGAGCGTGGTGAGTTGCGCGTGGATGCCGTGGAGAATAGCGTGAAGCCTCCACACACGCTAGGTCTCTGTGGTAATGCGCTCAACAAGTCACGTGATAAGATGCACGGATTGACATCTCAGACACGGAGGAAACTGAGATTCGTCCTCCGCCACCCGGATTGAGGCGAGTCACTATATCACCAAGAGGACTTAGATTGGGGAGAAAAGGGGAGAAAAACAAAACAAAAACAGGAGAAACTCACATTTGAAAAGGTTCATTGGTTATCTGCCTTTTCCAGCACCTTAGTTATCATATTGGCAAAATTCACAAATGGTCGATTTCTATTTGAAAGTGGAGATTTATAGTAAAAAAATAAATTAAAAAAAGGACTTAAATATTGATCTTTTTTTCACCCACACCTAACATATCGTTTCTGAAGATACGGATTTAACCACTGGAGCCATATGAATTACCTTTATGCTGCCTTTATGTGCTTTTTGAGCTTCAAAGTTTTGGACCCTGTTGACATTGTATGGACCTACAGAGCTGAGATATTTTTCTAAAAATCTTCATTTGTGTTCTGCTGAAGAAACAAAGTAATTTTGGGTGTACTCAAGATTTCGCTTGAACGTTGGGGGGAGGGGGATTTGCAGCCCCAAATTTCCACTGATCATGGTATAAATAATGGACGGGGGTTAGCTCCCCCCATCCCCCCGGAATCTATGCCCCTGGGATATTCCTTTGAGCTTAACTGACATAAAATAAATAGACATAAAACTTTTAATGTCCAGCATAATACATTTACACATCACTTATCCTATGACAAAAAAAAAGAGCTATTCTATAAATGTGCTGAGATGAGTTTTAGTGCCTTCTATGGTCTATGAGCAAGAAAAAAGTTAAGGTGGGTGGGTTTTTCTTATCCTCTAACTTCCCTGCATTTTTTATTTTTCAGTCTATAATATTTCATCGGCTATATAGAAATTTCTTTTGGTGAGTGCAATCTCAAGTCATGGGATACACTGGTCAAATGGTGTGGGAGCCCTGAATCAAGGCACAGAGCAAAGAGGAAACTAGAGATCTAGAATGAAATAACTGACCAGGTGACTCAAACAGTAGTCATACTGCTGAAGTGTTTATGAAAGATTCTGTTTATGAAAGACCAAATAGAAGGCAAAAAACAACACACAAACAGGACAGTGAGCTCATACTACAATTTTAGCTAGCCCTAACATTTATGACTAACAGAATGCTGCGCTACATAACATCCCAAGAAACGTCGGCGGCCCTTTTATGGCGTAAAAAAAAAAGTGGATCCCTCTCATGCTAGTCCTCTGACTGCCGTGACATCATAATGCCCTATGAGAGTGGGAGGGAACAGCCCCTTGTCTATTGACCAATGAGTGCACGCTATGCAAATGAGCTCACGCAGGTTCGACTGAGTAGTGTTCGAGCGCTCCTCCCGCAAGCGTTCATAGAAACTACAGTCTCTCAAACCTGCGGCACGTAAGTGATCACTCCGCTCCCACGATACAGAGTAACAACGATGGAAATGAGCGTTTAGTCTCGTTTTAAAGAGAAGAGAAGAGTTTCTTCTGACCTGAATTTGGATTTGTTTTCTTACTGGAGTTATTCAAGAGTGGAGGACGCGCAAAATGAAGTACAAAGTAAGTGATTTCTCTTCATTCATGCACGCTGTTTCCGTTAACCACATCACATAAGTATGGGTTCCGTTTACTAGAGCAAGTAGAATTGATATGTACATTATACCTAAGACATACGCGCGCGCGTGTGTGTGTGTGTGTGTGTTTTAATCTAAAATTAAAGTGCAAATGTTTTGTATCATAGATAGACAGACAGACAGACAGATAGATAAATGATAGACAGACAGACAGACAGACAGATAGATAGATAGATAGATAGATAGATAGATGATAGGCAGACAGACAAGCGGACAGACAGACAGACAGATAGATTAGATAGATAGATAGATAGATGATAGGCAGACAGACAAGCGGACAGACAGACAGATAGATTGATGGATAGATTAGATAGATAGATAGATAGATAATAGGCAGACAGATAGATAGATAGATAGATAGATTATAGACAGACCGATAGATAGATTACAGACAGACAGACAGATAGATAGATGATAGACAGACAGACAGACAGACAGATAGATTGATGGATAGATTATAGACAGACAGACAGATAGATAGATAGATAGATAGGCAGACAGACAGACAGGTGGACAGACGGATAGATAGATAGATAGATAGATTATAGACAGACAGACAGACAGATAGATAGATTACAGACAGATAGATAGATTACAGACAGATAGATAGATAGATAGATAGATAGATTATAGACAGACAGACAGATAGATAGACAGATTATAGATAGATAGATAGATTATAGACAGACAGACAGACAGATAGATAGATTACAGACAGACAGATAGATAGATAGATTATAGACAGACAGACAGATAGATAGATAGATTACAGACAGACAGATAGATAGATTATAGACAGACAGATAGATTACAGACAGATAGATAGATAGATTATAGACAGACAGACAGATAGATAGATTATAGACAGACAGACAGATAGATAGATAGATAGATTACAGACAGACAGACAGATAGATAGATAGATTACAGACAGACAGATAGATAGATAGATTATAGACAGACAGACAGATAGATAGATAGATAGATAGATAGATAGATAGATGATAGACAGATAGATAGACAGATTATAGATAGACAGACAGATAGATAGATAGATAGATAGATTACAGACAGACAGACAGACAGATAGATAGATTACAGACAGACAGATAGATAGATAGATTATAGACAGACAGACAGATAGATAGATTACAGACAGACAGATAGATAGATTATAGACAGACAGATAGATAGATAGATAGATTATAGACAGACAGGTAGATAGATAGACACAATCCACATAAACACAATATATGTACATAGATGTATAAATTGCTTAAATGTACACTTTAATTGCATATATATTAATTTCACAGATGTGCATGAATATTAGCTAATATCTGAATGTTCATTATTCAAGGGTCATACACTCTGGGATAACCCTTAAACAAATTCAATGGAAGATTGAATACTGTTTCTCTAGTTAGATTCTCTTTAACTTAACAGCTGGCTTGCTCCAGCTCTAAGCAGCAGTAACTTGAGTGTGTAAACAACCATGCATTTATTGGACGACTGGTATGATCCAAAAGCGAAGTGTAAATCACATCATTTATTACACGCTTCATACAAAAGCACTCTTTGAGCTCTATTGTAGCGAGCCTTGTTATAAATGATGTGATTTACATTCTGCATTTTAAAACTCAAGTTACTTGGAGCCACTTGAGGATATATGGGGCCATTCATTAGCCAAGTCTCCAGCTCCTTTTTCAGTTTGAGCCTCACTGTGATTGTGTAATGTGATGCTTTAAAGCAAACAGCATGCATTCTGTTCAGAGTAACAGGGTAGCTGTTCTACTGTGTATTCCTGGTGGGGAAAGAAAATAAAGACACTCCAGGATTTTATTTGCATGTCAGTGTGTGATTTGTTCATATATCGCAGTTTAAACTGCAGGGGCTGTTTTTCGAGGGTCTGTTTTAAAGACGTCATGTAGAAATGATGAAAAGACTCATTATTGAACTCTATATCTAGTTTATATTCATTTATCTAGTTTAAATACATTTAAATGTCTTCTGTAAAGCGCTGTTTTAAAAAGTGCAATATAAACAATGTTGGCCTCAGTCACCATTCACGTTCATTGATGCAGTGATAGTGACTGGTGACTGAGTCTGTCAGTCTCTTACTTTCTGCCTAAAATCTCCTGTTGTATTACATGATAAAAAAAAAAGTCATACAGGTTTGGAACAATAAATAATTGATGACAGAATTTCTTTTTGGGTGAACTATCCATTTAAAGGGATAGTTCACCCAAAATTGAAAATTCTCTCATCATAACCCTAACCCTCATGCCATCCCAGATGGTGACCAAACCTTTCAAGCTCCAAAAAGCACATAAAGGCAGCATAAAAATAATCCATAAGTGGTTAAATCCATGTCTTTAGAAGCAATATGATTGGTGTGGGTGAGAAACAGATCAATATATAAGTCCATTTTTACCATAAATATCCACTTTCACGTTCACATTTTGAAAGTGAAAGTGGAGATTTATAGTAAAAAAGGATTTTATTTTTTCATTTTTTCAAATGAATGGTGGCCAGACCTTTAGAGCTCCAAAAAGCACATAAAGGTAGCATAAAAGTAATCCATAAAACTCCAGTGGTTAAATCCATGTCTTCAAAAGCAATATGATAGGGAAAGTGGAGATTTATAGGAAAAAAGGATTTAATTTTTGATCTGTTTCTCAACCAAAGTGATTACATCACTTCAGAAGACATTTATTAAACCACTGGAGCCATATAGATTACTTTTATGCTGCCTTTATGTGATTTTTGGAGCTTGAAAGGTCTGGTTACCATTTACTTGCATTGTATGAACCTACAGAATTGAGATATTCTTATAAAAATCTTTGTGTTCTGCAGAAGAAAGAAAGTGAGTAAATTATAAGATAATCTTTATTTTTGGGTGAACTATCCCTTTAAGACTCATAAAGCTAGCCCCCCATGGAAGCAAACATAAAACAGGCTGTCATTCCCAGTTTTCCCAGCTGATTTGGGTACACTCAGAATCCAGGACTAAACTTTGGCCAAGTCTGCACTTACAATCCAAGTACACACAGCGTGGGGGGAGCTTTTCATTCAAAAAAATCTTAGCTCTTGTGTGCAGTTCCCTCCCCATTTGCATACTCTTTGAGGCTTCCATCCCTTTGGGAAGATTTGCTTCCTACTTTGGTAGGAGGTTGGAGCTGCTGTTCCTGAATGGAATGCTTTTGTCTGTTTCACACTATCTGGGGAATGTGGAGTACTTGGCAAAACCCTGGCTGTTAGCACATAGCAGACTGTTTGGATTCCTCTACAGTATGTCAGCGTGTCTCTCTCTCTCTCTCTCTCTCTCTCTCTCGCTCATTAGATTTAAGGACTTAAGGCTTGAAGCTGTGGGTCATGACACCATACTAGGCATCATTTCATCACATTAACATACTGTATGTTTTTAGAATTACAAGGAACCTTTGACTTTGCTGGTAAAGCTTCTAAAGAAGTTGCACTTTAAAACAGATTCAATATCCTTTTATCACCCGATCTTTTGTTTTGCTGGCATTTTGGAAATTAATCTATTTTGGCCCATTGGGGAGTAACTATAATACAGGACTTTCCTGTGTTTGGCAGGACCGTGCTGTGTTTTGGTTTGCTGGTCCCCATCAGACTGCTTAACTAGCTTAACCAGCCTGGTTGACCAGCTTCATCAGCTAATGTTGTATGGTGACCTAGCTAAACCAGCACCAAACCAGCTCTGACCAGTATGAAAATTCATGCTGGACTCGCATGCTCTTCAGGATCCGTATCACGGTCCTTTACATTGCAAGTGCAACGCTCAGTCAGTTGAGCTACCATGCAATTTGCATCGCATTTAAAGGGGTCATGAAATGTTCTTTTTTATAGTTTTATTATCTTCCCTGAGGTCCATTGATAATGTTAGTAAAGTTTATTTTTTGCATTAAAACAGTCATAATTTATAAATATTTGATCATTTTGCACCCTCCCAGCTAACAAAAAAAGGTCCACAGAACGTCCCCTAAATGGCCCCTACGAACGTCCCACGAACGTCCATGTGTAGGGTCCTCTTGCCATCCTCCGGACGTTCAAGGGGACGTTCACAGGACATCCATTCTGGACGTTTAGGGGACGTTCACATGAGGCCATTTAGGGGACGTTCTGAGGACCTTTTTTGTTAGCTGGGTAAGGAATATCCACATTCCTTATGGTTAAATCCAATATGGGTTTATATTGTAGTTAAATTTTTCCTTTGTCTGAGTTGCAAGGTGTCAGGTCTGATGATAAAAGGGAACACATGGGCGAATGGATTTTGCAAGTGTTGTTATGGAAATGTCAGATGAGGGACGATATAGGGACGGTCGCATACTCTGGCCCAGACAAAAATTGGACTTGTAACGAATGTTCGGAATGTCCTCGGAACGTCCGCCAGTGAACGTTATAGAGCGGACCAAATGCGGACCTAAGTGGACGTTCGCAACGTCCGGGGGACGTCCCCGTTTGCTGGGCTGTCTCTGGCCCTCTGTCTGAAATGCTCGGTTCTGGCCTAAGCGCCTCCTTTAAAACTTCAATGTAAACACCAGCTGTTATGATTGGCTAACATCTTTTTTTAGCACCTCGAATAGAGCCATTTTTTAAACTCAATCGGAAGAAAGTGAATAAGCACCAAAACATTATAAAACTACATTTTGGGGTTTACACATAATGCACATCCAACACATTGCATCTGAATATAGGAAACTGTTCATCTCAAGCACAACTGTTAACACTGTACGCGAGCGTTGTGTCATGTCAAAAGCAATAGAACCCAATATAATCAATGATGCAATGATGAGGTCGAGAACAGACAGATTTCAAACCGAGACATTTCAGCAGGGTGGCAACTATAAATGCTATTTTTAAGCTGGGGAGGATGTTTTAAGTTAAAAAATGTACAGTTTGTTTTTATAGTAAAGTTAACTCTTATATGTCTAAATATCAAGGAAAATTTGATTCTCCATTTCATGACCCCTTTAAACAAGCTTGTAAATGTAGTTGGTTATGTAATGCAAAAAATCAAATGTATCATGTAACATGATTCTATGAGACCAGGTTGACTAAGATAGTCTTTTCAATGTGTTTGGGGGTCAGCACCACAGGGACAGACTGCTCACCCTGTTGTTGTTTTTGACGCAAAACACTGGGTGACACACAGTCTGTTGTCAGCTCATGGTCTGATAACGAATGTGTTGAACCCAACTGAGTGAACAGACAGCTGAGAGAGAAGCTGAAGCAATACCACCTCCATTTAGACTTGATTACTTTAACATAACCTAACCAAAATAAGGGTTCTTCAGGGGTTCTTTGTACGCTGAATGGAGGTGACAGTCCAAAACAGTGAATCCACAGTAATTACTGCACAGACAAAAGTTACATACGACGGTTTTTACACTGCGCAAACTGAAAGATTTCAAAGGGTGATGTTTATTAAGCAATTTCTCTATACGTAGCCAATAGACTTTATCCAAACTGTCAAAGCACAAAAGAGAAAAATGTCCTATACACGATGTATCTTCTAGTCTCAGGCTAAATTCAATAATGTGTGTCCTTTGATAACGATTTGGGTAGAAATTAATGTCATTTTATCAAAACTATGCGAGTGGCACTCAGTGGCGCGGCAGAATATTGAGCAGCCCCCAAAGACGTAGCTGGGCACTGTTGCTGGACGCCATATGTTGATGCCGTGGTGCGTACGTTCATAGAATTTTTTTTTATTTTTTTAGAATTTCCCATTTAACATTCTACAAAAAAAAAAAAAAAAAAAATCATTGTCTTGTCAAGCTAGGGTGGTTGCCATTGCAGGCGTTCTGAATGGTTTATAACATGTTGATATATGGTTGCTAGGGTGTACTGGGTGGTTGCTATGTGGTTGCTTAGTGGTTGCTTATTGGTCCAAGTCAAAAAAGCCTCTTTATGATATTCTGATCCCTTGATATGTCTCCGGTCCCTCCAATGAGTCTATGGGATTTCTTTCTTTTCTTTTAATTGTCTGCGTGGTTGCTTAGAAAAGTACTAGCACACCTCTCCTCAAAAAGCCACACATTTTGTGGTATCATTCATGTCCGTTGCACAAACAGTGGGGGACGTGTTTAGGGGTTTGTTGAAATCTAATTATGTATATTGGCTTTAGATTAGCGTCCAGACTAGAGAAAACACAACATGACCCTGCTCTTGTGGACCGTGAACTTTTGACTCTGGGTTCTTGTGAAGTGAAACAAAATTTGGAAACTCTCTCAGTGATAAGTTCTAAATAAGTGATAATATCTCGTCATTGTGAAAGAAGTCACTCTCACAGTTATGAGGTGAAGAACTGTTGCTAGTTAAATATTAAGTTCTAGCAGGATCTGTTTTCCCACCTTTGGAACAGGGAAGACACAAAAAAGACTTCAGCTTTGATTCTTTGATTTGAAATCTTGACGTCACAGATTGCAAAGGTCAGCCAGAACCCAGGCACTGTCGACGTCAGTTATGTTTTCCAACAGGTGTGCAGGTGAAGATCTAGGATGTTCTACGCAGTCATAAATAATCCCCATCACGCTTCAAACAAGCAGACCTGTATGGACAATTATTAGGTTTCAGGGCTCCTGTACTAGATCTGGGAAGAGTTTGAGACTGTTACGCCATAGATTTTCCCTCAGGAGTATACCGAAATGAGAGCCGCCCCCCTTTCAGACACAGTGGAACGTCTGTACCCTGCTTTTTTGCTTTCTTTGGAGTCTCTTTTCAGTCTTATGTAACTGTGGCACAAATAGCCTGACAAAGAGATGATTAGCTGAAGTAAACATTCTGTTTTTTGTTTTTTGGCATCTCACTCCAGGCCGCAGTCCAAGTTGAAGGTTTTGTTTGGAAATTGACATTGTACTCATACCATCTGAGGGAGAAATGTAGGGGTTACCCAACTGAAATGAAAAGGGAAATATGAGGTAGAGGTTGGGTAAACGGAGTATATTTTGTGGTGTGTGTGTGTGTGTGTGACTAGATTACATTCTAGTAAACAGCAGTAAGGGTGTTTATAAGGAAATTAAAGCTCTTTAATATCTCAATTGTTTCTCTGAGACTGCAATAAGTTTATATAGAGATCAAAAGGAGTCTCCTGCTTCTCAGATTTTTCTCTTAAAAATGACCCTAGAAATCTCACGTGTCTAGAGTTTCGGGAGAGATCTCAACAATGTCTCACTCTCAGAACTGTTCCAAGATACATAGTCTACAATCAAAAGTCACAGATCTCAAACATTTTTCATCAAATCCTAACAAAACCAAATGTTCTGAGCTATGCTATCCACATTAAAGGAATATTCTGGGTTTGATACAAGTTAAGCTCAATTGACAGCATGTGTGGCACAGTGTTGATTACCACAAAAAATAATTTGAACTCGTCTCTCCTTTTCTTTAAAAAAAGCAAAAATCCAATTTTTGGAGGGTTTAAAAGGCAGAAATGTGAAGCTTATTATTTTAATAAAGTTTTCTGTTAAAACTCATGTATTATTTGAGCTGTAAAGTTGTTTAAATAATCGTTTTTGCACCGGAATTACAGGATTTATGGCGTAATATTCTCATGGCATCGAAGTTGTAAATTTGGATATAACTTTACACGGAAAAGGTTAGTAAGCATTTATATCACATTAAAACAAATATTGTGGATATACTTTTCAATCAGTGACTATTTTAACGATTATGGATTGGCCCCATGCACTTGTATTATAAGTGCATAACTGGAACCCATTTTTTTTTCTCTCTATTTTAAGTAAAGGAGGGACAAGGAGGTCGAAATTGTGGCAGCCTAGTTTTGCCGAAACTGTGCACTACTGTACATCTCGCTTGTACTTTTTTATTATTTTTCCCAAAGAATTTTCAGAGAACATCAGATATAAAGTTGATACTTAAATTAAACAAAACTGGGAACTCAATTAAGTCTTCTGAGCTCTGAAAAGCAACATCTGAGCAGTAAAACTCTGGGTGGGTGTGAAATTATTAAATGTATAAGTAATGAGTTTACTCAAAGGAATTTCCAACTAAACAACATTCTCATTCCTGAGGTTCCTTCTATTGGAGTATGAATGTGTGTATAGATGTATGTGTTGGTCTGTGTGTGTGTGTCTAGGCCACATCAGGGTGGTATTGTGCAAACAGGACACTTCTCAACAGGCAATCCATATTCCCCAGGGTAAGAACAAGGGCTATTCACAAAGCAGGTCTCAACCAGTACTCCACAACACAGTTCTACCCTGTTTAAAAGACAAAGACAAACAAAAGCTTCTAAAGAAACCAAGAGCCTTGCTGCATAAATGAACATGGGGGTTTGCAATGATGCATCAAATAAGGAACTGTGAACATTTAACAAAAAAATAGAGGATACGTGTTTTCAAATGTTCACCCAAAAATGAAAATTCTGCCTTTTTACATTTTGACAAAAATGCATGTATTATTTTTGAAAACATCCTCTATACAACATTTTTCACAACTACTTAAAACTTTTGCACATTATTATATATGATGCAGACTTGCAGAAAAACGAAAATGGAACCAAGCATTTGTTTGCCGGCAAATGAAATGTAAACTGTTTTCGATAGAGCCATTTGAAGTATGAAGGAGCGTAGTTTACCTTTGGTTGGGTTTTAGTGTGATTATATGGACTCAAGGGTGGGATGACACACTGTCAGATAAGAGGAACTTTGACAGCTGCAAACAAGGAAAGCAAATAAAAGCTGTGTGATTGTGTGGGATGGTTTCACTTGAACTTTGTGACTCTTTTAGTCATCACTATTTAAAGCATGACCTTACTCTCAACCACTAAAATGGTTGATAAAATGTCTAAACAATATATCACGAGAAAAAATTAAAATATATTTATATAAATATATTTTAAATATAAATATTAGCAATTTATTTTCGTGATATATATTTGGCCAATTTGTATATATTGTAAGATGCATATAAAAATATATTTGAAACATTTAGAAAAAAAAAAAATCTTAATTTTAAAATAGCTGAAAAATATCTCAGGAAAACCAAAACGAATATATACATTACCGGTCAAAAGTTTCGAAACACATTCTTTATTATAATTTTTTTTTTTTTTTTTTCACATTTGAGAATAATAGTAAAGTCATCAAAACTACGGAATAACATAAATGGATCTATGGGAATTATGTTGTGACTAAACAAAATCCTAAATAAATCAAAACTGTGTTATATTTTAGCATCTTCAAAGTAGTCACCCTTTGTCTAGAATTTGCAGACATGTACTCTTGACATTTTCTCAACCAACTTCTTGAGGTATCACCCTGGGATGCTTTTTAAACAGTATTGAAGGAGTTCCCATCTATGTTGGGCACTTATTGGCTGCTTTTCTTTATTATTTGGTCCAAGTCATCAATTTCAAAAACTTTTCTTTTAATTATTTTTTTTAATAATGAAATTAATATGGTGGCATAATTATATTTTTGTCTACAAAACTAATTTCAAACATTTAAGCATACGCCTTCAGATCAAAAGATTTTTAAGATCATGAGAAACATTTCAGTCAAGTGTTTCAAAACTTTTGACCGGTAGTGTATGTATTGAGTGCTTTTTAAGACCTATATTAGCAATATATTTTTCCTGATATATTCTTGGCCATTTATGTATACTGTAAGATGCATCTAAAAAAAAAAAATCTGGAAAAAATATATTTGACATTTTTTGATTAAAGATTTAAATAAATATATATATATATATATATATAAATGCCTTTTCTTTTTGTCCTACAGGCCTCTTAAATACATAACAGGTGCTGTTTTTGTTGTTTGTCTTTTGGCACACAGTGGTTTTGAATGACATATGTTTTTTTCTTTTTCCTCCATTTAGACTTGTCAGAGCGAAACATGGTTGCCCCATTGACCCAAAATCCTTTGATAGTAATTTACAGCCAGCTCAGACCACTACAGGCTTTCTCGTGAAGTGTGAAATTAAGATGACATTTGGGGGTGAATTTCCCGCACTTGAAAGACTGCCCCTGCTGTGACATCATAAATCTATCACACATCCAAGGCACTCGCTGTTTTGGTGGGATTATGTCTTAAACTATCTTCCACCAAATGAATGAACCCAGTTACCTTTCACTCCATTTGCACTGTGTAGAATAAGCCTCATTCAGTTTATGCAGGCCTGATGGTGTTAAAGCAAACACTGCTTACAAAAATGGCATTTTGCAATATTTTGCACTTACAGCTACCTAATGATTAGGTAACATTTAAAAAAGACACTTGATAGGGGTCAAGTCAACATTTATAACATTAGCCTTATGTTTCTTGATCTGCAGGATGTGAACAAAATATGAAACTGGCAGTAGTGTTTGGGATGCTACAATGCTAGCTTCAGGCTAAAGGGTGGTACAAAACTTTCTAGACCATTTTATGAGGTTGTTAGTGTTTTTAATAAAGAGATAAGAGCAGAAAAGTATATTAAACAAGGCTATGGTTGCTTTAATATGCAGTTAAGTTGCAAAACGTAATTCCTCTGTCTTTTATTGGACTGAACTTATGAGTTTTGAAGAACATGTTATTTCGCCCCGCCTACAACAATCCAGGTCTTGTTTTCAGTAATTATTCACAAAATTTGCCAGTTTTTGGGCACTTACAGTGTTACGGCTATAGGCCATATGCCGGTATATACAGTGTGGCGATAGAAATGTGTCAACTACTAGAGATTTTGCTTTTTTCTATGCTTGAGGTATATGCAGCTATCAGTCTTACAGTATGTTATTTACGCTATGAAACGGCAAAGAAATATGGATTAATGCGGAAATATAGAGCACAAAATTGTTCGTAATTGTTATGGTTGTTAAGCACAATGTAAAGCATAGTTAATGTTGTTTACAGTTGACAAATTCACTTGGTGCATTATTATAAAATTCAACTAATGTGATCACAAGTGAACGTACATGTATATTGGCTTTTTTTCAATGGCTTTGAATTTGGTCATCTAATCAGAATTTAAAGTTGGAGCTATCCTTTTAAAAATATTAGTTGTACTATTTTGAGTCGTTATTTTTTAACTCAAGTGTTACATAATGTGAAGCTGTTTTCGCACTGACTTATTCAATTGTTCTGAATAATCGTATCTTTTGATTTGCGTCCATTAAGTTCCAAATTAAGAGAAAATTCACTTGATCATCCAAAAATGGGCATTACATGTCATTTAATATATAAATAATTAGGGGTGTGCAGCGAAGCCATTATCTGTATCTGTATCTGTTCATATGACAAAATTATCTGTATCTGTCTCTGTACTCGGTTAGAACCGGGAGTGGGCGGGGCTTAAACCGGAAGTGCGTCAAAACTAATTGAAATGCCCATTTTTAAATGTATAGTTTCTATTAATAAAATATGCCTTGCATATGCCTTTTCATAATAATAGCCTAATAAAAATAAGTATTATTATTATTATTATTATTATTATACAGCAATTATTTAAAAATATATATTATTTTATTCTTTTTTTTTTCTTACCAGATGAAGCTGAGTTTGTAGGCTACATTACCTGTGGAATATGATGTTCACTGTGGTTTCTCCTGGTATTTCAGATATTAATATCTGCATGAAACAGAATTTTCTTTTGTCTGTGCATGTATAACAACATTATTCTTAAGGCAGAAAGTGTCACGCAAAATATGAAATGTCAAGCACACATTTTGCAGTGAATAATAAATACAAATTGAAACATTAAAAGAAATGAAAATAAATCAATATAGCCTACAAACAGGTGAAAGTCTCTTAAATCTATAAGGAATTTTTATACGATAAGTCACCATTATTTAGTTAAATAATAATAATAATATTGTAAATTGTATATAGCTCCATACCAGAGGTAGTACAGTTTAAAGAAGAAGAAGGAAAAAAAAGATGGAGAATGTTTCAGTTTCTTCATTTTACATAAGGAGGAATATTCCTAATAGATGAATAATCTATGGAGCATTTAAACTTTTTTTTTTTTTTGGAATAAAGTCTTAATCAGATAATTTGTGGTCAACTTTAAGAGACGGATAGACGGGCTTCAACGTGAAATCATCACTTCAGGTCAGCTTTTAACATCCCGCTCAGGTTTAGGCTATAAATAAATACATGGGAATCACGTGTGAAACATTTGATACATTAACAAAGACATTTCAAGAAGTGGAAAGTGTATATGATGTCGGATCTTAATGTTACACTTGATAAGCATCAGACACGCACAATTGACAGAGACCGCATACGGAGTCGAGACTGCGCCCATCCGATCTGAAATCACAACGTGCATATTTTCATTCATAAGGTTTACACTTTATAAATATTGGCTGCACAGATTCATAAATTTGTTGTCATTTTGTATATGTTTATTTAAAATGTCGCTTTATCCTTGTGCTTCTTGGATAATCAGTTAAACAAATATTTTTTATATTATTTGGATGAATCCGTTATTCCTTTTGAAGTCATTATTCGTGCCTTTACGAATAAGGTATTTGGCTTCGGGCACATCCCTATAAATAATTTTATATACATAGAATTGAATTTCCAGAAAAAACAAATAGCAGTATTTATGATATATACTGTTACCATGATATAAAATTAGGCTACTCATACCGTGGTGTGAAATAAGGTTTTGGTCATACTGCCCACCCCTAATACTCTAAGTGCTACTATGTTCTTGTGTATGGCATACTCACAACAAAACTATCAATACTGCAAATGCTTAGAGGGTTTAAAGAAATGCTATTGTGGTTTAAATGTGTTAGAGGAAAAGCCTCCTCTGTCTGGTTAAATTCTTTGAGGTTGATGTGTTGGCAGGGCTCTGTTTGGGGTGTTTGTTAGTTGGTTGGTGGGTGGGTGGGTTTTTTTGTGCTGGTGTCGTAAGTCTTGCCGGCTTTAGTGTGGGCGATCGCTGATTCACAGCACAGAGGATATGATTAGTATAACTAACACAGACGTCACTCAATCACTGAAATGAGACAACTATTTCTTTTGTGGCCCCTTCAAGCCTCTTACTGATTGGTCAAAATGCAAGGTGGGACTTGGCACAGCCACTGTAACGTTGTCAAAAAATGTGTCACGATGTTATCTGCCCCCTTGGGTCGGGTGGCAGTTCCCAGAAAGTCAATGTATAAACCACCAGATTTTAAACAGATTTTAGCCTTGTGTAATGTGTGCTGTCTGTGTCATATCCTTCGCTTTGAATGATCATACTTTGATTACCGAAGGATCAGTTTGTTTTATATGCTGCAAAACATTTCATTGTCATAGGCAGCTGTTTGCTAAACTGAAGTCTAACTGATGTTACTTTATATTTTTATTAGGGATGCACAGATATGACATTTTTTGGACGATATGATACCGATTTTAACAAAAAACCTATAGGCCGATACCGATATTTAGCAACTTACCATATTTTGTCATCAGATCACTGTTTTGCTTAGGAATGCATATAAAAATGTACAAAGAGGTACACAGTCTGCAGGTTTCAAAGTGTTTTGAATGGTTTCCCTCATCATGCAGCCTATAGGTAAGTGCCGTTTTCACAAATGTCACGTTCTTTTATGGTGTTTTTTCCACATTAATGTGAGAAAGAATACAAATGTAATATTACATGCTCTTAGGAGTGCAAACCCTTTTACAGTTGATGTCAGAAGTTTACATACACTTAGGTTGAAGTCATTTAAACTATTTTTTTAACCACTCCACAGATTTCAAATGTGCATGACAGAAACAGTTGTTTACAGACAGATTATTTCACTTTTAATTGACTATATCACAATTTCAGTGGGTCAGAAGTTTACATACACTAAGTTAACTGTGCCTTTAAGCTGCTTGGAAAATTCCAGAAAATGATGTCAAGCCTTTAGGCAATTAGCCAGTTAGCTTCTGATAGGAGGTGTACTGAATTGGAGGTGTACCTGTGGATGTATTTTAAGGCCTACCCTCAAACTCAGTGCCGCTTTGCTTGACATCATGGGAAAATCAAACGAAATCAGCCAAGACCTCAGAAAGGAAATTGTGGACCTCCACAAGTCTGGTTCATCCTTGGGAGCAATTTCCAAATGCCTGAAGGTACCATGTTCATCTGTACAAACAATAGTATGCAAGTATAAACACCATGGGACCACGCAGCAATCATACCGCTCAGGAAGGAGATGCATTCTGTCTCCTAGAGATGAACGCAGTTTGGGGCGAAAAGTGCAAATCAATCCCAGAACAACAGCAAAGGACCCTTTGAAGATGCTGGAGGAAACAGGTAGACAGGTATCTATATCCACAGTAAAACAAGTCCTATATCGACATAACCTGAAAGGCTGCTGCAAAACCGCCATAAAAAAGCCAGACTACAGTTTGCTAGTGCACATGGGGACAAAGATCTTACTTTTGGAGAAATGTCCTCTGGTCTGATGAAACAAAATTTGAACTGTTGATGGTCATAATGACCATTGTTATGTCTGGAGGAAAAAAGGGGAGGCTTGCAAGCCAAAGAACACCATCCCAACCGTGAAGCATGGGGGTGGCAGCATCATGTTGTGGGGGTGCTTTGCTGCAGGAGGGACTGGTGCACTTCACAAAATAGATGGCATCATGAGGAAGGAATATTATGTGGATATATTGAAGCAACTTCAGCCAGGAAGCTAAAGCTCGGTCGCAAATGGATCTTCCAAATGGACAATGACCCCAAGCATACCTCCAAAGTTATTGCAAAATGGTTTAAGGACAATAAAGTCAAGGTATTGGAGTGGCCATCACAAAGCCCTGACCTCAGTCCGATAGAAAATTTGTGGACAGAACTGAAAAAGCATGTGTGAGCAAGGAGGCCTACAAACCTGACTCAGTTACACCAGTTCTGTCTGGAGGAATGGGCCAAAATTCCAGCAACTTATTGTGAGAAGCTTGTGGAAGGCAACCCAAATGTTTGACCCAAGTTAAACAATTTAAAGGCAATGCTACCAAATACTAACAAAGTGTATGTAAACTTCTGACCCACTGGGAATGTGATGAAAGAAATAAAAGCTGAAATAAATAATTCTCTCTACTATTATTCTGACATTTCACATTCTTAAAATAAAGTAGTGATCCTAACTGACCTAAGACAGGGAATGTTTTCTATGATTAAATGTCAGGAATTGTGAAAAACTGAGTTCAAATGTATTTGGCTAAGGTATATGTAAACTTCTGACTTCAACTGTACATAATGTGGCTGTTATTATTTCTAGATTGTGGATTTCAGTTCACAGAGTTTTTACAAATTGTGTTACTAATTAATTATAAATAAACCATCGGTTTTTCATATCGCCGTTTTCATTCTTATTACCGATATGCTCATGGTTTTAATTTGGTCGATAATTTGCAGATAATAGCCGATAAGCATTATAGAGTGTAGAGTAAAAGATCAATCTTGGGATTTAAGAATCATTATCGAAATTGTTCAAATGAAGATCTGGATGAATCAGAAAAAAATCAACATTTTTACCCAATTATACATAGCACAGATGCGGTAAAAAAAAGCCATTAGTGTGCGCTTATCCAAAACACTCTCTGAACTGCCACTATTCTTAAAGAGACAGTACTGATTTAGCACGTGTTCTACAAATTCATGTAAATACAGTGTAAATAGTACATATTATGCATGTAAACAATAAACATGTAACACAATATATACAGTACAGTAAATGCAATATAGTATATACAATTTCGAGACATATTTATTGATGAAATACTAAGAATTTGTACATTTTTAATAAGCTAAAATGTGACCACATTGATGAAATCTAATGAGAAAATAAATCTGTAGAATTAATATTTTCGTTATGTACCGAGTTAGAAGGTCCTCAGTATAATTAATAACATTAGCTGAGAGAGAATTTCTTTCATATGTTTAAATCTTGTCAATCGGAATCTAATAAAATCTTGAAATCTGTATCAATACCAGCCCTATTTTTTTGTCTAAGTTGATCTTTTAGCTCATCTGTTATCTTATTATCTTATGAAACCTGTCAAGAAAATGTCCGGCTCATGTTTCACCCCAAAGTCAAAAGAACTAAATAAGAAATAATAATTTGCTTATAGAAAGTGGAGTCTATTTTTAGGATCATTATGATTTTTGCACTGTGACATTAATTTTCTGACAATTAATTATTACTGTAATGCAAAAAAACCTTGTAATTGTCAATATTGTCATATTAAAAAAAGAAAGATTAATTTTAAAGTATTTATACATTTTGTGAGCATTTTAATTTTCCTATAATATGCTTCATTTTCTTAAGAAAAATATAGTTTTGTTTTTGGAGTGAAATGTGACATGTTTTTGTGAGATTGATCCTGTCAGTGTTTGCAAAGACAGAATTCCAATATACTTGCCAAGATATCAGATACATATGACCAAAAAGAGTTAATAAAAGATGACCTTCTGGAATCTAGAGTCTTTTCAATTCACAGTGTGTTATGTAACATCGTTCCATAAAGGTCCACAATATCCTCCCTCATGTTGATTCCTGTTCTAGCCCTGGTGTTCACGTGTAACTTTACTGTACGTCAAAGAACATTGATTGAGCACTCTATATTTTGTTTTGGCTTGGGGCATGTAAATATTGATCCCATATTGTTCCCATTATTTTCACTGCTTGCTAAAAGCAAATAAACTTTCATGCAACTACCATCTTTCCCTAAGTCACAGTGTGTGACCTGTTATTTTAGTCATTTACCCTTAAATTCTGTTTTGCCTCATAATAAGCGATAATAGTCAAGTTAAACTATGAAGTAAGAGGAATGCAATAATTATCCAAAGTAAACAGAGAACTGTTGTACTGGGAGTGTTTAGCTATCGAAAATACGTTTTTTTCAACCTGATTCCTCGCACGTATCTTACTCTCAATTTGAGTCGTTATCATAATTATCGTCTATATTTACGCAAGTGAAATGAGGAAAAAAAGGTGCTGTTTCAGTCGTCCTGCTCAGACCGCCCTCCCCTCAGGGAAATGTTAAAGTGAGCTGGCCTTAATTTCTCACCGCTTCATTTCACCACTGGAACACACCACTTTTCACAAGGTAGGGGGTTGTTAATTGGGCAAAACCATTACCTTTGTTTGCATAGCGCTTTTTGCACTCTGAGGGTACAGAATTCTGCAACATGTTGGTGACTGGCGGTGACGTTAGGGGAATTTTTAACTAGTATGCATTTAGTTAATCAACCCCAATGTTTTTTTCTGTGGTGAAGCCAAAACCACCCAATGAGAGTGTACTTAAGAAGGTGGAGACTCCCGTACAGTAGTAATTTGGTTGTGTAAGAGCTTCATATTTTGGCATCATTTAGCACATATTCCTCGTCATAGGCCTATGGGCAATCTCCAGTGTTGATTATACAAAAACAAACTGTCTTGCCACAGAAAATATCTTTATTTAGAACAGGATGAGTCATGAGTTTCCCAAAAGTCTCTGAGCAGAGAGGTGATGTAAAAGGCATTGCATCCAGGTGCTCCAGATGCAGAAAGCTAAATTTAGGCCAGGCTCTTACGCAAAGAGCAACTCTGCTTGTTTTGAACACTTTCTAAAGTGTACGTTTTGAACCTCATCCAATCAGCAATGTAAAATGCAGGTTGCCGCTGGCGTTCCTATAGCCAAAAGATGGCCAAAGCATTCATGAGATCCAATATTGTGTGAGAAATTTTCATTTCGTTTAACCAATTTTGTGTGTCTCATCAGTCATGGGTAGTATCGGATTACATGTAATCTGTAATCAGATTACAAAAAATCACATACTTGTAATTAGATAAAATTTTCATTCATGGATAATCGTAAGATTTTCCCTACGATCATCGATATATATATCTGGATTTTTTCAGATATAATTAGGGCTGCTCGTTGCATAATAGTCTTTGTGTTTTCAGAAATATTTCTCAGCACAACTATGGGAGAGTGTGAACGGCAGGGTAAATTAGAGTGGGTCACGCACCAAACGTGTCTGGACATGGCGTGTTTTAAATTTCGAAACAATTATTTTATGTAAAGGTACATACATACCGCGAACGCTTGTCGTCTTCGGAGGCTGTTAAAAATTCTGCAGTGCCATGGAGCTCACCTCACATAGTTTTTTTAATTAAATTACTCGCAAATCATTATGAAAGGACATAGATTATTTACTATAGTCATTACTGGATTATATATTGTGTATAAGTATTTTTCATACAGCCTACACAATGTATTTTCAGTTACAAGTATGTCTTTTTGTGGTTTGACAGCTTGATTGAAAGACCTGTTCAATGCAACATATAGGGAAATTGCATAATAAACGTCGCCATTCCTAATTGTTTAGTTTGCACAGTTACACTAGTTTCATACACTAACCTGCAAACTCATCAATGTCACTCTGTTCATTCTTGAAGAAGTACAGAAACCTTTGTAACTTTGGACTGCCATCAGCTTGTGATGTGTGTGTGATGCCTTATTCATGCCGCCACCGGCTTCTGTAAATGTTACTTTGCCTCCTTGTGGTCTCCCAAAGCTATTGCGTCAGACCTCATTGAATGGAATTCAGGTGGAAGTGAGATTAAAAGATTATCACAACCATGAGAGACTGGAATGTAATTTCAATGCAGAAAATGCTGATTTTCTTTCACGGTCAGAGTTGAAACAGTTGAAGCTAGCTTAAAGCTGGTTTAGAGAGGTCTTACAGATCAGAAATGGAGTCGATTAGAGACTCGATTAGAGCTCGAAACATGAGCTGAAAGCTCCAAGTCCATTGTGTTTTTGTAGCGCTAAGCAATTTCTTCTTTTGCACTGAAAATTTGCATAAGAGGAAATGTGTATGAAAGTGATAGTTGTAGTAAATGCTATGGATAGAATATTTTCATGCCACTTCTGCTTGCAGATTTTGACACTGCATGTGTGGAGGGGACAACAGCGAGGATGGTTTGAACACTTGATCTCACCATCACTGTCGCACGCTCTTCAACACTTCGGTTCTACTAAGTATTCATTTGTATGATATTTAGAGTTACTTGCTAAAGCAAACCTCACTATTACAATTGCTCATACTACTGATGTGAATGATACCTCAGATTTTGTGGCTTGTTGAGAAGAGGTGAGCTTTTCATTTTTTAAGCGATCAAACATACTACTATTTTCACCTGGCAGATGATAAAATGGACCTGAAATCCCTACTATGAAGGAGAAATATACAGTATTGGGACAAAAATATAGACTTTAGGGTAGGCTTTTTTTTTTACTTGAGCCAGTAAGTTACCACCTAGCGATGCCCTAGCAACCATGTAACAGTGCCTTGGCAACCACTCAGAACATCCTGACATCTTGGTGGTGAGTTTTTCACATGAAAGCACCATTCACACTTTCTTTAAAAGTTCAAAATACAAGGTCTTTATTGTTTAAATAGATACATAATAATGTCTTCTTATGCTTTGGTTGGTTTCCTGCTAGAGCTGCTTCCTGTTCAATGCGTTCTGTTTGTTTTAAAATGTATTTTCATTATTTCTAAGCATATAAGCCTTCAACTAGCTGAAAGGAAGACACAAACACAGAACGCTCCTATTAGACACCGGTGACCCTAGAGGTCACGTTCTTAAACTCACTGTATTAGCAAGCTGCGGTTTTCTCGGCAGGAGCTGTTGTCATGCCCTAATGTGGGTGACCGAGGCCATGAATGTGAGACAATAGCCATACGACCAGACGCCCAATCAGAGATAATGATGCTGCTCAAACAGGAAGGTTCACGTGGGAACCAGTTTACTTAGTATTGTGGGAAAAGTACACGAAGTCACAAACACACTCTAGACTAAGACAGAACTGAAGGAAAAGCTGATAGACACACTGTTCAGAGTGAAGGTAGTGTGTGTAGCACTGCTAGTATTTGGTCAGGGGAGAGTTAGAATGTTTACACAAGTAATAGACGATATATTGGCTTGGCCGGTAAAATAATCATCTGATATTTGACAATTTAGAGATTATAGTCACTGCCTGATAACTGTGTCCCCATTGTGCCATTTTCAAATTCTAGTGACAGCCTTGACAATGGTCATTTTCTGTTTTCAAATGTTTTTGAGTGAATTTGATTAATACTGTGTAAAAGAAAGTTTCAGATTTTACTATTATGAATTGTTATTTCTTGTATTATCATTAACATTACATATTTAACCTTCTGAGACCCCTGCATGACTGCTGTGTGCAGTTTCCATTCCCCTTTTTGATTTTAACTAGTAGCCCCTAAGAAACATGCAAAAAATAAATAAAAATATTAATAATAAACATTTTTTTAGACCAAATAGTTTTCCTAAATATGTATGTCAACATATGTGGACAGTGAGACTAAGTTGTGAAATTTAAAATAATACCAATGTATAGAAAGTCAGATTTTTTTTTTTTATCAAGTTGTTTATTGTGTTTCCAGGAGTATTGGTTAATGGTCAGTATCATCCAATCACTGCCAACCATGTTAAAATAAAATGATACATTATAAATTCTGAATCTATGTACTGATTACCATTGTCTCATGTCTGCCAAACATGTTGAGTGGTCCAAACATCATCTGCAGCCTGAAACTGAACTTTTGGTCGGATTTTAGGATTGAATGCACTTAGCTGCATATAGAGCTATATGATGCTCCTTTGCTCCCTATTTAGTGAATGACTTTACCTCCAGTGTGCTGTCTGTCTGCACTGGTCTCAGAACAGTTTCATATGCACCTTATTTTCATCTAAACTCCATATAAAGCTTCTGAAAGCAACATTTTCCAGTTTTTGGATGCATCCATTGATTCCCAATGTGATAATGCACAGTGAATATGGGATATTTTATCTGAAACTGAGCATACAGTCCACGAATGTGGTCATTGTGTTTAACGGCATGGCGTTTCGTGATAAATCGCTAAAATTTAAAAAATGGCACATCGGATGAAACTAGAGACTTTAATCTTTTGACTCAAACAAGATGTAGTTTTGTTGGCATTTCAACCAAACACACACTCCTCTGCAATCGCCGCCATGTTGTTTTGTCACATGACTCTGCACGTTGAAAGTTCAACCCTTTACTGATAGCACAGAGTCTCCTGAACTGAGATTAGTTGGTTTAAATGAAATGAAAATATGCGTTGCGTATAGCGAAGCCAAAATATAACGTCCACGCATGTGGACGCGGGGTCGCACGAGGTTAACCCTCTATATATTGGTATCTGGATCAACCAATGAAACACCCATATCATTCGACCCATTTACACACTGAATACCTTAGAAATGCAAAAACACAAGGCCCACAGAAAGTTATTCTCACAGAAATGAATTTAATTTGAACTGAATTTAAATGGAATGTAAATATAATAATATAATTGGCCTAATGTTGATTTTGACAAAAAAAAATATTTCTGTGGTTACAGTAAGGCATTTAAGTGAATAGGGACAGTCCATAAATGCAAAAATACTCACTGTTTCAAAGGTTTAGCCACAATATGTAAACATTATACATGGTAACATGATTTGTAAACTTATATGCAATATTACAACTTTAATGCTATGGCATTGAAACCCTGTAATACCGGAAATGTAAGCGCGGCGTAGTTCTAGCGGGAAGACTAGCAGCTGTACATCATCGCACCATTAGCTAGGCAACTCCTAGCCAATCACATGTAAGCCATTGCTTTATAAGTCTGCTCACATTCTATCGCATTGCTGTTCCAGTTGTGCTAACACAGCAACCTCCACCACCCCACCACCACAAGTCGAGTCCCGTCCTGCACAGGGGTAGGCTCCTCGCCCCAGCCTCCTATATCCGGCAGGATATGACGGTTCCGAGAGCAACTTCTTCGGACCGCCAGACGGGGCTTACGCCAACGAGAGACATTACATTTCTGTTTTATATTCATCAAATAAATGTCATCTTGAATTTCACTCAAGTCTGCAAGTCTTCCTGATAGAACTGGATATAACTTTATACACATACTGGAAGGTTAAAATCATGTTAACACATATAACGTCTACATGTTGTGGCTATACTTTTGTAACAGTGAGTATTTTAACGTTAATGGACTGGCCCCATTCACTTCCGTTGCAAGTGCCTGACTTTATCTGCTTTTTTTAATAAAGGAGGGACGAGTCCAAATTATTTTTGTGGTAATCAGCATTATGCACATAAATGTGGTTAATTGAGCTCCACTTGTATTAAACCCTGAACATTCCTTTAAATTTGAATTGAACTGAGCTGAATTGAATCACAAGTTTGAGAATCTGGTTGTAATCCCCTATTCCCTGTATTGTAGTCAGCTATTCACTAAATTCAAAGTTCAAAAACACACTGTAGACATGTAGAAAATCTTTTAAACCTCTACCTCATACAAGATGGAAATGTTGTTTGAAGACATGATCTGAAATGATCTTATACTGTGTACTGGCACAACATGACCTGAATTTTATGCTCTGGGTTTTTATCTCCCAGCAGTTTTAAATGACTGTTTTAAAGCGTGGCCCTCAGAGAAATGTTTTGGCTATGGAGGAGTCGAGCAGATTTTATGATTATTTTTCTAGTCTGTTCTGGGTCGACTCGGCCAGCCGTTGAATTATTATCGAAGCGCTGTGGATGAAACGGCAGCTTTTGAAGGGAACTCACAGCAGACCGCTAAACTACACCGATAGAGTTACTGGGATGTATTTTAGCCATCAGAATTGTGATATTACAAGGAGTCATTTTACATCTCAGCCCACAAGAACCCACATAATATGTCCAAAATCACCACGCACGATCATGAATTATACCAAGAGCGTGCATCACTGACTTTGTTGGAGTTGGAGCCATGGTTGGAGCCATGGCCTAGCGGTTGCACTCTAACACTTAGTGATAATCAGAAGCGCTATTTCGGAAATTTCTAAAGGAATGATTATTTATTTTTCTCTTAACAGAATCTTATGGCTAAGGCGTTGTATGACAACGTCCCGGAATCCCCAGAAGAGCTGGCATTCCGGAAGGGTGACATCCTAACCGTCATCGAGCAGAATACGGGTGGCCTGGAAGGATGGTGGCTCTGCTCGCTCCACGGTCGCCAGGGTATTGCCCCCGGCAATCGCCTCAAACTGCTTATCGGACCCATGTTTGATGGACAGACTTCTGCCTCCTCCTCCCCTCCACAAGGTCACGGCCTTCAGCAGAGACCGCTCACCCCTCAAGGTGTGTACCAAGTGCCCCCTTCCCACCAGAGCCCTCAAGGACAGGGCATCTACCAGATCCCCCCTTCAAACAACGTGTATCAGGTGCCACAGAGAAGCGCACTAGCTGTGGATGGAACTCCTTGCAAGGTAGGAACCTTAAGGAAAAAGTATACTTTGTTTTTTTGTGCAAGTGTATCTCATGCACAATGCGTTTGATGCAGATTTCGTCATCAGCACATTATGCATTCTTTGCTCATTGTTAGCGCATGTGCCTGATGTTGACTATGCTAAAGCAGTCGAAGTGTGAAAAGAGTATACTTTGAAAGGTTGAGCCCTCGACCGTGCTCAAGACGGAATTGCATGTGGAAAAACTAAGTATACACTAGCCTTTAAACGTAACTGTAAATAGAAAGTGACATTCACCTCTTGCTTTGTAATTACGGTTACATTGGCATTTGTGGTAAAAGTATAGCATATGTTGACATGGTCTGACATGTGTCTATTGGTGTAGTGTGCTTTCAAATTCATATGAATGAGTCTTTGCACTTACAAAAATGTACTGTGGACTGTGGAGTTATTAGTTGGTAATACTGTAGTATTTGATATACTGGTACAGTGGGGTCTAAAATCTGAGACCACTATAAAAATGCTTCTATTTTGCATTCTTTTCTAATTAAATATATATATATAAAATCATTACAATTATGGGGTGGGTAAAAAAAATAAATAGGATTAATCTCCGTTCGAATGATCCCAAAACACAAAAAAATAAATAAATAATAGAATTTTAAAATGTACGCATTTCAGTTTCATTACAAAATTCCATCAAATTTAATTAAGTAATCTTTAATAAAAAAAGAAAAAGGTAAGTAAACTTTCAAATATATTTATATAAAATATCATATAAATATATAAAATGTAGATTTATGCATACATTTTTTTTTAGGTTTGATTAATTTAATTTGGTAATTTTTTTTACAATACAATTTGATGGAATTTTGTTATGAAAGTGAAATGCATAAATCTTAAAAATAGGCTAATATATATATATATATTATTATTATTTTTTATTTACTTATTTTTATTTTTTTTGTATATCGATTCTTAAAATCACAAGATCTTCTTTTACTCTATGCCAGGGGTTTTCATTACATTGATCACGATTGTCCAATGAAATTACAAATTTCTGAATACTTTTTTGAATGCTTGATACCGCTGTTAAAAAGCACTATTTCCTACAGTTGTTTCACTGTTCTTAACTAGTGTTTACTTGTCTTGAATAATTACTTGATAACTTGAAAAAGCAATGTTTATTCAATTTATTTACTATTTTGCTGTGGTATCTAAATGAAATTAAATCTTTATATGTATTCAAAATGGATAATATAACTGAAATGTACCAAAATGAATCCCATCAATAGAGAGCGTGTGAATCGGAATCATACTGGGAAATCTGTATCAATACTCAGTCGTAAGAAATTATATTATTAACTTAACAAGTTGAGTAAAAGTTTGAATGGAAAAATGTACATAAATATCCCGTTTAGCTTTAATGACAGCATGTACTTAAACTGGCATGGACTCCACAAGTTTGTGCAAAACCTGATGATCATGTTATCCAGCATGATTTGAGAATGTTCCGTAGAGCATCTTGTGTTCTTCAATGGAAGTAAGGAAATCTAAGCTTTTGTATAGAGGAGTTAATTTGATCAATGTCACAAATTCGATTACATTTGATTATTGACCTAGAATTAGTGCAGAATCTTAAATATTTAAATCAGATAAATGTCCAGATTAAAAGTGTCTTTGTTTCTGGCTAGAAGCACTTTAAGTACACTTTAAGTTTAGCTGTTTTATAACGTCCTGACGATGCATTGGACTGCACTGACACTCGCTGAACAGGAAAGCTGCAGAGTGATGGAAAAATAAATAGAGATCAGGCTACCGAACATGCTGATATAGCCAATACTGCAGCTAAATGGAGCAAGTGCGTGTATGTTTAACAGAGAGGAAGGGGATTTTGTGTGTCATTATTAATAACTGTTTCACCTCATTTTCTTGCAACAGTTGTAGATGCTAATTTTACCAAAGTTGTTTATAAAGGGGCTTCTGAATATCTCACCCACATATACAAATACATCACATCCAAAGTGGTGCTTAATCTGGACCCACTTAAAGAGACAGTGTAGTGCTGCTCAATTTGGCAAAAAAAATAAAATATTGCGATTTGACAATAGAAACAGACGGATCAATGTTTTGATAGCGATACAGAGTGATGGTGTTTACACTTTTCTGTAAAATCTGAGATCTTGTCTGTGTTTGTTCATTTTGAGTTAGAGAATCTGCTTTAGACAGTAAAGGAATATTTCGGGCTCAAAAATTAAGTTCAATCCACAGCATTTGTGGCATAATGTTGATTACCACAAAAAATGATTTCAACTCGTCCCTACTTTTGTATAAAAAAGCAAAGATTGAGGTTGCACGTACAATGGAATGTGAATGCGGCCATTTTTGGAGGGTTTAAAGGGATAAATGTGAAGCTTATAATTTTACAGTGATGAGCCAAAACATTATGACCACCTGCCTAATAAGCTGTTGGTCCTCCGTGTGCTGCCAAAACAGCACCGACCCGCCGAGGCATGGACTCTACAAGACCCCTGAAGGTGTCCTGTGCTATCTGGCACCAAGACATTAGCAGCAGATCCTTCGAGATCTGTATGTTGCGAGGTGGATCTGCCGTTGATCAGACTTGTTGGTTCATCACATCCCACAGATGCTTAATCGGATTGAGATCTGGGGAATTTGGAGGACAGGGCAACACCTTGAACTCTTCATCATGGTCCTCAAACCATTCCCAGTCAATGTGTGCAGTGTGGCAGGGTGCATTATCCTGCTGAAAAAGGCCACTGCCATCAGGGTATACCATTGCCATGAAGGGGTGTACCTGGTCTGCAACAATGTTTAGGTAGGTGGCACGTGTCAGACTGACGTCCACATGAATGGCTGGACCCAAGATTTCCCAGCAGAACATTGCCCAGAGCATCACACTCCCTCCACCGGCTTGCCGTCTTCCCACAGTGCATCCTGGTGCCATCACTTCCCCAGGTAAACGGCCGTCCACGTGACTCATCGGACCAGGCAAATTTCTTTCACTGCTCCAAAGTCTAGTTCCAATGCTCGAGTGCTCATTGTAGGCACTTTCAGCAGTAGACAGGGGTCATCATGGTCACTGTGACCGGTCTGCGGCTACGCAGCCCCAGATGCAGCAGGGTGAGATGCACTGTGTGTTGTGACACATTCCTCCCGTAACATCACTAAAATTTTTGGTGACTTGTGCCACAGTAGACCTTCTGTCTACACAAAAATGCTTAGTAAGTAATTTTATCACACTAAAATCATGTTAACACACATATTGTTAACGTCTTGTGGCTATACTTTTGAAACAGTGAGTATTTTAACGTTTCCGGCTTGGCCCCATTCACTTCCATTGTAAGTGTCTCACTGTAAACCTTTATTTTCCTTCTTTCTTTTTTTTTTTTTTTTTTTTTTTTTAAAGAAAAGCAGGGACAAAACAACCAGCAATACATTTTTGTAATAATCAGCATTATGCTACAAATGCTGTAGATTAAGCTTAACTTGTACCAAACATGGAATATTCCTTTAAGAATTTAAGAGTAACTAGGTTTGGAGTTCGGGAGTGTTGATGGTCAAGTTTACAGTCTGTCCACCCCAAATGATCTTGATCACTCTTAAAAAGCAGCTTTGCATTGAAATCAGGGTTTTGTTGGCTTATCCTTTGGCTAAGTGAGGTTTGTATTGCTGTTTTGTTAGTTGGCATACAGAATAATGGCACTCCCTTGTTGTTTTGCACTGAGGTTGGCATAACAGTTGGCCAGCACTTCTAAGCATGATGTAAGGGGGTGTGCCACACAGTGTTTAGTTGAATTTTAATCTGATATTGGTGAATCTGAAGTGTGTTACAAAGGTGTGGTATAGCGGAAAGTGCAACAAAAATAGCAGTTTCCTCTTTCCTGTTCTGTGCAATCATAACAATCCCCTTCTATGAGCTGTTGCTAATGAAAATAATGATAAAGTAAGATCATCATAGCTGGGAGTTCAGCATGTTAAAGCACCACCTTCTGAAAATGTAAATACCATATTCTAATTCTAGAATTTAAAGTTGATTTTTGATTCCAGAAAGTGTCTAGTTGTGTTGTTGTACAGTTAAACTAAGACCCAAAGCTTTTGTATGATTGTTTAGTGCTGGCACGCTGCTGTATTTGGGCACATAATGACACACTGTAAGGGTTGGTTTGCTAAAGGCTCTGTTGAGTAGGGCGGTTCTGTCCCTGCATGACCCGCAGGGTACAGTGATCTAAAGCTGCCCACAGATGCCCTATTCATGCCAGCCAGAGCCTGGCCCAAGGAAGAGCTGTCTCAAAGATTTACACAGCCACACAGTGTCCTTCACAGAGCTGGTCCTTATGGGTAGAGATGAGATCTTTGTCCCATCAGTGCCTAGAGTTTGTTTGACATCAGATATTGATGCTGTTTGTGACGTAAAACACTATTCTAATGGATAATATAGGATTGATAGCATCTTTTTGCGGCGGTGTGATGGTTAAGACTTTATATCCAAATTTCAACTTTAAATAGAAAGAAAGAAATTAGAAAGAGTCATTTAAAAGGAAGAAAATTGAAAAAATGAAAATTCTGTCATCATTTACTCACCCTTATGTTGTTCCAAAATTTTCCTTTCTTCCCTGGAACATAAAATGTTATATTTTGTATAATATTTCCTGAAAGTACAGCAAACAACAACAGAATTTTCAGTCTTTAAGTCACATATGCATCTGATTTCTTCCACTTTCTGATCTACTTTTTTCTTTTTTTAGGTGTTTTTAGGATTACGTTTTCTTCATGAGTCACATTATAAATCATAATGTTGTGTCTGTTATCACTACGGACCAAGATTTGTTCTCCTTACGTCTTGTCTGAGATGGCTAAGCCAGACATTTTTTGTTTGCACATCTCTGTCTCCAGGAGATATCCCAAAGATCTGTTGGAAGCATAGGCTGATCACAAGCCACCACACCCTTCTAAGGAAATCTGTAGTAGCTGCAAAATAAATAAAACATTAGTTCTGTGACTCAGACGTTTGCTAGTTTATTAGCAAATAGATTTGTTTTCCTTGTTTCCTTAATATCTGTCATTAATTCAAGATTCTGTGTTTGCTGTCTCAACTTTATAAGGTGTTGGGCAGGTTAATAAAATAAATCTTGATATTTTTCAACCTTTTGACGATATTCAATATATCTTGGTATTTATGTATTTGCTTTGAAATGGCTTAAAAGGGTGATTTTTTTTTTTCTTCCCAATCAGATAAACCATAATTATGACCAAACTGCCAATGCTGGTGAATAGATTTAAATAGTTTAAAGGTGAAGTGTGTAATTTCTCCAGATGTGATCATAAAAATAACTAGATAGGTAAAGTTTGTCAAGGCAAAGCTTGATGTTGGCTTTAAGCAGATTGAACGAGGTTTCCAGGTTCAATACTCAGCTTCAGCTCAATCGACAGCATTTGTGGCATAATGTTGATAAGCACAAATAATAAATTATATATCACCTTGCTCTAGTCATATGCATAGATGTGTGTAAAGTTGTTTAGACTGTTCTCAGTTTAAATGTATCACTAGCCCATGTGATCTGACCCAGAAAAGATGTCACGACCCATTTAGCATTGGACACATGGCTGTTTTCTCTCCTGCAGAGTTAACAGGAAATGCTTAGCAGAGAGTTAACATATCCTTGTTGCCACTCGACCCTGTTGGCAAAATTCACTCCCTTGTTTACCTCCTGCATCACCCTTATATTATTAATCAAAGGCAAACTGTTGAAATCAGGGTCATTGCATAATTGATGCATTTAATTTAAATAATCACCCTTACCCTAACATCTCAATGCAGGTCTATAAATCACAAGGTTTCAATGCTTCCATCATGTGATGTTAAATTAATTATGGTTTCCTTGCATTAGGTTAATGCTCCTAAATTAGCAGGGAGTCTTTGTGCTTTTCAGTTTTAAGGCGGGATGTGGGAGATCCCCAGGGGTTTGACATTTAATTGCCTGCGCTGATGATCTCGACTTATTAATAGGACGGTGCTTTTTCTGTCGCTGGTGGAATAGAACCGATTTAAAGGCACAAGAGAGACACAGCAGATCAAGATGGAAGATTCCAGAAGCTTCAATAATCTAACACATATTTTTGTTGCCAGTAAGAGCAATGAATATGTTTACCATTAATATAATATACTCAATATACTGTAGTTTTTGTCAAGCTACCATGTGCCGAAAGAGTTTGCAAATGGGTCAGAGTGGCTGTTAGCAGAAACGTTGTGAACAAAGACACCTTTCTGGTTCCATTAAAGGTAATTCCAAAGGAACTCCCTGCAGAAACAAATAAAATAAAAATAGCTATGTCATAAATGAATAACCACTTGCTTGATCTAAACAAAATAGGTGTCATTTTAAAGCTTGGAATCTGGATTTTACAATGCATATCGCTGATCCTGCCAATTCTTAAATAATGCTGACAAATTTGCTCTTTAATTTGCTGACAAATTAGAACTGCTTCGTTCTCTTTATTTGCAAATTTGGTATAACAGCAATTATATTCAGAGTTGGTAAAAATGTAAAAAAGATGAGATAGCCATGTATTACTGTATACAGTATATAGTTGGAAAGGACTCAATTAGTAAAATGCTATGAGCACATTTGTTTTACTCAGAGGCCAAACTGCAGTGAGGATTAGTGTATGAAATTCCCATTGACATATATATATATATATATATATATATATATATATATATATATATATATATATATATATATATATATATAATAAAAAGGAGTGTACTTCCTGAAACATACATATAACATAGACAATGACATATTGTAACTTACAGCAGACTATCCCAATTCAAACAAGCCCAAACACAACATAATAGGATGAGCAGATCTTGAAATATTACTCAAAGATTGGAAATAGAAAGACAATGCACAAAATGGCGCTCAACACACGTTGTGTGTGTGTGTGTGTGGTGTGTGTGTGTGTGTGTGTGTACGCACATGTCTGAGGACTTTGTGCTTTGTGCATATGTGCTCATCTAAAGGATTGGGATGCTCCTGAACACTTAAAATTTCTGTATTTTGTAATCTAATCCATTCTTTTCCAATAGCCGGTCAATTTAGACTGGTAACACCACAGGTGTAAAAAAGTGAAATAAAATCAATAAAATTTAATGAAAATTATATATATACACTTGCGGCCAAAAGTTTGGAATAATGTACAGATTTTGCTGTTTCGGAAGGAAATTGGTACTTTATTTCACCAAAGTGGCATTCAACTGATCACAAAGTATAGTCAGGACATTACTGATGTAAAAAACAGCACCATCAGTATTTGAAAAAAGTAATTTTTGATCAAATCTAGACAGGCCCCATTTCCAGCAGCCATCACTCCCAACACCTTATCCTTGAGTAATCATGCTAAATTGCAAATTTGGTACCAGAAACTCACTTGCCATTATATCAAACACAGTTGAAAGCTATTTGGTTCATTAAATGAAGCTTAACATTGTCTTTGTGGGGGCTTGGGTAGCTCAGCGAGTATTGACACTGACTACCACCACTGGAGTCGCAAGTTCGAATACAGGGTGTGGTGAGTGACTCCAGCCAAGTCTCCTAAGCAACCAAATTGGCCTGGTTGCTAGGGAGGGTAGAGTCACATGTGGTAACCTCCTCGTGGTCGCTATAATGTGTGGTTCTTGCTCTCTGTGGGGTGCGTGGTGAGTTGTACGTGGATGCTGCGGAGAATAGCGTGAGCCTCCACACATGCTAGGTCTCCGCGGTAACACGCTCAACGAGCCACGTGACAAGATGCACGGATTGACGGTCTCATACGCGGAGGCAACTGAGATTCGTCCTCCACCACCCGGATTGGGGTGAGTCACTACGCCACCACGAGAATTGGGCATTCCAAATTGGGGAGAACCCCCCCCCCCCCCCCCCCCAAAAAAAAGAGTTGCCACAGTATGCAATAGACTGGCATGTCTTAAGGTCAATATTAGGTCAAAAATGGCAAAAAAGTTTTCTCAGACTCAGAAACTTGTGTTTGAGCACGAGGTTAAGACATCATCCATCAATAATGAATTATTCAAAACACTGTCTGTCATTTTGATAGATAGGCCTACAAGCAAGAATCTCCGCTTAAACCATTTTCACGTGGTATATCTTCACTATCTCTTGGTCTATGCGTGCACGCGAAAGAGAGAAGAGGAGAGCGCTCGCAGCCGTGTGAGACTGAGAAAACGGCGCTTTGAATGCAAAACTAACTAACGTGCCTCTTTAAAAGTACGTGGTATATGATGCAAGATGCATCAGGGAGTTTTTTTTCTGATTGTAGGTTGCAATAATAAGTTCATAACTTCGGGTTTAAGATCAGCTGTCACTCGCACCGGTGCAGCCAAATAATTGTCCGAATTCACATACGGTAATTTTCACTCGCAAATGTTGGAGCTCTACAAATTCCATGCCACACCGGCACACCTGCCATGGTACACCAGTGTGCCATGGCACACCGTTTGAGAACCACTGATCTAGACTGTAAGGTGCGTGAGAAGTGCCCAACAAGACAGCCACATCTATGGCAAGTGCTACAGGAAGTGTGGGGTGAAATGTCACCTGAGTATCTGGACAAACTGACAGCTAGAATGCCAAGAATCTGCAAAGCTGTCATTGCTGCACGTGGAGGATTTTTTGATGAGAACTCTTTGAAGTAGTTTAAGACATTCTGAACATTATTTTCAAATTGTAATAGTAATTATTCATGTTATTAATGTCCTGACTATACATTGTGATCAGTTGAATGCCACTTTAGTGAATACAAGTACCAATTTCTTTCCGTAAGAGCAAAATCTGAACATTATTCCAAACTTTTGGCCGCCAGCCAAGGGAGAAAACAACTAAAGAAAAAAACAACAAAGAACTTAAAACTGAAAAAAAAAATTACAAACCGAACTGGAGACAGAGCAACAAAACACCAAAGCAGACAAACACAAAGCCATCTGCTAAAACAGACATGACTGCACATGGTGATGAAGGACCAAACACAGCCATGTGCACTCACACAACACACAAGACTAACAGAAGAGTGCATGGCAAGAGGAACGAACCCGAAGCCATGCACTCACAAAAGACGAGACATGGAGCATGAGTGTCCCGATACCAAACCAGAACAGAAATCGAACTAGGCTGAGTCAGGACCCAGACACCACGTTCCGAACATGAAAAAACAAACACAGAACATGAGTGTCATCCTGACACTATCTTGACAGCAAGCTAAGTTGTTACTAAGTTCAAGGTTAATGTTCAAAAACTGGAGTCATTATTTACTCTGTACGTACTTAAATTATGACTCTCAAGTTATGTTTTCAGTCAATCCGTTTAAGGATTTCTCAACCAAATTGTTTTTCCAGCTCTATTTACTCGTTAAATTACATTGTGAAGTCATTGTTTGCTCAAAACGCCTAAACGCTGCATACTGAAAAACGAGGAGGGTGAGAAAACATTCTTGCATCATGCTGCTTTTTAAGCGCTTTTATTCTCAACGGACAAAAAAAAAAGACTCCTGCTGCAATTAGGTCATTTTCAGGTTCAAATCTGATCCGTTCTTAAGTCACGCACACCAGCAAGGGTTTAACAGAATCCAGGGAAGGAGTCACCTGAGTGGGAGAGAATGTTTACCCAGGGGTCACAGTTCACACCTCACACAATGATGCTAAAGGATCCATCAACTCTTCCAATATTTATATTTACTTGCTTCCGATTAGCCGCACCAAGTGGTAAAGTTAATATTGGATGGAGGTAAAACATACTATGTGCACGTCACTTTAACCAATAATGAAGCATCAGAATTTTACATTATTGGAGGTCAAAGACTCCTATATCTGCTAATATTTGGATACTTTGAGATTATCGGCACCAGTTCTGTTAAAGGAGCAATATGTAACATTGACATCAAGCTTTTAAAATGGGTACTGCAGCACAAATTCAAAATATTGGATTCAAAGCTCACATGGGATGCCAGATTGAGGACACGCAACAGGAACGAGCAAACTGACAAAGGCAAGCGACGAGACTTACACTGTAAGTTGATCAGCTAATGTATACGTTTGCAATATTTTTATTGTTTGCACATTATAAACCAGCTCATGTGGATTTTTTTATAACTCTGTCAGTGTTAGCTAGATGTATTGCTGGCTTCCATGGCTGCAGCGCTCCGTGTTTGCCCGCTAACTTCTTCCAAATCTGGCAACCTGGGGTGTTGATATACTATTGGGAAATGGGCAGTGGGCGGGATCACACAGGCCAAAACTCCGGCCCGGAACGGACATTTCAAAGTAGAATATACTGGCTGTGGCATTGTTTTCTGAGAAGCCAGTATTTCAACTTCACATGTTTCCTAAATCTCTGATAACATATTATGATAATTTTATGCTTTAGTACAGTAAATATATGACATATTGCACCTTTAATGTTACTATCATCCTTGTCAAAGGATACAGGACTTTTTCTTTGTTAATTTTGAGAAAAGTGTATATAAAATAATCGTTCAATCATTAATTAAACAATAATAAAATATTAAATAATTAAAACATATTTAATTGCAGCATACATCTCATTTGCTGTTGTTAAATTATGTCATATAATATATTTACAGGAAGAAGAAGGAAAAAAAAGGAAATATCAGAAAAGTTTAAAATTGTGATTTCCAGGCCTGGAAAGGTCATTGAAATATATATTTTATATTATAGATATACATTTTTCTAGTAAAGCTTGGCTCAAAAATATTTCAGTCAGCTAGAAATTGCTCTTTGTTAGTGTAATCTCTGTAAAATTATTTTTATATTATAATTTATCACGTTATATATGCATAAATAAAAATACTATAGTAAATATAAATAAATATATAAGGTTTTGGGGAAAGATGGTCATTTCTAGGCAGGTGTGAGATTGATCAGACCACCAATATGTCCCGTTCTCCATTCATTCCCACTCAATTTTCCCAGGATTTCTGGGAAGCAGAGGTTAATTAAGACTGATGGGAACAAGCCGGGTGATGTGGGTGATTGGTGAACTTTGTTGAACCAGCCATTCCAAAGTGAGATTTATGGACAGGAATGCCATTGATGTGCACCTAAACTCACTGAGTAAATATGAGAGTGTGACGGCCCTGCTTATGAAAACCATCTGGACCTTCCCATCTTTAGTACTTCATGTGTTGGGGAGATGTAGTTTACATGCACATGAGTCAGCTGCTAATAAATACGTTTTTCCAGTTTAGCACAGTTTGGATAAATGGATAGTCATAGTATAGATAGATAGATACATACATACATACATACTAGTTCTCAACATTACTTGTCAAGATACCGTGGCTAATACCTCCAACTGTCATTGTTGAGACAAACTAGGCTTTGTTCCAAAATCTAGTCAGCACTTTAACGTGCCACATGCATCTTCCAAAGGCGAATGCTATTCCAAAAGATAGGCATCATAATTATGCTTCTAAGGTCACGTCCATACTAATTTGTTTTAGCTGAAAATGCATCGATTTTGCTACGTTTATGCCTCTAATCCACACCAGGATCGGCAATGCTCTCTAGTGGGGCATACTTTGGATAATGACAACGAATTATTGATTCAAACGTAAAAAGATTAAATGTTGCTCTGTAAAAAAAAAAAAAAAAAAAAGTCTATTCCAGATGGCGGGCAAAGCTAGAAACATTTTGATTATAAATGTAATTCATTCCATAACAAAAAAGATATAGTTAATAAAGTCAACGCTTTTTTTCACCGCAAAAAAATAAAATACAAATAATTTTCTTGCTGTCTAATTTTGTCTTGTTTTCCAGTAAAGTTATCTAAAAATTCTTAAAACAAGATCAATTTACTTGAGAAGCGAAATGACCAGATATGCACGATATTTGTCTTGTTTTCAGAGAAATCTCACAAAATTTGTAATATTTATGCTTATAGCAAGAAAAACTATTTGCCAATGAGTTAAGAAAAATTACTTGATTCAAAGGAAAAGCAAATATTGTCAAATATATATATATATATATATAAAAAACTCTAATTGATATCAATTGTAATTCAAGTCTCCTGTGCACTTCAAGTGTGCAACGATAGTTGTATGACTTGCCACCTACTGTATGTAGAGCATTCTAAATCGATCATTGATGATGTTGCATGCTGCCTATGTAGACAGACAGCAAGGCAGCTCACTAGGTTTTGGAACAGTCTGTTAAGACAGGATGCGTATGATTTCCATTTTCAAGACCTGACAGTGAACCATGAGTGTTGCTGTGTGGTGACAGTGGTGTGCAGTGTTAGCAGAGCATTTGGGTCGAGGAAGGGGGCTGATCTTGGAGAAGTGAGAATGGAGACCAAATACATTCCAAGAATTCTTCTGTTTGGCTGACGCAGAAGATGGATCTGGAGCGTAAAACTGGAATACTGAGAGATATGGTGTGAAAACTGCAGAAACACAGAAAGAGAATAAGCAGCGGAAACCAATGATAGATTAGAAAACACAAGATGACTGAAAGATTAATGTGTGGAGGAGAGGTGCAGGTATAAAAGACAGATTACTCCATTAGTGTCTCTCTCTAAAGGAGCATTAATCAAGTCACATACATACAGGCTTGGGGAGTAACGGAATACTTGTAATGGCGTTACGTAATCAGGATACAAAAAATTGTGGAACTGTAATCCGTTACAGTTGCATAAAAAGCCAACGTATTCAGATTACAGTTTTATTTGGTGAAAATTGGGATTACTAGCAGGATTACAATTTTGTATTTATTAAAAAAAGAAAGAAAAAAAAGATCCTCCTGACATAAAATGATAAAGACCGCTGCTTGCTTTAGAGTAGTGCAGATATGATCAGATGCACGCTGGAGATCTCTTCTGGTCCTCTCTCGAGACTCACGTGAATCTGGCGCCGCTTACTGTCGCATGCGCAAATAACACCTGTCTCACATCACTGTGCTCTCGAGGCAAACGTGGTCAAACCATTAAGGGCTGTTTCATCGCAATGGCCACTGGAGAAATATGATTATTTTTGTGGAAATCATGAAAATCATGTTAGCTAGGATAGCTAAAATTAGTCAGAAATGTTCCATAATTTCACCGTCCGACCGTCTGTCGATCGATTTCACGGGAGCAGGAGTAGATATGGAGAAACGACCACTCCCCCTGCGAACGGCCAATATTCCTGTACAGCAGATGCCTACTGTCGAAACTTTGTGACATCTCATTTCCATCTTAACTTCAGATGAAACTCTAAAATTGTTCTCTAGGCGCCTGGGTAGCTCAGCTAGCACTGACGCTGACTACCACCCAAATCCAGGGTGTGCTGAATGACTCCAGCCAGGTCTCCTAAGCAACCAAATTGGCCCGGTTGCTAGGGAGGGTAGAGTCACATGGGGTAATCTCCTCGTGGTCGCAATTAGTGGTTCTCGCTCTCAGTAGGGCGTGTGGTAATTTGTGCGTGGATCGCGGAGAGTAGCATGAGCCTCCACATGCTGTGAGTCTCCACGGTGTCGCGCACAACAAGCCACGTGATAAGATGCACGGATTGACTATCTCAGAAGCGGAGGCAACTGAGACATGTCCTCTGGCACCCGGTTGTTCTACATTTTAACATATTCGGTTTTCCTAATAATGAGACACTGTTCCTGTTTTTCCTGTTTTTTTCTTATATATATATATATATATAATAATAGTTACATTACTCAAACACGGTTTGTTTGCATTCAGAAGGCATGATTAAACGTCTTCGAGAACATATTTCTTTTCTCTTAACTTTATTCACATATGCGAACTTGAGGCAATCAAAAAGTAACTAAAAGTAATCTGATGACATTATTTTCTTATTGAGGTAATTGGATTAAGTTACTAATTATGTGTTTTACTAAGTAATCGGTATTTTTAACAGATTACATTTAAAAAGTAACCCTCCCAACCCTGCGTACATAATGCAACACATTCTCACTGTAGCTGTTTTGCATTTTGACGCAGCATGTTGTAAGAGATACTAAAGTTGAATCATTTGTTGAGAGAAAAACTTGAATTATTGTATTAATGATGGGTGATATTTGAAAATATTAATTTGTAATACTAATTATTTTATTTGTGAAAGAAAACGAATTAAATTCGGTATTTTTTTATTATATTATTTTCATTATTTGCCTCTTAATATAAAATGTTTTAAAAAAAAATATATATATATATATATATAATACTAGACTCAATTTAAATTAATATACATTTTATTGTGAGTGAAAAACTTGGATGAATTTTAATATATGTATTTTAATATCATTTTTTTAAATACTAGTAAGTATTCATTTGTATGAATAGTTAATTTTAATTGTGAGATAAACTATTAAAAACAGTATATTATTTGTATTTTTAAAATAAAAATAAAAAATCAATATCAAATACAATTGTTTTAATTGTTGGAGAAAAACTTTTATTTTAATTAATTTATATTTTTATTTTTTTATTATTTGTTTTTAATACTTTCTTTTTTAAATATAAAATTATTAATGCTAAGGAATGCCAAGCAACTACATACTGTAGCAACACACTAACTAAACTCAGATCATCATAGCAACCGCAAAGCAATGCCCTGGCAACTACACTCATCGTACTGGTGAGTTTTGCACGGGTGAGCATATCTAAAAAAATATAAAGATTTTGTCAATACATTTCATTTCATTAAAATAGTAAAATGATAAATAATCAGTACAGAATCATTGTTCTCCAGATTTCCACAGAATTTAAAGTTTTGTTATTTCAGCAACAAATAGAATGTTGTACTTTTAGCTCCATTTAATAATAACGCAGCAATAGTTACATAGCAACAATAATCGTACATTATTCCGCAGAATTCCTCCACAATCAGCACAAAAACACTTTCACACAGATTTCTCATGTCTCTGTCAGACTCATACACACACTTACAGCAGTGTGTAGAATTCCTCAGATTGTCCCACACTCATCTCACCTCTTCTGATCTCTCATCAAACCCTCCTTCACCAACCCAAACTACAACACATGGCTCTAGACCAGAACTAAATAGGACGTGGAAGCATGCATTCGTCAGAACAGCTTTAGTTAACGTAACTGGTGATGTTGGGTCAATTCAGGACTGGAGCTCAGACACTAGTGGTTTAATAAAGTTTGAATAATTTTGATTGAAGTGATTACATTTAACCTATGTTGATGGTGCTTCTTTTGTGTGAAACTTTTTGAGGGTTTGTATATCTTTGTGTGATGGCTTGGTGCATTTTATGCCGTCTAAACCCCAAATTGTTGGTGATGTTAGCAATAATTTCCCCTACTTGTCTGTATATCTTAAAGCACCAAATGAGTGCAGTTTTCTTTCTTGTGTTGACATATTCCCTTTTGAAACAGGAAGCTAGGGCAAGAAATGTCGAAGGGCTTGTCCCTTTTACTTCTTTAAATAGCCAATAGCCTTTACGCCCCAGTGACGAACAATGACAAAAATTTGGATATTCCATTGAGTGCAAGATGAGTCATCAAGATTTTTGGCCCATTTTCCAGGAAGAGAAAGCTAATTTTAAATGCATAATTGCATATATCTGCTAAAAGACAATTTTGTCAGCGTTTAGGAGTACTTTAGTAGATAGATGGCTTCAAAGCTATCAGTCATGAACTACAAGTTTTAATTTCACAGGGGCTTTCAAAAAGGCTCCACTGACGACACTTTGGTATATTTAAAGTATATTTGACCTTTGGCTCAAACTTTAATGCCCCCTTAACTGTTCTGTTCTCATTTCAGGTGGTGACCCCAATACGCGTGGGACAAACGTACGCCTACAGTCCTGCTTCAGATTCATCTCATGACCTCTATGATGTCCCTCCAGTTCGTCCGCAGGGAGTGAGTTTCTCTTTCAATCCTTATGTAACATACATACCCACATAGATTCCTGTATACGTGTATTTACATTCTAAACACCTGCACAGGTGTACGATATTCCGCCAAGCAAAGAGACAGGACAGCACTGCACTCCCAGATCCCAAGGCCTCTACGACACGCCCCCGTCCCAAGACCTGCGATCAAAAGGACTCTATGATATACCACTATTGGCACAAGGGGTATGCTTTGAATTTTTAATTATTTAAAATCTATTGTTATCTTGATAATTAGTGGTGTTTGCTAAGGCAATAATCTTTATGATTAATGACTATTGTTCATACTTGGGATTAGGGATTTGAAAAAAACACCTAACCCTAAGTATTACATTTGTCAGTGCAAATGGTCAGAACTGTTGAAAAAGTTTTTTTTTCTAAATGGAAAAAAGAAAACTCATGAATGTTGCCCTTGTTCTCTGTCTTGTAACAGAATGTTATTATATTCCAGAAATCAAGTAGAAAGAAAGTAATACTCTGATTTTTATTACTTTCCCCTGGTTAGTAAATTAAAGCTTAGGCTGCCAGCTATGTTGGAGTCAAACTTAGAACAGCGCTCTTAACTTTGCAAGAAGGTCAGAAATGAAATAATTGTGCTGAAGTCCATCTTATATTTCACCGCTGTTCCCGGCGCAATACGGCACAGTGCCTTGAGTTTGTTTGAAATAAACTGTTTGTACATGGAAACCTGTTATTAGTGTCAGATTTAATTAAGGTTTGAGGAAGCATGGACTCACTATTAAAGATAGATTTTAAGGTACACTGAAATCACTTACAGGCCATTGTTTATTTATTAACCGATGTGCTTTTGGCACACCCATGTACTTCCTTTACACTAGGTTTTACCCGTTAACTGCATGGCAGAATTTTCCATATCCTTTTTTAAGGTTTTGGTATGGGATCATGGAAATGCAAAAGTGGATGTATTGGACTGTCAGCAACCAATTTCACAAATCAAACTCATATCTTTTTTGGTTTTTAAATACTTTCTCCAATCCCAGCTTAATAAGCAGAGACAACTGTAAGTAAGCCATTTGTAGGTTAAACTTTCTCGAAAACTGTAAACACTGTCTCTTTGGCGCTCCTTGTTTTAGCAGCCTGTTCAGCCCTACACAACAACAATGAGTCAACCAATGCTTGAGTTGAGGGCAGGACTATCTGTTTGTTCAATTAAAGGCCCTGATATACTTCTGAAAGTTCTTCTTCATTCAGGGGTAAAAAGAAGTTTAAACAGCTAAACAACAGTACTGTATGCATTTGTGTTCTTGAGTAAAGTATGTTTTTGGCCTTAAGCGTTTTTATGCTTGTGATTGGTTTGGAGTCTAACTGCATTTTCATTCCCACAGGTGTACTCCACACCTCCACGGAGCAACATTGCACAAGATGAAGGGAATTATGACTTTCCACAGCCTTCGAAGCACAAGCAAGAGGGAATATACGATGTTCCACCAACGTCTCTCTCTAAAGCTTCCCCATGCTCCAACTACAACTTCCCACACAACTCCGAGCCTGTCTCACGAATGGGCATGATCAACAACAGCAATGGCATCTACGACGTTCCTGCAAGTCAGCTCGCCACGGGGGGATCTCGGGACTTGTACGATATCCCACGTGGAATGCCACAGTCTCACAGCAGACTCACTTCTGCTGAGAGGGATAGGAATAAGTGCGTCTACGATGTTCCTCCGACAGATGATCGGTTGCTTGGCGATGTGACCGAAGGCGTCAAACATTTGTCGTTTTCCAGTACGGAAAGTACTCGCAGCAGCATGTCCACTTCCTCTTCTTTGGCCAGTTCACCTGCAGAGGGTCGTCTGGCTTTGGATTTAGACTCGGCTGTACAAAGGTTGGGTCACCTCCAACAAAGTCTGGAGTCTTCTGTTTGTGCACTGCAAACTCTCGTTGCCTCGCCACACTGGCGAACATACAGCTTCATGAAGCGAAATGCGAATGAAGTTCGTGTTTCATTGGACCGTGTCAAGGGTACACTTGCAGAGTTTCTCATATTTGGGCGTGGAGCGGCGGCGAACGCCACTGCGCTCTCTGATCCAGGACTGCATTCCAAGTTGCGACGCCAGTTGCAGCGTCTAGAAGATTCGCAGCAGATTCTTCAACAAACACACCAGACTCTAGAAAACAATAGCTGGGCACTGAATATCCTGGAAACTGGCGCCAAGCATCAGAGCAAGAGTGACGAACTAGAACGTTTTGTAATGGTGTCGCGAACGGTGCCTGATGATGCCAAGCAGCTGGCGTCAACAATAGGGGGCAGTGCAGAGCTGCTTTTCCGAAGAGCACCAATAGAGGGCATTGTTCACCCCTTCACCTGCACTCCTACAGAGGAGGACAGTTACGGTGGCCAGACCAAACCTTTCCCTGTACCACGAGACAAGGCAAACATGAACAGCGAGAAATGCGTTAAAAGCTGGATGGAAGATTATGACTACGTTCATCTGCAGGTGAGAATCACGTTGAAGTTTTACTTCAGTGACAGAAAGATTGTTCTTGAAATAAAAGTAATTTTAATGTGTTATCAGAGGCTAAGTCGATTTGAACAAACCCCTAGACCGCAAATACGCATAACTCAGTCTGCACCGTTTGTGCTTCAGACATGAATGATTACTCAAATCATGCAGCTTGAGCTATTACTTTCTAAACGACTGGACTCTTTCTAAACGAATGCAACACCCTAGCGTTATCGCAAACCCTTTCAACATTTAAGCATGTGTAGGACATTAACTATAGATATCAACAATTCAATTTTCACTTGTTAAAGTGCTATTTCTCGATTTCAAGGATTAAATTACTACTAGTGAAATTGCAAATTTGTTACATGAGTAATTCCATTTCTAATAAAAAAACATTCATTCTTGACATAAAAAATAACATCATTACTCGAAGAAATACACATCTTGATTTCAAAAATGGAATTTCAACTAGTAAAAAACAATTCTTGATATCTGTAATTGCATTTTAACTAGCTAATTGTTGTTAATTACAGATAACAATAATAATTTCCTTATGAGCAATGCTCGTTTTACTAGTAACAATGCTCATTTTTGATATCTGTCATTTGGTTTTTACTTGTGGCTATGTTAATTTCAGATATCTATAATGTTATTGTAACAAGTAAGAAAGCTTTTTAAGACATCTTTAATCACGCTTCAATTTATTGATATCTGAAATCCATTTCCAGATATCTAAAATTAACATTTTACTAGTAATTCAATTGTTGATATCAGAAATTAATAGCTTGACTAGTAACAATGTAATTATTGATAGCAAAGATTTACATTTTTACTAGGAAGAAGTACATAGCTGAAATTTGAAATTTAAATTCAACTAGTAAGGAATTAATTGTAGATATCTGAATTGTTTTGAACAGGAGTCTATGACAGATCATTGTGAAATTCTACTAATGAAAATGCAAATATTAAAAATTTGTAAAAAATAAAAATAAAAATAATGATGTCAATTTTGATGTCAAGAAGTAGCATTTTTACAAGTGCAAATGTAATTACTGATATCAAAAATTAGCACTGTCACTAGTAGTAATTCCATTTCCTTACATCAAACATGATAAAGTCAATTCGGCTTGCCATACTGGCATCTGCCTACACCCTAACGATTTTTGATGTTGCCTACTCTATTTGAATTCCAAATCTGTCTGTCTCTTATGAAACCATTTAAAATTTACCAAAGAATTCACCAGGAAACACACTGGCGAAATCATTGCGAACACAATATGTGCAATAGGTACTTTTAAGATGGTCAAAATGGTCTGTGAATAACAAATGTAAAAACACTGTCCAACACAATATTTACAGTACACAATTACGGGACAAAATCAGGCCCTCGACACAAAAACTGTTTTATGTTGTAAAACAGTCCATCTGTTTCCATCTATCCTCTGTCCATCTGTTAATCCTAGATGCAGGGATTAGGACAGTTATCACTCACATATGAGTGTTATAATGACATGCTGTTGGGATTATAATCCTTTTGCAAAGACCAAGTGTGCACTTTAATCTTAAGCAAAAGACAGAGAGTGGATATTCAGGGTTTCTTTTTTGCATTTTCATTGATTTAATAAGACTGATGAAGACACTATAAAAAACTGACAATGAATATTTAGAAGTGATGACAGTTTTAATTATTATTACAGGGAAAAGATGAATTCGAGAGACAACAAAAGGAACTTTTGGAGAAGGAGAACATCATCAAACAGAACAAAGTACAACTTGGCCAAGAACAGGTACGAGATACATGCACACAAACACTACTTATACACCAAAGGTGTGTGCCATCAAACTTCAGTCATTAAAGGCCCAAACATACTTCACGCAAATACGCGAACGCAGATGCACCTTGCTAAGCATGTTCAATTCCACGCGTCGCTGCGTAGTGAAATGTGTCAGCAATCAATTCATAACCCAACGCAAGTACGCGCTGCATTCTGTGCATTGCCGCAAGGGGTGCTAGAGCGGATTTTCTGTTTTCAGTCAACAACTGTCATGGCGGAGCAGCAATTTGAGGAGAGTCTTGCCGAACAAGTTAGATTATACAAACATATTTACGACCCCTCGTCCCCTCTCCATTCGAATAAAACAGCGATTGAAAATGCTTGGCAAGAAATTGCAGCTTCCCTAAATTCTGATAACAACACTGTAAAGAGAAAATGGAAACAACTACGGGACCGATTTGTCCGAGCCAGGATGAAATGGAAAGGTGTCCGCATTGGAGATGCCACAACTAGCTATGGCTATCCAGTCATTTTGGACATGTTGGGATGGCTTTTTGACTTCATAAAACACCAGACCACAGAGTCAAATTTTCGTGATTCGGTTTCGTGGCGCCTAAAAAAAATCTATCGCTCCCTTGTGGTGTGAGGTTTGTAACCGCCAGAGCAACGCAAGAGCGCACGTAAAGTATGAACAACAGGAACACGCGTTGGCCAAGTGCTCCCATCTGCATTCGCGTACTTGCGTGAAGATTCTGCCTTAAGAATCAAAGAAGTTTCTAGCAATAAAGTAATCTTATTCTGTTAAAAATACAACTCAAGTAGATTTTAACTTATACAAGCACACAGCATCTGAATCGAGAAGTTGTTGACACATTGTAGAATGCAAAAAGACGGCCAAACTCAGAGAAACAAATTTCTTGACATGACCCAGGATCTCTTAGGGTCACCATATGTTCACCATATTCAAGCTATAACGACCGCACAGCTGCAGATCACAAAGATCTGGAACTTTCTTCTAGGACAACATGCATGGCAGATGGTTCCTGTTGCATGTAAACTTAAATGTTAAGCAGTTTATTCTGTGGGGTCCAAAAGTCTGAGACCACATACAAAATCTGGAAACAACGTTTTAGGATTTTGGAAACGTTGAAAAGACTGTATAATGTGGCCTATAGTGCCCAAATTCACCCTAAGATTCTGCACCATTTCAAGGTCACCAATCAAAAAAGCAGATTTGTGACATTGGCCATGTTGAATTCTTAACAGGTCAGATTTCTTTGCTTCTGTTGAAGCATGTACACATTCTCAAATCATGCTGATAACATGGATCATCAGGTTTTGCACAAACTAAGTAGTTTAAATTCAACTTTTTACTCATATTGTTATGCTGATGTTGTGAAAAAATGGTAATAGTAGTCTCAGACTTTTGGACCCCTCTGTATATCTCATGTGGATGGTGTCCAACTCAAAAGTCAAGAAGGTGTAATCCAAAAAGTCAGATATGACATTTATTTCAATGATCTTTGTAATCATTCTTCATCTTCCCTCACAGCTGAACCAGTTCAAACAGCTTGAACAGGAAGTGATCAAACCAGTAGAGAATGACATCACCAAGTGGATCACCCACCAACATTCAACAGGCTCCTCCTCCTCTTCAGACTCCTCCTCCAATTTCTCTACAGGGGGCGGAGCTCCATTGTGTTTGCGCGATCGTCAGCTGTTGGGCTTCTACGCCGACCAATGCGAGCAGAACTTTGTGACTCTTCTAAATGCAGTGGACGCTTTTTTTGGCTGCGTAAAAGCCGGACAACCTCCACGCATCTTCGTTGCACATGGCAAATTTGTCATTCTCAGCGCCCACAAGCTTGTATTTATTGGGGACACGTTGTCAAGACAGGCTTTGACGCCAGAAGTGGCGAATCGCATCATGAACTTAAGCAACGTGCTGTGTGAGATGCTAAAGACAGTCGTGGGCTCCACCAAGATGGCCGCCCTTCACTACCCCAACACGGCCGCGGTGCAGGAAATGGTAGATCGTGTGACGGACCTCTCACACTTAGCGCAACAATTTAAAGTGCAGCTCTCACAAATGGCTGGATTGTGATGTCATCATGATGTCATAAAGATTCCAACAAAGACTATCTTGTAATGTGCATATTTATATATGTCCTCATGTACAGTAGACGCATCACGGAAAGTCGTCCTCTCTTCTTCCCTGTAAATATTTGGCTCTGTTTTTGTGTAGATTTATTTTATATTATAATATTATTAATTGTATGAATAGAAATTATTTTGAGACTTGCATTTGTAGATTGAAAAGTTAACATTGCTGATTTTTTTGTGTATTAGTCACCTTATAAGTTGTCATCAGTTGCTAATTATTGCTTAGTGTTGAATTCCAGAACCTACTAAATGAAAGTAGTTGTTGTTGTTGTTGTTTTTGTACATATACTGTATTGTGAGACACATACTCTGCCGAGATTACAGTATGAACAAAGTGAAAGATTTTGGTCTTTGCTAGATAAATTGTGTTTCACTTGTTTTTGTAAAAACATCTTGGGTGAATCTCTCAAAAATCATATTGCAAAACTCACATTACAACTCGTATAATAAAACCATGCTCACAACACTCATATTTCACCCCAAAATCAAAATAAAGAAATAACAAAATAAATTGTATTAGAGTTTTTGCATTATGAAAATATTTTTATGACAATAAATACATTTTAGTAATAAAAAAAATTAATTGTAAAGTATTCATACTTTATGGTAGTATTTGTTGTGCTTCCTTTTCATTTATGTACATTTAAATAAAAATAAAAAATGAATGGTAATGAGAATTTAAATAGACCTTTGAGAATAATGGGAATTAAAAATATATATTATTGAAATTGTAAAATATTCATACATTTTGGTAGCATTTGTTGTGCTGATTTTAATTTATGCTCATCAAAAAGTACAATAGTAATGAGAATTTAATTAGACCTTTGAGAATAATGGGAAAATGTCATGCATTTATGCAATTTTTTTTATTTTTTTTATTTTTTATTTTTTTTGGTGGTGAAATGTGAATTACTCTCATATCAGTTAAAAACCTAAAAGTGTGTAATTACAACAAAATATGAAGCAAAAGCAAGTTAAATGAAAACCTTTAAAACCTACCCCAGCAAGGAGGACACTTTCCCAGGGAAATTTGCCCAGCTATTACCATAACTGAATGGCCCACCAATCCATAATTCCCAGAGTATTATCAGATGATCAGATTGGACAGAGATAATTTGGTAAAAAAAAAAAAAAGTCCTTAGATGGATGCAAAGCTTCCCAAACCACCTCATTGGCCTTGGTGACTAATACTTTCCATTCCATGCTGTAATGAAATAAGCATTTATCATCACTCATGTGGGCTAGTGGCGATGATGAGAGGCCATGCTAAGGGGATTGAAGGGTAGGTCGAGCAGGGCCTGCAGAAGAGTGCCACACCAGATTAGCATTAGCATTAACCTGCTGGACCATTGTCAGGCGCACGGTAAAAACATCACATCTGCGCAATCTAATTGAGAAGTTTTTTTATTGTGCTGTCTCATCTAAGAGTCCTTAAAAGAGTAAGTTGCTATTATTTTATATTTTAACTGTTTTTAACAGATGTATAAATCAACCAGATGGCATATGTTGAAGCATAGCCTGTGGTTAGATGAGAACATTGCTTCCTGAAGGACATTCTGCGGCTTTCTGCAGTTTCGCAAACCATTACCAATGGCACACAGGCAAATGTTTGATGGATCATTCCATGGACACTGCAGTCTGATGATAGATATGTTCATTCTACATTGCAGCAAGATTAATAAATTGGATTAAATGTGTTTACAAACAAAATAATTACTCATTCTTTACTCAACGTTGGTAACGCAAAACCCAACTTCATCCAACTAGAAAAGTAGTCCCACCTTACATAAACATTTCTACTGAAGAATTACTAAAGGCACTTAAAGGGATAGTTCACCCAAAAATCTCTCATCATTTACTCACCCTCATGCCATCCCAGATGTGTATGATTTTCTTTCTTCTGCTGAACATAAAAGAAGATTTTTAGAAGAGTATATCAGCTCTGTAGGTCCTCACAATGCAAGTGAATGGGTACCAAAATATTGAAGCTCCAAAAAGGCTGCATAAAAGTAATCCATAAGACTCCAATGGTTGAATATATACCTTCAAAAGCGATATGATAGGTGTGGGTGAGAAGATCAATATTTAAGTCTTTTTTTACTATGAATTCACCTCACTGCCAAGTAGGTGGCGATCTGCAGGAAGAATGTGAATTGCCAAAAACAAAAGAAGAATAATGTATAGTAAAAAATAATTTAAATATTGATCTGTTTCTCACCCACTCCTATCGCTTCTAAAGATATGGACTTAACCACTAGCGTCATGTGGATTAATTTTCTGCTGCCTTTATGTGCTTTTTGGACCTTCAAAGTTCTGGCCACCATTCACTTGCATTGTATGGACCTACAGAGCTGAGATATTCTTCTAGAAATCTTCGTTTGAAGAAAGAAAGTCATACACATCTGGGATGGCATGAGGGTGAGTGAATAATGAGAGAATTACAATTTTTGGGTGAACTATCCCTTTAAAGGTGCACTCAGTAAGTTTTTTGACTTACACTGATACCTAGTAGCCTGGATGCAGCATAATTCAAACATTTTCAGTTACAGATGTCTATGTAAAAATTCACATTTCACAGTCAAACATTGTTAATTGAATCCATGAGTGAAAGTGTCCAATAACAGGGCGGTTACTGATATTAAGCGAGTAGTATTTGGCTGGTCATGTGATTCTAACATGGCAGCCCCCACGAGGTGACACTCTCCATGTAGAATAAAACAGCTTTTATAAGGTTGCTGATGTGTCTGGAGTCTTCATCTCTTGAAAGTCGTCATGATTTTACACGTTTCAAAATTGCTATTCATTTCAAGGAGTACAGCTTTTTTTTAAATGAGTGGTGCAACATCTTCAAACAAGTAAATTAGTCTATTTGAAACAGCTAAATTTCACAACAACCTTGATGTTCATTGTGAAACATTGAACTGGGGCAGATTTTCAGGTGGAAAGTGGTGACCACGGACGCTTCCAACGCAGGTTGGGGGGCAGTGTGCGACAGACGCACAGCTTTCGGCACCTGGACAGGTGCGAAGAGGGAATGGCACATCAACCGCCTGTAGCTGTCACCTGTTTTCCTAGCCTTGAAGGCTTTTCAGTCCGAAATAGCGAATTATCATGTTCTGGTTCGCTCAGACAACACGACAGTTGTGGCGTACATAAACCACCAAGGCGGAATTCGTTCCCTGCCAATGCTGAGACTGACGCATCGACTCTTCCTGTTGAGCGAGCATCATCTCCTCTCCCTCCGGGCGACATATGCCCCAGGCCGTCTGAATTACGGTGCAAACTGACTGTCATGCCAAGTAGTGATGCCGGGAGAATGGAGACTTCATCCTTAGACTGTCCTGAGGATTTGAGAAATATTCAGCAAAGTGGAGATTGATCTATTTGCCTCCGCGGAGAATGCCCACTGTCCCCTCTGGTACTCCAAGACCCACGCTTCACTAGGAGTGGACACAATGGCCCACAAATGGCCTTCCCATAAAAATACGGGTTTCCCACAGTGTGCCTCCTTCACTCTGTCATATGCAAAGTCTGTGAGGACAAGGAAAAAATTCTATTGGTTGTGCTGAAGTGGCCCAGTCAGTCCTGGTTTCCAGAAATGATAGAGATTCTGGACGGCCTTCCATGGGAAATACCGCTGAGGAGGAATCTCCTCTCTCAAGCGCAGGGCACAATCTGGCATCCCCAGCCAAAGCTGTGGAACCTGCATGTGTCGCTCCTGAACGGAGCGCACTAAACGTGCCAGAACTGACTCTTCGGTTATGAACACCATTTTACAGGCTAGAATGCCATCTACGAGACACCTTTACACACTGAAATGGAATTTGTCCACTAATTAGTGCTTTTCACACAGCAAAGACCCAGTGAACTGCCCCATACCTGAAATTCGTACAAATCTTCAAGAGCGATTGGACGCAGGGCTCACTCTGTCAACGCTCAAAGTTTATGTGGTGATTATATCTGCATATCACGCACCCAAAGCCGGCACCTCTATAGGCAAACATGATTTAATCATAAAGTTCCTTAGGGGAGTGAGGTGGCTAAACCTCCCCTTGCCCGGCTACAGTCCCTTCAAGCCTCTGGACTCTGCTGGCTCTGGCCTCAGTAAAACGGGTCGGTGATTTGCAAGCACTGTCAGTCAACAATTCATGTTTGGAGTTTGAACCACATGTTTGAAAAGCCACTGTCAAACCCAGAAAAGGCTATGTGCCTAAGGTTCTAACCACACCCTTAAGAGTGCAGGTGGTACACCTTCAAGCCTTTTTCCCTCCTCCATTTAATTCGGATGAGGAACAAAATTTGTTATGCCCTGTGCGAGCGCTACATACTTATGTTGAGTGCACCCGCCAGTTCAGACTGTCTGACCAGCTCTTTGTGTACTATGGACTTTCTCACTGGATCGTTGATGCGATCACCTTGGCTTACAAGTCGTGGGGTGCGAATTGCCCAATTGGTGTTAAAGCACACTCAGCTAGAGGCATGGCCTCTTCATGGGCATGGACGAATGGTGTGTCCTTACAAGACATATGTTTTCCAGCAGGATGGTCTTCTCAAAACACATTCGCTAGGTTTTACAACCTAGAGGTAACATCTCTCTCATCGCAAGTCCTCTCTGTCTAGAGCGCTTGTTATTTCGTCGGCCAAACATATACTTATGCCCCTCTTTTGAAGTACGGGCTCCCTGTCATTTTACACAACCGCCTGCATTCAAACGGGTTAATTCATACTATATGACTTAGTGCATATATCCATTCTGAGTGCTCCCCTCCTGGATCACCATGAGTGTCATTCACTTGTGGCATACTCATGTCGGTCACCATCCCGCGGGACTGCGGCGTCATGTGTATTGAGGTGCGATGGCACTCTGTTCCCCATAAGAGTCAGCTTACTGATGCAATGTCAAGTGAACTGAATCGTAAAGGAACGTCTTGGTTATGTATGTAACCTCGGTTCCCTAAGATAAATGGAACAAGACATTGCGTAAGCTGGCCGCACCTCAGACTGAGGCACTACAGAGGGGCACCAAAAGCGAGTTGTGAAGCGAGTTGTTTTCAGCTGTATAGGCTGTAATACAGTGAAGAGGAATGCATATTTTATCAACTGTACTCTCCAATCCACCCCCAAAACCTAAACCTAACCATCAGTGAAGTAAAAATATAATGTTAGGGGGAAAATGCAACCTCTGGATTGCGCTAGTCACTAATTATGCGAATGCGATTACTTCCTGGTTTCAGTGTGCGACCTGAACCTGGGTCTCCCACACTGCTTATGCAATGCACTTCCGGTTGCGGCACAGGGTAGGATAAACAAACTGGAGCTGATGCAAAAATGTCTGATACGAGATGTTGCTTGTTGGTGAGTTGGCACAACGTTGCTGATCCTAAGGTACTCTCGGAAACAACATGCCGACTTCCTGTGTGTTTAATATTGTGAATTTCAAAGTTGCCTTCCATGTTGCCTTCCAAGTTGGGATTTTCAAAGTGGGCATCCATGCATTCTTTTCACTAGCCTTTGCACTACAGAAGAATATGAGCTTTTGATGGTTCTCTTTTGACTTTTAGATGTAGAAAAATTGTGACAAATGCAAGGTCAAAGCTACTGAATGCACCTAAAAGTTAAAAGTTGACATAAAACGATGTATTTCTGAATAAAACAGCATATTCATCAAGAAAATAGGCCAGTATATAATAAAATAGGGGGTGGGAAGCCCAAAAATGTTTTTTCAGAGGCAAAACATGTTATTACATTTTGATGAAAGATTAAAAAGACAATATTTTTTATTTTCGCAATAAAGTGCACCGAAGAAATGTGAATTAGGCTATGTAAATAGGGTTCATTTTGATTTTATGTTGACTTTTAAGTTCCAGTTATTAAATAATAAGTAATACATTTTGACCTTTGATGTTAACAATTACATGCCAACATAAAAACTATGTGACATAGGAGTGTGCTAGGGGTGGGCGATATACTGGTAGACATGATAAACCAGTAGAAATTTGGCAACCGGTATACATTTTGGATTATCATCTGTATCGCGGTTACGCAAAACTGCCACCACATGCAAGAAATGTGTATTTCTATGGCAAGCCACGAGTCTCAGAAAAATGTGATAGTTTTAACGCGTGTACATTTAAAACTGCATACTTTGCGGCGTTCTATACAACCATAAAGCCAGAAAATAAGCCGTAGTAATTTCAAATGCCGTAAAAACGCGCAAAAATAGTTAAACGCCATATTGGACGGTGTTTGGTGTATGTGAAAAGCACCGCTTTTTTACGTAGTTTGTCTTGGCATATGACACCGTAAAAAAAACAGTTTTTGGTTGCACAAAAGCGGCACTTTTTACTCTATGTAGTACTCTATGTAGTATTATGAGCCCCGCCTGCTGGTTTTCACAGCCAGTAAAGTTTGAGGTGTTCTCACCCAATCAGTGATGAGCTGAGTCTGGCCAGTTCATTGCTGCAGGTTATTTCTGCAAAAGTGTGCTGGTGGGGCCTGGGTAGCTCAGCAAGTACTGACGCTGACTACCACCCCTGGAGTCACGAGTTCAAATCCAGGGCGTGCTGAGTGACTTCAGCCAGGTCTCTTAAGCAACCAAATTGGCCTGGTTTCTAGGGAGGATAGAGTCACATGGGGTAACCTAGCCTCTCAAAAATTTCACTTTAGAACTAGTATCACAGTTTAGGCTGTTTCTAACAAGTTATTGGAGAAACAAGGATGTATATGTGTGTGTGTGTGTGAGAGAGAGAGAGAAAGATATGGAGCGTGTGCGATCACCTGTTGCCATTTCCAAGCAGAGATGCAGTAGTGTGTTAGTCAGCTTTCTGAAGATAATGTAATTTTGGCCAAATGCATCCTATTTTCTCCGTGGATAAATAGCTGTCCAAGCAGGGGTATTCCTCCCTATTTCACGGTAGCTGGTGCGCAAGAGTCATTCACTATAGAAACCGCAATGTCCTTCGCCATTTTGAACAGTATGTCCTCTCCAATGTGGAAACTCCGGTAAGAGGTTAGCACCTTGAGTTTGTGTAATTAATCAGTCTGTTGTGTCTCTCAGCTGTGATGAGCCTTAATGCTGAAGTTGTTAGTTTAAAGCCATTTAAAGCTATTTCTTAGCTTTAGTAGTGTAGTCGAAATTCGAGCGATCACATAGTGCTGATGAATGAAAACGCTGACTGATGCTGACTCACTTCACGCCACCCAACTGGCTTATATTACACACAAAAATTTTATTTTTATATATTATTAATATATAAAAACATATATATATATATATATATATATATATATATATATATATATATATATATATATATATATATATAGTGAGCTAAATTTATAATGATTTGTAATGAATTGCTGCTTTTTACCACATTTCATCTTAATACACCAGTGTTTTTCTTCTCTATTTTTCTGAGATGACATTTTGAACTCAGAAAACTGTACACAGAGGAAATTATAATTAGATGTATAATTCAAATAATGGGTTATCATCTGTAGGTAATGTATTCATCTTATTTATGAGTGTTATTGATAACATCAGTACTGTTTGTGGTCGGATGAGGACACTTTGCGCCCGTGATTTTTTTCTCTAAACACAGCACAGGTTGGATGGGAGAGTTTCGTGATATTAAATAAATAATTATATTAAATAAATAAATAATATACACTTGTTCATGTGTGGTTTGTTGGCAGTTCGTTATTATTTTTACTCATTATGAACATATTAAACATGACAAATAGAATGAAGATTTATTGTATTACTATAATATACCATGAATGAAACCACAACATGCCATGTGTATAGATACAAAATAAAGCTATTATTATTATTATCATCATAATCATTATTTTCCAAAGTGAGCTACAGTGTGTGTAAGATGGAAATACACATGGAAAGTACAAACTGTATGTGACTAACTTGTTTCTGCGATAGCACCGCAGCCATCTCCAATGCACAGAGTATATTACAAAGTGTTGCTCACCCTTTTTCGATCTCTCATTTCTAATATTGTGCACTTATTTCCGCTATTTTAGTGAATAAGGGGATATGGGGCGATTCCGGACACAGCAATAGTGTATTTGTAATAAATTGCCATTGTTATTTTTACTGTATGAAAGAGTTACTTTTTTTAACAAAGAATTATCACATTGGCATATTAACATTGTGATAACTTATCACATATAAAGGCATATTATTATATCAAAAGAATATGAACATGTTTACTCATGCTTTTTAAAATGGTCTATTGAAGCTGGTTTGCACCACAGTTGATTAAAAAAATTATTTTGTAAGTCATAATAATAATAATGTTTCTGCTTTTGTGCAATCAAAAATAGTGTTTTTTACGGCGTAATATGCCAAGCCAAACAGCGTAAAAAGCGGCGCTTTTCACATACACTAAACACCATCCAATACGCCGTTTTAAACGACTTTTGCATGTTTTTTTACACCGTTTGTAATTACTACGCCATATTTTAAGGCGTTGTGGTTGTTTAGAACACCGTTTACCGTTTACATGACAAAGTTTTCAACTAAAAACGGAAAACTTTTTATGTGTTTTGGCTGTTCGTTTACACGACAACGGTGTTTTGGGGCCTGAAAACGCAAACTTTTGAAAACGGGTTTCAAAGTGCAAGTTTTTGAAAACGATGCCGTAATCGTCTCCGTGTAAACATACAAAAACGTGAATTTGTGAAAACGATGACGTCATGCGCACGCGTATTACGTGTTCAGTCTATAGGCATGCGTGCGAGTACTTCAAAACAATGCGTGAGACATTCAAAACTACAATGGCGGACTACAGGACTGTGTTTGTGCTACTCGAGATTTTTAGTTTATTGACACTTCTCAAGCAAAGTAATTGTAGTAATAAAGCAACCTCATCATCCATCCAGACAAAATTGCTCGATGCTTTCGCCATCTTCATTGTTTGTATTCACCGCTCTGTGGAAGAATGCTTATGTGCGCAGGCGCGTAGTGTTTCTTTACAAAGTGACATCACCATCTACTGGCCTGGCATGCATAATGCAGCCATTTTAGTTGTTTTCGCGGATCCGTGTGAACGGGGATCGTTTTGACAACATTGTCATCTGTACGCGAAACTTTTCAAAAACGCAAAGGAAAAACTTTTCCATTTTTAGTACATCGTTGTCGTATAACGTACCCTTAGGGGCCGTTTACACGACAATGTTTTCAACTAAAAACGGAAAACTTTTTATGCGTTTTGGCTGTTTGTTTACACGACAACAGTTTTGGGGCCTGAAAACGCAAACTTTTGAAAACGGGTTTCAAAGTGCACGTTTTTGAAAACGATGCCGTTATCGTTGCCTTGTAAACATACAAAAACGTGAATTTGTGAAAACGATGAGGTCATGCGCACGCGTATTACGTGTTCAGTCTATAGGCATGTGCGCGAGTACTTCAAAACTACAATGGCGGACTATGGGACTGTGTTTGTGCTGCTCAAGATTTTGAGTTTATTGATGCTTCTCCAGCAAAGTAACTGTAGTAATAAAGCAACCTCATCGTCCGTCCAGACAAAATTGCTCGATGCTTTCGCCATCGTCATTGTTTGTATTCACTGCTCTGTGGAAGAATGCTTATGTGCACAGGCGCGTAGTGTTTCTTCACCAGCTACTGGCCTGGCATGCATAATACTGCCTTTTTAGTCCTTTCGCGGATCCGTGTGAACGGGGATCGTTTTGACAACGTTGTCGTCTGTATGCGAAACTTTTAAAAAATGCAAAGGAAAAACGTTTCCGTTTTTAGTACATCATTGTCGTGTAAACGTACCCTAGATGTAAACGCATTAAAACTATCGCGTAACTCTGAAACTCATGGCTTGCCATACATTCTGTCGGAGAAATGGAGGAGGAAGGCAGAGTGGCTTTATGTGAGACTGAGAGAATTGAAGAAACGTCTCGTTCCCTCCATTAGGGAACGGAGGTTACGACAGTAACCAAGACGTTTCTTCAATTCTCTCAGTCTCACATAAAGCCACTTGACGTTGTGTCGATGTAGTGACACTAGGGGTCGATCTTGAGAGCCTGAGACACCTTCAGATCTTTGAGAAAAGGCCAGTGAGAATTGGCGAGTAGAATTTGCATGCCGCTCCCCCCGACATATGGGTAGAAAAGGGAGGCTGGAATGCGGATTCATTCAGGTCTTTGCACTGAGGAGCCGAGACAAGGTCCGGCCATTACAGCAGTGTAGTTCAGCCTGTGGCAAGAGGGACACAAGGTCTCCATTTATTTATTTATTTATTTATTTATTTTAAATGTAACTATATCGTGATATAAAATTTGTGATATCGTGATATAAGATTTTGGTCATATCGCCCACCCCTAGAGTGTGCAGTGTCAAGATACAATTTTATGACATTTTTATTGATGCAATTCTAGGGAACTGTCCAGTACAGTATTACTACACACTCAAAAGTATGTACTTTTTAAAAATAATTTTTGTATTAGTATAGAAGTATGTGAACCCATAGCTGCCGCTCTCTACTTAAAGGTGCACTCAGTAATTTTTGTGTTTACATTGTATTGGACTTACACTGACACCTAGGAGCATCATTCCAGCAATAGTTTTCAATTACCGATTACATTACAGAAATTCATTGTCAACAGTCAGCCATGACTGCTTTAATCCATGAGTCAATGTGTCCAATAACAGGACGGTCACCGAGATTAAGCGAGTAGTATTCGACTGGTCATGTGATTCTAACATGGCCTTTGAGGGGACCCTCTCCATGTAGAATAAAACTGCTTTTATAAGGTTAATGATATGACTAGAGTCTTCCTTTCAAGTGAGTGCTTACGATTTTATACATATGTTTCAAAACTAGCCTACTGTTCATTTCTTCAGGAGTATAGCTTGTTTACTGAGGAACAAATTACTGAGTGCACCTTTAATGTTTAAAACATTCCCAAACACTTTCAAAAACTTTGAACCCTGATCAGTGTAGGGTGTAATGCATTACTAAGTAATTAATTACTGTAATTAAATTACTTTTTCATTGAAAAAAGTAAAGTAAGGGATTACTCTAAATTTTTCAGTAATTTAATTACAGTTACTTCTGATGTAATTGCGTTAAATACTGTATAGACTCGAATCGAAATTTAATGTCTAATGTTAAAATGTATGTTTTCTAATTTAATGCAGCCCCCTTAAATTCTTTGGCCAGTTCATGAATAATTTATTTGATTTTATATGATTTATTTGAAAGAATTAAAAGAACAGTTTCATGTCTATCCTTGTATTTTCATTTGGTCAGGGTTGATAAGGGTTTTAGAAAGTAATTAGTAATGCAATTACTTTTCAGACAGAGTAATTAGTACAGTAATCTAATTACACTGTAGAAGATGTAATTAGGAGTTAGTAATTAATTACTTTTTTAAAGTAACTTACATAACACTGACCCTGACACTGACATGAAACAGCAGAATGCATTGCCAAACATATTGTGAGAAAGCCAATATTGTGATAACCAGCCTCGTCTGTGTCACAAACAATGGCAGCAGAAGTTTGAGCCGCTTATGTTGCAACCCAGTTGTAGAAGGTGGAGAAATAGAAAAAAGAGAACTGGATCGGTCTTGTCAATACAGGGGTGAGCGGAGCAGTTCTTGCGATGTCATTTCCATGGCTTACCACAACCATTTCCTGCGAAGTATTCTAAGGCCTCAAAATTACAGCTTCGGTGCATGGCATCGACTCCTTTACCTTTTTCATTTAGTAGAAGCTGCATATATTTCAGTATGCTTTAAAGTTTTGCGGACAAAGAGAGGGACAGGCAACCCTCTCTTTAAAAATATTTATTGACAATTTATGGTTTAGTGCATAAATCTTTGTATGTCTTGGGAAACGCTAACTTCCAAGTTTCTCTGGCCTCTTGCCTTTGGTTTAACCAGCATGTGTATTTTATATTTTAGCATGTTATAAAATAAAATATAGGCTATGGAGAGAGGAGCATGCACTCTTTAGATATTCAAGTGTCTGCTTCTGATTAATGCAGCTACATTGCGCGCGAAATGTCGCTCATTCTAACCGTGTCGTATGAGATATACTCTTGTCTTCCTCAAGGGGACGCTTGGTGGACTACAAAGCAGATGAGCCGCATCTTAAATATTAGGACAAATAATGTTTCTCGGAGAGATTTAAACACTAAAAAGTGTAATCTTTTTGTATCTTGTATACAAAGTGTAATCCACCCCAGCAATCACTATATAAAGATTAAATGATATGCCTCATCAAATAATCACAAACGAATGTGATTGGTCTATCATTACCAGCGATGAGAAAAGTTACAGGTAACACGTGACAAAGCCGCTTTTGGGTTATCTCAACAGTGGCGTGGACTTTAATCTCGTTTATTCGTTCTAGTATTATGTTTTTATGAAATATGTATTAAAGCCATTAAATTACAATTTCTAAAGTAGAAGCAAATGAAACAACAACGTTAACATTAACAATCCTCTCCACGCCTTCTGACTTCAGCTGTGCTATTTTTAAGTGCAAAACTGTCACCTTGTGGACGTTTTTAGAAGTGCAGCAAAATCTCCTTGGTGGAACTTTCAAATTGATTTGGCCACCTGAACTGAGTTTTTATAAATCATAATTAGGTCAAGTTCATGATTAAACATAAGCATTGATTATTCAGGTGCGAAATAATACCTGATAAAGAAACTGACTTCCATATTAAAGCAACAACAACATATCTCCGCTCTGTTGGTCCATTCAATGCAAGTGAATGGTGGCCAGAACTTTGAAGCTCAAAAAAGCACATAAAGGCAGCATAAAAGTAATCCACATGACTCCAGTGTTTAAATGCATGTCTTCTAAAGCAATATGATAGGTGTGGGTGAGAAACAGATCAATATTTAAGTCCTTTTTTATTATAAATCTCCACTTTCACTTTCACAATCGCATTCTTATTTTGTTTTTCAGCAATTCGCATTCTTCATGCATATCGCCACCTACTGGGCAGGGAGGACAATTTATTGTGAAAAAGGACTTAAATACTGATCTGTTTCTCACCCACACCTATCATATCGCTTACTTTTATGCTGCCTTTATGTGCTTTTTGGAGCTTCAAAATTTAGGTCACCATTCCCTTGCATTGTATGGACCTACAGAGCTGAGATATTCTTCTAAAAATCTTAATTTGTGTCTGCTGAAGAAAGTTATACACATCTGTGATGGCATGAGGGTGAGTAAATGCTGAGAGAATTTTCATTTTTGTGTGAATTATTCCTTTAATACAAAATGCTTAAAATTTTGACCTGCTTACAGAAATGACGATGTATTTAACAAAACACAGTTGTGGGGAAAATACAAGGAAAGCAAAATACAATCACAAAAAACACAGTTGTTCACAAAATATATTTATTGTGAAGGGAAAACATCTATTATCATAAAAGGACAAAAAAAATAATACATTTAACGTAACATGGAAATCTGACCGTCTACAGTTCTGACAACTGCATTTCTTTAGAACTTGACAAACTAATATATATTAACAGCTGTGGATGCAAACAGGCAGATCTCAGGCAGGGTCGGTCTGTGACATTTCTAGCTCTATCACTTTTATAAAGCTGACAATAACAGGCGTATTAGAGATTGGTTAAAATGTGGGCGACTTCAATCCTAGCCAGAGGCACAAGGGAGGGAGGCAATCAATGATGGCCTTCATAAAGCACTATGCCATGAGAAAGCCAGAACTGCAATGGAAATTTTATAACATCATCATCCTCCTCTTTTTTTAACGTCATAAGGGTGTGCTGCCCTGTTAAAATGTTTGTTTATTGTGACATTTTCACTTCTTAGGGAAAAATAAAGTTTTCTTTGCACTTATTGGTTAAACTGTCAGTTTGAATAGTAGTGATATTTGCCCACAGAAATGCTAGACGTTTGGTTGTCAGCTGTAAATCAGATTTAGTTTGATTAATTCATTAGATTTTAAAAGATCACTTAAAGTTAACAGTAACATACAAAAACGTGACGCTCTCACGCAAATACATTTACACATCTCAGTTACACAGGCCGGGGTTAGCAGCGTGTTATTCGGGACGCAATCTTTTGGCTGAGCTACATGTTTGTTCAGTTCACACACCACACCTTGACGTTAAGTGACTTCTTAATGGGTTTCCGAGCTCAGTAAGATAGCAGAACAGAGGGGAGGCGATGAGAACCAGTTTAACCGTGACAACTGAGTGGATGCGGAGGAGAGCACAGTGATTAATGCAGGTCTGTAACACATGAGCAGGGCGTAGGTCACAGGAAATGACCTCACATCCAGCCTAAATATGGAAAACGGTTATTGAGAAGAGGAGAAATTAGGAAATCTTGTTTCAGGGCTCTATGTAGTGCTGTCTGGAGGGATGATCCTTTGACGAGGGGTCTTGGGTCGGTGGCGGGGCGTCAGGGGTGAGCTGCATTCGCTCTCTGACACGGAGGGCTCGGTTTCAGCCTGCGGCGAACCGGTGTCACCCACCAACTCCCGCAGGAACTTAAACTTCGACAGGAAGAGCTGCCACACCACATACCACCCTATAAACAAGACAAAAATGTAAGTTACATTTAATACGCCATGTTTTGCTTTCAGTTTTACAGTGGAACTATTGGAGAAGTAACATCAAATTTGCATGTTCTATCTTCTTAACATCAGTAAAACATTTGCAGGGACGTGATGATAATGTACAGATTCAACTTGCATTTGCAAAACTAAACAGTAGATTAATGCACTTCAGTTACCTGATGAATTTGATTTAGATTGGATTTGCTAAGAAATATACAGGTAGGGGGCCTGGGTAGAGTAAAGACGCTGACTACCACCCCTGGAGTCGTGAGTTCGAATCCAGGGTGTGCTGAGTGACTCCAGACAGGTGTCCTGAGCAACCAAATTGGCCCGGTTGCTAGGGAGGGTAGAGTCACATGGGGTAACCTCCTTGTGGTCGCTATAATGTGGTTCTCACTCTCGTGGGGCGCGTGGTGAGTTGTGCGTGGATGCCGCGGAGAATAGCATGAAGCCTCCACACGCACTATGTCTCCGTGGTAACGTGCTCAACAAGTCACGTGATAAGATGAGTGGATTGACATCTAAGACGCAGAGGCAGATTCGTCCTTCGCCACCCGGATTGAGGCGAGTCACTACGCCACCATGAGGACTTGAAAAAAAAAAAATGTACAGGTAAAGAATAGCCACTTTCTCACATGAAACCTGTTAAATTGTAGTAAAATAATTGAATTGCCTTTTCTGATGAATATGCATCTTTTATCTATTTTGCTTCCATTCGCACATCAGCACCAAAACGCTGTTAAACTCTGTGACGTTACTTGCCATGAAGGCTTTTGGTCTAGTGTATACCTCGTTCAGAATCCCTTCCTGTTCCTGCAAATTTATTCACTCGGATGAAGGAAGCGCTTTAGTTTCGCTATCGCGTATCGGTCGATTAATATTTTTGCTTTATTGATTTTGCTTTGAAAATTACAAGTATTTATTGAAACACGAAAAACTTAAAACATATTTCTAAATTAAAATTGCACTTTAAACGAAACGAAAAAGCAATTAAAATAACGAAATTATCAAAAAAAATATTATATAAACACCTTCCCAAATCCAAACATTTACTGTCACCAACAGACTCATTTGCCATCACGCGAGTATTCGTCTACAACAACAGGTGGAAAATTACTAATAGCCTAAATATTATTTTTTTTCTTTTTATTTTTCACCCAATTTGGAATGCCCAATTCCCAGTGTGCTTTTAAGTCTTTGTGGTCGTGTAGTGATTCGCCTCAATCTGGGTGGTGGAGGATGAATCCCAGTTGCCTCCGCGTCTGAGACCATCAACCCATGAATCTTATCACATGGATTGTTGAGCGCGTTGATTTGGGTGAAAAAGAGGAAAAAAATTAAAATAATTTTTTTTTTTTAAATGCATAAATGTCATTGTATTAAACCAAATATTATGCAATACAAGTGGCATCTGCAAACAAATTATGCTAGATCTTTTCTTAAAACAACCTTCACTTTTCTGAACCATTTTTGCAATGACTTTTAAGCAACTCGAGGTGATTTTTAGTGGATATATGATGTCGGTTTCCCTCAAGGCCTTTGTTTTGAATAGTATACATTATATAACATTTGTATAATATTTTGCATTAAAAATGTGTGTTAGTCTTCTCCCTCCTCAAAATAAATGCCACTTGCTTTGAGATTTTGTATCTAATGCAATGACATTCACTTTTTTAAGTAAGGCTTAAGGGTCCAAATACATTTCACGGTCATTGTAGATGCACTGGAGCACATGTGGCGGGGTTTGGGGGTCACTTACCGAAGAGCATGAAGAGGAGGACACATATCAGCGTGGCCACAATCACCAACATGGTCAAACCAACACTCTGCCACATCCTTCCCCCTACTTTCCTAAGAATCAAACCAGACAAAACCCCTTTACACTTGTGTGCTCTATAGGCTGGGCATGTTCTTGATTACACAAGAGGATGCCCTATATAATTACACTCTTATTTGGCATGTCTAATACACAAGCGATGGGTATAATTTTGTCTGATATCAAGATTTTTTTCAATTTGCGAAATGTCTTAAAAATATCACACAGATCATACAACATCAAATCATATAGGCCGTATTGGAGTTAGCATGTCTGATTTGAGAATCAAGCCACAATATATGGTGATATATTAATATGAAAAATATATTATAATTAAAATTAATGTTACATGTTATTACACAGTATTATTAATGAAATATAATGTAAATATTGCATATATCATACATATCACATTACACTAACAAAAAAGTACGATGGATTTACCATTTCATACCTTGACTGTACCATGGTAAAGTATTTTTTGGTAAGGGCAGACATATATTAGACAAGATTGTGTGAATTGTTTAAGATCATATCACCTGCATTTTACTGCATGTTGGATTTCAGGATCAAGTCATCATATGGTTTTATTCCATAATCCATACAAATAATATATTAATAATTTTTTTTTAAAAAAACAATACATCAGAGCTTATGATGAATGATATCCAGTGTTGGGTAAGTTATTCTAAAAAAAGTAATTAATTACTAACTACTAAGTACATCTTCTACAGTGTAATTAGATTACTGTACTAATTACTCTATCTGAAAAGTAATTGCATTACTTATTACTGATTACTTTCTAAAACCCTTATCAACCTCAACCAAATGAAAATACAAGGATAGACATGAAACTGTTCTTTTAATTCTTATTCAAATAAATCATATAAATAAAAATTAATTATTCATGAACTGGCCAAAGAATTTAAGGGGGCAGTGTTAAATTAGAAAGCACACATTTTAACATTAGACGTCAAATTTCGATTTTAAATTCACTATTGTTTTATATAGAATTGTCCTAGAGTCTATACAGTATTTAATGCAATTACATCAGAAGTAACTAATTAAATTACTGAAAAATTAAGAGTAATCCCTTACTTGGGGCCTGGGTAGCTCAGTGGTAAAAGACGCTGGCTACCACCCTTGGAGTTCACTTGAATCCCAGGGCGTGCTAAGTGACTCCAGCCAGATCTACTAAGCAACCAAATTGGCCCGGTTGCTAGGGAGGGTAGAGTCACATGGGGTAACCTCCTCGTGATCGCTATAATGTGGTTCGTTCTTGGTGGGGCGCGTGGCGAGTTGAGCGTGGTTTCCGCGGTGGATGGCGTGAAGCCTCCACAGGCGCTAAGTCTCCGTGGCAACGCGCTCTGACGGTATCAGACGCGGAGGCAACTGGGATTCGTCCTCCGCCACTCGGACTGAGGCGAATCACTACACGACCACAAGGACTTAAAAGCACATTGGGAATTGGGCATTTCAAATAAAAAAAAAAAATACGTAAAAAAAAAAAAGTAATCACTTACTTTACTTTTTTCAATGAAAAAGTAGTTTAATTACAGTAATTAATTACTTAGTAATGCATTACACCCTACACTGATAATACCATATGTCTGATTTAGAAATCAAGTCATAATTTTATATCTAAATCCAAACAAACACTATAACTATAAAATAATATAAACTATTATAACAAAAATCAAAAAGTACCATGATATTACCATGATTTTTTGGACACATACCATGGTAATACTATGATATTTTTTAAAGTATCCTGGAGTACCATGTAAATACTATTAGTGATGGTATTACCATCACTGTACCATGGTAAAGTAATTTTTAAAAGGGTAGACATATAATTTACATCGTATCAGATCGTATAATATCAAAGCATCAATTTTATTTTGCATGTCCGATATCAGTATAAACAGACAGCACTTACACATAAACAGTGGTTTAATGCTGATATCAAACACACAGTATGAAAGTGTTTATGTTGATATAATCATGCAGAGACACTCACAGTTGATCACGTCCTCACAGTCTTCACGCCGAATCCCGCAGGGACGGAGGCCGGTCACACGTGTCATGGAGGGATCACGAATATCTTCTTTATCTACATCATTGCGACACTTAAGGAGAAAGGAAATTAAAGAGAAAACGGCGAGCTTCTGTCAACAACACACGCTCGTGACTCAATCTGAGACTGACCCGGTTGTGCTCCTTCATGTACATCTAAGCTTGGTGTTGTGGGAATTGTAGTTTTCATTGTACGTCCTGACCACTCCACCAAAGGTTTTTGTTTATTTTTCTTGGTATTACTGATAATGGGACTAATTACTAATTTTCAACTTAATGCACAAGGCTATTTCCTTCTTATTGTAAAATATACCTGGTATTACCACGTTTTTGAACATATTTTGAACATTTGTCATTATATCAAACACAGTTGAAAGCAATTTGGTTTGTTAAATGAAGCTTATTGTCTTTGTGTTTGTTTTTGAGTTGCCACAGTATGCAATAGACTGGCATGTCTTAAGGTCAATATTAGGTCAAAAATGGCAAAAAAGAAACAGCTTTCTGTAGAAACTCATCAGTCAATCATTGTTTTGAGGAATGAAGACTATACAATGCTTGAAATGGCCAAAAAACTGATGATTTCGTATAAAGGTGTACACTACAGTCTTCAAAGACAAAGGACAACTGGCTCTAACAAGGACAGAAAGAGATGTGGAAGGCCAGATGTACAACTAAACAAGAGGATAAGTACATCAGAGTCTCTAGTTTGAGAAATAGACATCTCACATGTCCTCAGCTGACAGCTTCATTGAATTCTACCCGCTCAACACCAGTTTCATGTACAACAGTAAAGAGAAGACTCAGGGGTGCAGGCCTTATGGGAAGAATTGCAAAGAAAAAGCCACTTTTGAAAAAGAAAAACAAAAAGAAAAGTTTAGAGTGGGCAAAGAAACACAGACATTGGACAACAGATAATTGGAAAAGAGTGTTATGGATCTTAACCCCATTGAGCTTTTGTGGGATCAGCTGGACTGTAAGGTGCATGAGAAGTGCCCGACAAGACAGCCACATCTATGGCAAGTGCTACAGGAAGTGTGGGGTGAAATGTCACCTGAGTATCTGGACAAACTGACAGCTAGAATGCAGGGGTGTAAAGTAACGAATTACAAATACTCACATTACTGTAATTAAGTAGTTTTCCCCAGGAATTGTACTTTTTTAAGAAGTTTACATTATAAGTGCTGTAACTGTACTTTTAATGTGCTATTTTCCCACCGTCTGTGTTCGCTACTTCCCTGTCCTGATTTTATTTTTATCTATCAACATGATTGGCTAGGGAGAGTCTCGACTCCCGTTAAATCAAATCACACGTGAAAAACTTGAATGGCAGCTGTAGATCGGGCGCCAACTGTTATGGATGTGGAGGATGCCTCAAACACAGTTCAACACCTGAACATCACGGCCACACCTGAAAGGGCTTTTCGCAGTGAAAAATGCCAATTGCTTGTGTAACAAGCCAGCTGAAATTCTTCTCCCTGCCCAGTAGGTGGCGATATGCATGAAGAATATGAATCACCAAAAACAAAAGAAGAAGAAAGTGAAAGTTAAAGTGGAGATTGATTGAGCAGGGAGGAGAATTTATAGTAAAAATTGACTTAAATATTGATCTGTTTCTCACCCAACCTATCATATCACTTCTGAAGACATGGATTTAACCACTGGAGTCACATGGATTAGGCTACTTTTATGCTGACTTGTGTGATTTTTGGAGCTTCAAAATTTTGGCACCCATCCACTTCCAAAAGAGCTGAGATTTTCTTCTTAAAATCTTTATTTGTGTTCTGCTGAAGAAAGAAAGTCATACACATCCGGGATGGCATAAGGGTGAGTAAATGATGAGAGAATTTTCATTTTTGTGTGAATTATTCCTTTGAAGCCCGATGTGGCCCCTGTACCAAACAAATGCTCTACCCCCTTTATTGTGCAGGACATGACACGCAAAGTGACCCTGCTTTTTTTAGTGTTTTTTTTTTTTTTTTTAGTGTTGTATTTTAAAAGTTGTCAATCACAAACACCAATAAAATACCTATATTTTTTATTCTTTCTGGCAAACAGCGATAAAAGGGAATGTAAATTACGGTATGTGTGCTACATTTGTAAATTGCAGCATTAAGTTTTTATTATAAAGGGGCATAGCTTTCGCAACTCAATACTCAATACTCATGAGTACTTTTAAATGAGCTACTCTTTTACTCTTACTTGAGTAGTTTTTTGGACAGGTACTGTTACTCTACACAAACTACATTTCTTAAGAAGTAACAGTACTTTTACTTAAGTATTATTTTTCAGTACTCTTTCCACCCCTGCTAGAATAACAAGGATCTACAAAATATATATATTTTTTTTATTTTATCCCCTTTTCTCCCCAATTTGGCATGCCCAGTTCCCACTACTTACTAGGTCCTCGTGGTGGTGTGGTTACTCACTTCAATCCAGGTGGCGGAGGACAAGTCTCAGATGCCTCCTCTTCTGAGACAGTCAATCCGCGCATCTTATCACGTGGCTCGTTGTGCATGATACCGCGGAGACTCACAGCACGGGAGGCTCATGCTACTCTCTGCAATCCACGCACAACTTATCACTTGCCCCATTGAGAACGAGAACCATTAATCGCGACCATGAGGAGGTTACTCCTTGTGACATGTTGCCCTGTGTGCTGAGTGACTCCAGACCTGGCTGGAGTCACTCAGCACGCCCTGGATTCGAACTCGCGACTCCAGGGGTGGCAGTCAGCATCAATACTTGCGGAGATACCCAGGCCCCCTACACACATGCCATATTTAAGAATGTTGGAAATTCACTATCACACGTTTCACAAACAAATCTGGGGTGTACACAGCATTTGTGAATCTGGAGGAAAGTTTTCGGGAAGGTACATTTTACGTGCAAATTGCTCACAGTTTACTTATATATTTTTTTAAACTTTCATAAACGAGGCCCATTGACTTTTATGCAAGGATGTTATCACAGTTTATGGGATAAGTTGTTGTCACAATGGGAATGTCAACCTATAATTATATAGTATATTATAGGGAATTTAGGCTATATGGTAAAATGTAAACAGTAAGATTATTATGAAGCACAAAACTATTCAGGATAGTAACATACAAATATATATCAAAAAGTAGTTTGTGGCCAACATTGTTGTGGAACGTGGTTCAATCTTTAGTTTAAAATCTACCTTCATTGTATAGTTGTCACTTGGCTAAATGGATCTGTATAATGTTTCATATTATACAATTATATAATATTAGCATCACGATGATAATATTATGTTCTTTAAAGGACCTTGGATATATAATTTAATACATTTAATACCATTTTCAAGACCTTTTCTAAATTTTTAAGACCTGCACGTCCTAATTCTAACCCCCAAATTAGGGCTGGGTGAATTATATTTCGATAGTTTTCAGCCTATTGACGATTTTGATATATGTATCTTGATAATTATGTATTTGCTCTGAAATGGCTTAAAGGTGATTTTTTGGGATGTTGAAAGTAGATGTTGATTCTGGCTGTCTGGAAGTGATGGTTCCTCTGACTTATATAAGCTATTTCAGAACAAATACATAATTATCAAGATCAATAGGCTGAAAGATATTGAAATATACACCATATATTCACCCAGCCTTTATTTGTTAAGTGACGCAAGAAATAAAAGTTTCACTAAATGAACACAAGGAAGAACGATATTTAATAATTTAGATACACCAATAAAACAATAAAAAGCAGTGTTAACCTACATATATTTTTACTGAAACCTTTTTTGTGAATGTATAGGGTGTGAATTTGTGAAGTTCACTCACAGCAAGTTTTTTTGGAGCTCAGTTCAATTTAAATTGTTAAGATGAAACTGTCTGTTATTAAAGTGTACGTGTATTGTGCACCCGAGTCCCGCTTCCTCCTTCATAGGGAAGGCAGTGAATCTGTCACACTACAATAGCATGTCTATGCAATGCACACAATAACACCGTAAACTAAAAACATGAAACGAGGATTCACAATGAAGGGGATAAAATACTGTATACTTTATTAAACATGAAAATAACATGCTTAAATATGCAATATAACAATTACAAGAAGTCAATTTCAAAAGTACATTTTTATTGTTGCTTTTTGGGTCGGCCATCGATGGCCCCCTCTCACCCCGGGCCATAGGGCCCAGCCTGCCCTCACTGTAGTTACGCAACTATAAGCATCTCAGTTACTTGGGCTAGGTGTGGTGATTAGCCTAGCACAGAAATGTTACATAGACAGAGACCCTTTTCTTCCTGACATTGTGGCCGGCTGACTTCATGCGTGATCGTAGTGCATTCATAAATGTAGTAACTTGTAATTTGATGCGTTCAAGTCATCTTGGAATTATCACATTTATGAGCTGAGGGCACATGAACGCCATCACAAAGTCATAATTACCAGTGGAAAACTCAACATTTTCTTTAAGCCCTGACTTTCCGGTTGGGGTCGTGTCAATTAAAGAATCATGGCGGAAGCAAATTGGTATTTGTCATAATTCAGTTTTACTTGTGAAATTTGGCTGTACAGTTTAGTTTGCAAGCAATTTTGTAGTGTTGATTATGAATAGTGATTAAGCTTGCCAGAAAATAAGACTCATTTAGCTGGTTTATTATGCGACAGGTGTGTGCAACAAAACTACATTTTCCAGCATTACATGTGGAGGCATGACAATCTGATATCCTCTTAATTTTGTTGCGTTGGTGCTAAGATAATTGTCTTTATCAGTAAGTGTAAAAGAGAGAAAGAAATCTGGGAATATTCTTTCTTTTGTTTGAACTTCCCAGGAGGACTTGATCGCACCATAAACCATCACTGCCATCCTCAAAATAATTCATCAAAATGATAGAAAGATCCCAGAAGCTTCTTAAAGGCAACTATGGTTGTGAACTTGAATCAGATGAGAGTAACAAGCAATCCAGTCTTAAGAAATAAGTCTTTATTTACATGCTGTAATTATTTCAGATGTAAACCCAATAGCTACACCACTTTTCATCTAATTTCACTCTGACAGGTGGAGAGGATAGAAAAATGGTTTGAGCAAATATTTCTGAAACATGCAGTAAAACCATGGTTCCCAGGAAGAAGGGGAGGAGACACTATGGGTGTCACCGCGAGCATATAAACCAAAGTGTTTCAAAGGATTTTCAACTGTAGGGAAGACAGCGCATCTCTCGAACCCTTAACAATGAGAAATCAGGGGGCCTGGGTAGCTCAGTGGTAAAATACGCTGGCTACCACCCCTGGAGATTGCTAGCTCGCTAATCGAATCCCAGGGCATACTGAGTGACTCCAGCCAGGTCTCTAAGCAACCAAATTGGCCCGGTTGCTAGGGAGGGTAGAGTCACATGGGGTAAACTCCTCGTGGTCGCTATAATGTGGTTCGTTCTCGGGGGGGGGTGCATGGTGAGTTGAGCGTGGTTGCCGCGGTGGATGGCGTGAAGCTTCCACACGTGCTATGTCTCCGTGGCAACGTGCTCAACAAGCCACGTGATAAGATGTGCGGGTTGACGGTCTCAGACACGGAGGAAACTGGGATTCGTCCTCCACCACCCGGACTGAGGTGAATCACTACGCCACCACGAGGACTTAAAAAGCACATTGACAATATGGACAGTAGCAGTAGTGTTGTCCCAGCACTTATTCAGGCAGTTCTTGCAGAAGTTGTGTCCACATGGAGTGCTGACTGGATCAGTGAACACGTCCAGACAGATTGAACGCTGAAGCTCCTCAGTCAGGGGACCACTAGAGGATGACATGACTGGAAAGAGACATGATGAATATATACCATTAAAATTCCTAAACTGTAGTTTTCAAATAATATGTACTATATGAGGAAAGTGAATTCATGCACTTTTAAATCCTTCTTTTTTCCTGGGTTACTAACTTAATGGAAGTTTATCTATACTTATGGTCTCTCTTCTCTTTGGTGATGTTGGTGAAGATTCTGCCATTGCACATTCAGCCTTAAAGCCCTTTAAAAATAAATCTTATTTCATGTGTTTTGGTCTCTCTGCTTTAAATAAAATATTACCTCAAAATTGAGATTTTTCCACTGTGCATGGCAGCTGAATTTGGTTCCTTATTTTTGATGCCATTATTTAACATATGCTTATTTAAAAGAGCACATGGCCAATTCAATCTTGCATACAGCTCTTCACAGTTTGTGGCTTCTAATAGAGAGTGAAGAGTGATTGTTTTTGTTGATGCTTTTTTTTAAAGCTTGACTTTACTTGAATTAAATCCGATTATGGCCATTTGAATTTGGTCAATATTTATATACATTTAAATAATGAACTGCTGTTTATATGAAAGGATTTGTTTTTTTTAATTCTCCTAGATAAAGAGATAAGGTGTCATTTTATCTTGCTTAGTGTAATTGCGGTTTACAATTGCAGTTTAGCTGGTCTGCATTCAATCTATTATACACTTCCTGTTTCCTTTCAGTCATGTGACAAAATGAAAACACATACCAAACTTTCCCTAATAATCAAACAAGTGGCATACGATTATGCAATTCAGAAAGTATTTCTGTGCAGTAAACAACCAAAGTAACTCACACAGTACATGACATGCATAAACTTGGTTTTGTCCAACTCATTGCAGTTAGACTTTTACCAAAGTTAACCAGACTACCAGGTGCATAGTTTCCAGGGGGGATTAAAACAAGTAATTACAAAAAAAGCTTACAGTGTCAGCCGATCCACTCTCAGCTGTATGAATGCAAATGAGACACAGTTTCACTTTCTCTTATAGCTTTAACTGCACATGTGGCCAGATCTCACAAGAGGAACAAGGGATCTGGACTAAAAAAGAAAAATAATTATTAAAATAAGTGCCTTGCCTCACCAAAACAAGCAAAAATAAGCAACCCCAATTTGTACCTGTTGGAAAATAATTTAAAAAAATGTATACCCTTACAAAAAATCTAAACTAGCCGCAGGTTTGCAGCTGGTTGTTTTCACATGCAAATTAGCTTGTGATTTGCTGCAAATGTTTGCCAGAAGTTTGCAGCTCTTCACTGCTAGTGGTGAACCTCCGGCAAACCTTTGGCAACAATGGACAATTTGCCACAAGTTTGCCGCAAAGCTCATTTGCATGTGAAAATGATCAGTGGCGAATTTGTGGCAAGTTTGTGGCAAATTTGCCATGGACTTTCGATTTTTGTAAGGGTAGGCTACTTAAAGGTATCTTCTGAGCTGAATACAAGTTAAGCACAATCGACAGAATTTGTGGCATAATGTTGATTACCACAAAAATTGATTTCCCTCCTTTTCTTAAAAATAAAAAGCAAAAATCGAGGTTACAGTGAGGCACTTACAATGGAAGTGAATAGGGGCTATTTTTTAACTTTAAAATACTTACTTTTTCAAAAGTATAGCCACAAGACAAAAAGGATGTGTGTATTAACCTGATTTTAGTGTGATTAAATCACTTACACACCTTTTCAGTGTAAAACTTTTCAATTTTACAACTTCGCTTCCATGACGATGTAATGTCAACAACCCCTAAAACGCCTGTGAAAATTACAATTTAAACAACTTTACAGTTCAATAATACACAGTCTTAACAGAAGAATTAATGTAAGTTCTTTAAATTATAATTGATAAGCTTCACATTTCTGTGTTTAAACCCTACAAAAATGTTCCCCATTTACTTCAATTGTAAGAGTCTCACTGTAACCCAGATTTTTGCCTTTTTTTAAAAAAGAAAACAGGAACGAGTCAAAATAAAGTTTTGTGGTAATCAACATTATGCCACAAATGCTGTCGATTGAGCTTAATTTGTATTGAACCTGGTATATTCCTTTAATATTTAAAGGTGCAATCAGTAATTTTTCCTTGTGAAAAACATTTTTACTCAAAGAAATTAATTGTCATTTTTAAAACATATATATAAAATCATGACCACTCACATGAAATGAAGACTCCAGTCATATCTGTAATCTTATATAAGCTGTTTTATTCTACATGGAGAGGGTCCGCACAAGGGGGCTACCATGTTACCATGACCAGCCAAATACTACTCACTTAATCTCAGTAACCAGCCTGTTATTGGATACTTTCACTCTTGGAGTAAATTAATTATGGCGGACTATGAATAGTGAATTTCTACAATGGCATCAGTGACTGAAAACTACTGATTTTGAATGATGCTGCATCCACGCCACTTGACACAAGCAAGAAGTTACTGAGTGCACCTTTAAGGATGTACCCAAGAAATACTGGTTTGAGTATTTCTGTAACTGCTGATCTCCTGGGATTTTCACACACAACAGTCTCTAGAGTTTACTCAGAGTGATGTCAAAAACAAAAAACATCCAGTGAGCGGCAGTTCTGCGGATGGAAACGCCTTATTGATGAGAGAGGTCAACGGAGAATGGCCAGACTGGTTCGAACTGACAAAGTCTACGGTAACTCAGATAACCACTCTGTACAATTGTGGTGAGAAGAATATCATCTCTGAATGTACATCTCTGAACAGGTTAAACCTTGAGGCGGATGGACTACAACAGCAGAAGACCATGTAGGGCACTTTATTAGGACCATAGTGTTCCTAATAAAGTGCTCAGTGAGTGTATATGCACTATATATATATATATATATATATACAGTTGTGCTCAAAAGTTTGCATACCCTTGGAGAATTGGTAATATATGTATCATTTTTAAAGAAAACATGAGTGAGCAGGCAAAACACATTTCTTTTATTTCTTATGGGATTCATATTCAACTGTAGGTTATAACAGAATGGCACAATCATAAAACAAAACATGGCAACAAAGAAAAAAATGAAATGACCCCTGTTCAGAAGTCTGCATACCCTTAGTTCTTAATACTGTGTATTGCCCCCTTAAGCATCAATGACAGCGTGCAGTCTTCTGTAATAGTTGTCTATGAGGCCCCAAATTTTTGCAGGTGGTATAGCTGCCCATTCGTCTTGGTAAAATGCCTCCAGCTCATGCAAAGTCTTTGGTCGTCTTGCATGATCCGCACGTTTCAGATCTCCTCAGAGTGGCTCGATGATATTAAAGTCAGAAGACTGTGATGGCCACTCCAGAACCTTCACCTTTTTCTGCTGTAACCACTGGAGGGTCAACTTGGCCTTGTGCTTAGGGTCATTGTCGTGCTGGAAAGTCCAATAGCGTCCCATGTGCAGCTTTCATGCAGAAGAATGCAAACTGTCTGCCAGTATTTTCTGATAACATGCTGCATTCATCTTGCCATCAATTTTCACAAGATTCCCCGTGCCTTTAGAGCTCACACACCCCCAAAACATCAGTGAGCCACCACCATGCTTCACAGTGGGGATGGTATTCTTTTCACTATAGGCCTTGTTGACCCCTCTCCAAACATAGCGCTTATGGTTGTGACCATAAAGCTCTATTTTGGTCTCGTCACTCCAAATTACAGTGTGCCAGAAGCTGTGAGGCGTGTCAAGGTGTTGTCGGGCATATTGTAACCGGGATTTTTTGTGGCATTGGCGCAGTAAAGGCTTCTTTCTGGCAATTCGACCATGCAGCTCATTTTTGTTCAAGTATCGTTGTATTGTGCTCCTTGAAACAACCACATCGTCTTTTTCCAGAGCAGCCTGTATTTCTCCTGAGGTTACCTGTGGGTTTTTCTTTGTATCCCGAACAATTCTTCTGGCAGTTGTAGCTGAAATCTTTCTTGGTCTACCTGACCTTGGCTTGGTATCAAGAGATCCCTGAATTTTCCACTTCTTAATAAGTGATTGATCAGTACTGACTGGCATTTTCAAGGCTTTGGATATCTTTTTATATCCTTTTCCATCTTTATAAATTTCCATTACCTTGTTACGCAGATCTTTTGACAGTTCTTTTCCGCTCCCCATGTCTCAGTATCTAGCCTGCTCAGTGCATCCACGTGAGAGCTAACAAACTCATTGAATATTTATACACAGACACTAATTGCAATTTAAAAAGCCACAGGTGTGGGAAATTAACCTTTACTTGTCATTTAAACCTGTGTGTGTCTCCTTGTGTGTTTGTAACAAGGCCAAACATTCAAGGGTATGTAAACTTTTGATCAGGGCCAACAGCTTGCTTGCTATGTTCCTCATTAAAGCATCTGCTAAATGACTAAATGTAAATGTAGGTCAGGTACATACAAACATATTAAATATGCAAATCACTCATGAGTGCTCATTATATTAGTCTTTCATATAAAGATTAGAAGCAGTAATTATCAGAAATGTCCAGCAGAGGAGGCCCTTTACTCAAAATGATTGAAACTGTCAGTATTATAACACCATTATCCCTGTAGATATGGTTGACCCCTGTGTGTTATCTGCCAGCAGTGGAGGAACTGTCGTTGTGGTGTTTTCTTGGAAGTTTCTTGATGTTTTTAAAAACATGACAAATGGTTAGTGTTATTCATACCTTTAGTGCTAGTCATACATACTGTGACCAAATTTCCATGTTGGCCATCAGTTAAAAAAATACATTTGCTTAGTTGGATTTCATAAATGGCATGGCATAATGGCATAAATATTCAACTCTCTCTCTCAGGAAACACAAGGAAATGTAAGACAAGTATGTGTAACTCGAACTTCATATACAAATACAGCTCAGGCACAACAATATCATATATATCCTGAAATTAACCAGCCAATCAGATATCTGTACATTTTACAAGTGGATTTAAGAAACACGTGAGACAAATAAATAATCACTGTATAGCAAGCTTAAAAAGTGAACTGCTTTTTTAATTAAATATATTATTTTATTATGAAATGTTTAATTACCTGACAGTTCTATTTCAGATAATTTTTTTATTACAACAAAACTCATGTTTTTAAAATACATGTTGTCATATGAACAACTAGTCTGTAACTGAAACTCTAACTATAACACAGTAACAGCTCTTGGTTTATTATGAGTCAGTTAATTCAATTGGATTCATACAATCACAACTCTGAGTGATACAAATGTCTTTCTGGTTCATTAAAAAAAAAAGAGTCAGCTCATAAGTTGACTTTCATACTGTTCCGAGACCAGTTTCCTTAAAGGAAAATCCTCTCATGATTTACTCACCTTTAAGCTGTCCCAGGTATGTCTTTTCTTCTTCAGTAGAACCGAAATGAAGATTTTTTATAATCACATTTCAGCTCTGTATGTTCATACAATGCAAGTAAATGGGTGCCGGCTGTTTGACGGTCCAAAAGTCATAGTTAGGCAGCATAAAAGTAATCCACACGACTCCAGTCGATCAATTAATGTCTTCTGAGGAAAACTGATAGATTTTTGTAAAAAATAAATCGACAATTTAAACTTTATTAACTTCCTGCTAGCAGTCGACGCTCATGAAGATGTCAAATGATATAAGCGCAATGGTGCATTCACGCAATAATTCGGAAGCGCGCGCTTTGTTTACAACAGAGGAACGAACGTCACGCGAGAGTTAGGTCATTTCAAATAGCAACCGGAAGCAACAATTTAAAGTTAAAAACATTTTAATTATCGATTTGCTTCAGAAGGCATTAGTTGATCGATTGGAGTCCTGTGGTTTACTTTTATGCTGCCTAAATATGACGTTTGGACCGTCAAACAACTAGCACCCATTCACTTGCATTGTATGACATACAGAGCTGAAATGTGCTTATAAAAATCTTAATTTCGGTTCTGCTGAAGAAGGAAAGACATACAGATCTGGGATGGCTTAAAGGTGAATAAATCAAGAGAGAATTATAATTTTTGGGTTAACTATTCCTTGAAGAGTTACATTCATACAAAAATGTTGTTGGCCAAGCCCTTAAAGTAATGGTTCATTCTCTCATCATTTACTCACCCTTATGCCATCTCTAACTCGTACGACTTTCTTTCTTCTGCAGAACACAAACAAAGATTTTTTTCATAGATGTATAATGCGTTTATATCCATACAATGCAAGATAATGGGGTTCAAAACTTCCAAGCTCCAAAATTACATAAAGGCAGCATAAAGGTCATCTGTACAACGCAAGTGGTTTAATCCATGTCTTTTCAACCAATAAGATTGGTTTTGGGTGAAATCAGACCACAATGTTACTCCTTTTTCACTATAAATCTTGCCATCTACAGTCTCCTTGGCAATCATGATTGAAGCTCCATTAAGGAAGTGTTATTGAGCTTCAAATCATGATCATACTCTCAATTGTATATATACAGCATATATATATACAGCAATCAGCCACAACATTAAAACCACCTGCCTAATATTGTGTAGGTCCCCCTTGTGCTGCCAAAACAGTGCCAACCCACATCAACCTGCAAATTCCATCATTACCAACATAGTTCAATGATTTGGCATTTCCCGGAACTAAAGCTCTCTGCCTGTGGTTAGAAGCATAGTTCCTTGTTAGTTTGTGGTGTTGACGTCATTGATTTCACGGCAGCTGTGGTGTGTTCTATTCAGAGTTATCACCCCTATGCCCTATTCCTTTCAAAGACTTCACCATGCACTTTCAGAGATTGGGAAGGTTTAAAGTTGTGGTGCTCAAATATCACATAATTTACTTTTTAAGTTATTTTTATTGGAAATTCTGTATGAAACGATATTCCAGCGTGACTGTCACAACTGGTCTCCCTTTGAAGTGCCCTCCGAAGGCATTATTTATGCCATTATGAATGCGTATATGTAAAACATAATATGTATGTTAGTGATTTTCAATGATATAAAAAGTTATCTGTACTGTACATACAGCATATGCAACATATCTGCAGTGCTTTGAGTGTAGTATCAGAAAAGCGCTATGTAAGTGTAAAATTCATTCATTCACATTTCAAAATATTACACTTTCATAAATGTAAAACATAATTTCCCAAATCACAGTGTAATTTTATATAGCCAATATGCCCAAATGAATGAACAATAATTGTAGAAATATACGTGTATGGCCATATCGCTGATCTCTGTATGGGATTACATGTCTGTGTAAGTGGTTTTGTGTTGACTGTGAAGTGTTCACAGAAGTAGAATATAATAGAATATGGAATATTCTCAATTGGCTTTGTTACAGAAAACAAATGTATGCTTCTTGTTTGCAGTTGTCTTTCAATTAATGTTTGCAGGGGGAGGGGAAACATAGACCAAGGTAGGCAATTACACAAAATGCTTATTAACACATGTCAGTCAGATGAGCCAAACTGTATTTAAAAAGAAAAAAGCAACTAAACATATTCTGAATTAAATGTTATCTGACTTCTGCTCCTGCAGGATGCATTATGCCTTGATGCCGTCATCAGCAGCAGCATCTTCGTCATCATCAGCACCAGCATCCCGTGGTGAATGAGCCCTTGTACATTTGAAGGAAGGGCTATCCAGCCATTAATGTTCAAGTAGTGTGTGATTACCAGGGGTCTTCACTGACATTGTGGCAAAATGGCCTTGAAGCACACATGACTCTTTTATGTGGGCCAATTCTGCAATTTACCAGGTGGCTAAAGAGGGTGGCTTTGGTGACAGCTGGCTGTTGGGAGGCATTAGATATCCTCTTCGCCCATACCTCTTGACACATATGCAGCATCCAGCCACCATTGCAGATTCTCTGTTGACCTTTCTCATCAACAAGGCATTTCTGTCCACAGAACTGCCGCTCACTGGATGTTTTTTTGTTTTTGTCACCATTCTGAGTAAATTCTAGAGACTGTTGTGTGTGAAAATCCCAGGAGGTCAGCAGTTACAATTGGTCTGGCACCAACAATCATGCCACGGTCTAAATCATTGAGATGAAATGTCCCCATTCTGATGGTTGATGTGAACATTAACTTAAGCTCCTGACCCGTATATGCATGATTTTATGCACTGCACTGCTGCCACACGATTGGCTGATTAGATAATCGCATGGATGATTGTTGGTGCCAGATGGGCTGGTTTGAGTATTTCTGTGACTGCTGATCTCCTGAGATTTTCACACAACAGTCTCTAGAATTTACATTGAATGGTGCCAAAAACAAACAAAAAAAAAACATACAGTGAGCGGCAGTTCTGTGGATGGAAATGCCTTGTTGATGAGAGAGGTCAACGGAGAATGGCCAGACTGGATCGAACTGACAAAGTCTACTGTAACTCAGATAACTCCTCTGTACAATTGTGGTGAGAAGAATATTATTTCAGAATGCTATTCTGAGATGCGGGTTGGTGCTGTTTTGGCAGCACGAGGGGGACCTGCACAAAATTAGGCAGGTGGTTTTAATGTTGTGGCTGATCGGTATACAGTATATACAGTATAGTACGTATATATAGACTTTAGAAAAACATGCAGCAATTCTTTAAAAGAAACATTTCTAATATGTCCTGGGTCATAAGTTCTTGTCAAGACCACACAGGCTATAGTCAGTCTGGTACATTTAAAACCATCCTGTGGTCTCAATTCATTCTTAAGTGAAGATGAATAAGATTTGACAATATTTATAATAAGTGACAATACACATCATTTTTGCATCTGACCGTGTTGATGCATATTAAACGATATGCCAGAAACAACACAGATTTTGTGAGAGAATTAATAATGAGAGGGTTGCATCCAAACTAGGGTGAATAACTCTGAACATATTTCAAAATAATTCCTTGGTACTTAAAATGTTGTTTTTGCACTTCTGCAACCTGTTTTGTTTTTTCACTTTGAACAGTTTTTTAGTTTGAGGTTTAAATTCTTTGAATGATATTTCCTTGAAGTATGGATTTGAGTGTAGGACATTTGTTGATTCAGGTTAATCCCCCATAGCTGATAGGTTAAGCTAAAGGCAACAGGTATGAATCACAAATCTGAGCCCGACAGACTCTTTCATGTCTATGTGCACTTGAGTATACCTGAATGACTTCTTATTATTATTTCATGTTTAGGCAATAACCAGATTATTCGCTCTATTTGACACCATATTTTGACTGGAGATCAAAATCAAGCAAAAGATTAAATCTAGAAGCCACAAACAAAACACCAGTGTTGCTTTTGCACAGATGTGATCCTGCCGTGTTTATTTCACGTCCAGGCAGGCACAGACTTTACATCTGTGTGCAGAAAATAAAGCCATGAGTCAATATTTAAGTCATATCAAACCATTTTGTGGTGCAGTGACAGGGCATGCAGGGTACATCGACAAATAGTTGATGGCTTGATTTGACACTGGCAAGCGATGATGTCTTAATTCTAGTTGCTTGACAGTGACAGTTTTGCCTGTAATTATGTGCGTAGGTGTGTTTGAGGGAGTAAAATGTCAAAGATGTACCGTAATTACTTTGTCCTCACATTTGGTTTGTTGGTTTGTGTCCCATTTTGCGACTTCTGACAATAATTGTTTTGGTAGGCAGGAGTAGTGCATTCTGAGAGACAGAGAGAGAGAAACAATTATTTAAGCTAGTTTTCTACATTTTGTGAAGAAATGTGGTTGCTATGGTGTATAGGGTGGTTGCTAGGCAATATGTCTATGAACACTCTTTTGCTGTAAATCTATGGGATTGCCAGTTTCATCAATCTGCAATCAAATTGCTTGGAGAAGTCATAGCACACCTCTCTTTATCTGTATTTTTTGGGCTTTTCCAACTGCATCCATGTTGTGAATGGAAAAGAGAGAAAAAGAGAGAGCGGGAAATGACATTTCTGAAAATTCCCTCCACCACAATATTGTGATTACTGTAAAAGTAGGCCTACTAAACCATATTGAGCTATGATAAGGATCAAGGATATCTGATGAGGAAACACTGATGCACCCCCTCTGCGATGAGCATGAGAAGATACGCGTTCTGTGCTAAAAAAATGGCCGCCCAATAAGACAGGAAATGTAGGTGGCATCAGTGTCATATAGTGGCAATACTGACATTTGGTATCTACCACAACCAGAGTAAAACACATAAACTATCATGAGTTTCCACGGGAAGATCCAAGGATTTAAATGTTTAAAAATTAATTTCAACTTTCGACTTATTTTGATGGTAAGTTTTGTGTGGCTCACCTCATGCAAACAAAATGGTCTTTTTGGCCCCCTAGCCCTGGCCAAACATCAAATATCTTAAAGTAAAAATAATTAGTTGTGTTCATATTACTTAGTACGTTAACACTCTTAGTTCTTTGTGTTAGTATGTGGGTTTTGGTACCCCTAGAACCATTATTTAAACTCTAACTTAACATCTTCAAAGAATAGAACCCAAAAAGGAAAATTCTGTAATCATTTAGTCCACATCCACACTAATATGTTTTTGTTTAAATTGACCATGCATTGATTTTGCACCATTTACACCCAGTGATGTGACAAAATCTGATTTTAGCCCAAAGTATACTTTGATTTTCACGCGAACGCTCTGCATCTGCGTACAGTGAACACGTGCCTGTCGATGTATACTTTAGTAGACTGTGTGTGCATTCACAGGCGGTTGCCGTATGTATCTGCTATGAGATACTGGACTATTTCTCCTCAGGAGTTTAGACACATAAAGATGTTTTTACATTCCTTCAGAGTCAAATTATTCAAATGCAGGTATCTCCTGACCTCCTCACACACGTGTTCTTGACGTGCATATCCACTGTTGTTGTTTCCACATTCGTCTCCTATTGTTTACCAGCAATTACATCTTCTTCTAGTGCATTCTGACAGCAATGGCTCAAATGTGAGTGTCACCACCTTGTGAACCCACTAGTTAGTGCATTCTGAGCATTTAAAGACGCCTGGTTAGAAAAATCAGGCTGCGGCCGATCAGTGCTTAAGCATTCTGCTGATGATGAAATTTGCGTCACGCATCCTGTATGCAGACGGCAAGCATTCGTGTCTGACCGAAGTATACTTTGGCCTTTTTCTAACCGCGCATACTCTGAAGCACAGTATGTGCATGCACCTGGAATTATTTGCACTAATTAGTTGGTCCACAAGGTGGCAACACTCACAATTGAACCGTTGCTTTCACAAAAAAGTGCAAGAAGATGTAAACGCCGCTAAAAAAACAGGAGAATAATGTGAAATCAACAGTGGATGTGCACATCAAAAGCGCTTGTGTGAGGTCTTTATTTGAATAAATCCAGTCTGAAGGATTATAAAGTCATCTTTATGGGTCTAAACCCTTGAAGATAAATAGTCCAATCTCTCACAGCAGTCGTAGCAGGCAGTTGGTGTATGCGCGCACAGTCAAATGAAGTATACTTCAAATATAAGGCTATCATTTGACTTTATGCAGACGCTAAGCGTTCACGTCAAAACCGAAGTGTATTTTGGACTTAAACCTACCATACTAGGAGTCAGAATTCGACACGACATCGGCACCGATAATGCAGACTTTTGAAAATGCTCTCCATAACCACATACTTCAGAAAACGATAACATTAGAAAACGGATTAGGGAATGTGGCCATCCTCTCCCTGATGTTTTCCAAATAGCCTATTTCTTTCATCTGTGGAACACAAAAAGAGATGTTAGGCAGAATGTTAGCCTCAGTCAACATTCACTGTATCTATTTTGAACAGGGGCGCATTGACGCACAGGCTTACACGGGCCAAAGCCCAGAGGCACACAACTCCCAGGGGCCCCAGCTCGTGGCGTTCCCCACCCCATGTTCCCCAATCCATGTTCATAGTTGCATCTAAACAATTTCAGTGGGAGACGGAGTTGTTGACACAGAGATGGTGCGCAACCATGAAAGGTGTATGTTCAACGCACAGCAGTTCCACCAACACCCCCACACACAATTTAGGTTGCATGATACAGACCTCAAAAGAGGCTTGAAAATTACCAATATAAGTTCCTTTTTAAAAAGCTGACCCACCATGTAAGACGTTATATAATTTGCACACTGGCAATGATGGTAATGGTAATGATTATTCAAACTTGGTTTTATGTGACGACAATGAATGACACAAATCTTAGTACCTGGGACATTTTGTGAGGTGGTAAACCAGGGGAAGTGAAACCAACAGGAAAGTCTGTTCGATTCCACTGTGGTATTTTTGATTGTGCTTAAGACTTCTGTCTGTCAAGTTTGTCCCTAATACAAGACAAAAAGACAGAAACAGTTGATTGCACATTTGGGGAAGTCCACTGACCATGTGAACTAGAGACAAGATCTCTGTCAATGCTGCATCTGTCTAAACCACCAAACCCTTTAGAAAAATGCTGCATCAGTCTAATCATCATTCTTGTGCATGACTTCTATTACTCCTCAAGCACATGCCCCGTCACATGTGAATTACTTACAGAAATGCTCAAATTAAAGACATCATAGCTCTAGAGCAGATTGTTTACTCAAATAAAAACATTTGTTTTTTCTATTTCATCCACTTTCAACAACAAAGAAGAAAAAAGAGTCACTTCCTCTGATAAATCCAATCTCATTATGACATCTAACGCTCTTCTTAAAGGCTTTTTTTTTTTTTTTTTACGTTTGCACTGATGCATGAGGTGGTTTTCTCTGCTTGTAATGCAAACCAGTAAAACTTTTAGTGAAGAGTATCATGAAGAGTAAAACTCTGAAGGGACCCAAACTGACCAACTTCTCTACTCGTAAATTAATCATTTGCAAATTGCCAAGTACCTTAACAGAATGCCTAACATGATGGAAATAAAGAACTAAAGTTAGTCATTGCTCAGTGAGATTGAGCAACCTGATCTCATGAGGGAAACTTCCAAAAATGTCACTTCCTGCTGGATAATATCATTATGGAACTTGCTGCTGTTAAAAGGATATTACAAAATTCAAGTACATGGAAAGTACCATCACTGAGCACTTTATTAGGAACACAATGGTCCTAATAAAGAACCCGACGTGGTCTTCTGCTGTTGTAGCCCATCCGCTTCAAGGTTCGACGTGTTGTGCATTCTGAGATGTCACTACAATTGTACAGAGTGGTTATCCGAGTTACTGTAGCCTTTCTGTCAGCTCGACCCAGTCTGGCCATTCTCCGTTGACCTCTCTCATCAACAAGCAATTTCTGTCTGCAAAACTGCCGCTCACTGGATGTTTTTTGTTTTTGGCACCATTCGGAGTAAATTCTAGAGACTTGTGCGTGAAAATCCGAGGAGATCAGCAGTTACAGAAATACTCAAAACAGCCCGTCTGGCACTAACAATCATGCCATGGTCCAAATCACTGAGATCAAATTTTTTCCCCATTGTGATGGTTGATGTGAAGATTAAGTGAAGCCCCTGACCTGTATTTGTATGATTTTATGCATTGCACTGCTGCCACATGATTGGCTGGTTAGATAATCCCATGAATAAGTAGGTGTACCTAATAAAGTGGTCGGTGAGTGTATATTAAAGACACAGGAAAAACCTTAAATTGATTACTAAATTAAAAATACAGGAATTACCCATTTGAAAACTTCAACAGTTACATTTATTTACATACAGACACTATGCATTAAGAATTAATGGGGAAAAGAGTCTATTGTGCGGTGTGTGGTTTCTTTGCACAGGTGGTGTGAAACCTACCTATTTGTGATACATAAATCAAATACATAAGGTGGTTTCTAGAAAGGAACAGTGATTGCATTCTTCATAGATGACACAGTCGCCTCCAGCATGAATGCTTTTGAAGGTTAGGTCTCCGCTAGCTTGTTATAAACGTATGTTCACACACTTGCACATAGGAATAACTAAGATAAGACACTAACTTGCTCAGATAAAGATGTACACTATTATAAAAGGTCACATCGAATCATTGTGTTACCAGAAAAATGTTCAAGTCTGATATTGGTACATATTTTATTTTCCTAATATGAAACAGCACAAAAAAGTAAAGAGTATTTCAGTGAGTGGAGAGCACATTATGATTTGAAATTACAAAAGCTGCTTAAAACATTGGCAAAATATTGCCTACTCAATATTGCCGACTCCCAACAAAAATCCAAACATCTTCAATCAATACAAACTAACAGAGGCACCAAACGTTCCATGACAAAGTCTCTTTGTCTCTTATCTATACTGTAATGCCAGCACAACTTCTGATATGTGCATGTTTTTAGCTTTTGCTATTTACACATGAGAACTTTCTGAATTGAATCAAGTTGCATTGGTGATGATTGCATTCTTTAGGACATTTTATAAGTTAGCACTTATGAAAATGGGAACATACACCAAAGGGTGTGTACTTTTCTGTTCTGCATAACAAATGTCAGTTAAGGCACACAGTGCCAACACATTTAATCTACATGGTACTGCAAATCAAACACAGAACCACAATTAATAACACTCAGACATACACAAAATATGTTTTCCCACAAATATATCTGTAAATATAAATGTATAATGCCATCATCATATATGACGATAACACTTTTTGTCATAATTATGACGAACCTGAATATTAAACTCTTGAGAACTATAGCAACAAGGAAAACACCCTGTTAGTTAATACAACCAATGGTGAATTTACAATAGTTATAGAAGAAAACACAATAAAAATATCAACTTTTTAAATGGCTTGGATCGGGTCCATTTGTAACAACAGTGACCGTTTGTGTCCAACAGTCAGTCCATTGTTTAAAATGTAACTAAAATATGCCATCGTCTCATTTGTAAAAATCTTTTTGAAAACATTTGGAACATCAGTGTGTCCTACTGAACTTTACTGCATTGTGTTTACTTTGGCACCAGGTAAGCGGCATCTTAGGCATGCAAGTTTTTGTAAATATTTCAAAAACTAATTTTTCTCTCATTGTTAAAAGCTACATGCTGCACAAAGTGAAATAGAAATCACAGCCAATAAGAATATTATTAATGTTCAAAATGCAACTATGTAAAGCAAAATTTTGGACAAAATAGAACCAATCTACCTAAAAAATTCTTCGTTTTGGTTGAAGCTGGAACAAAACGCTTAAATTAGTCATACCTTGTTAGGGCACACTCTGTGCCAAAAGTTTACTCTTATTATTTTCAAGTCTTTTGGATAAGTCTTAAAAATAGATACTTATAAAGCCCTATCCTGAGACTGAAGGGTCAAAATCTCTGCGGCAAGTCTTTGAGGGTCGAGGAGATAGGGGAACATATCCATGGCCCTGTCCACCAAACGTGCATTGAAAATTGCGAGCAACTTCTTCCTCACTTGCTCCCTTTCGGACCATTGAGGATTAGGGTTGGAATGGGACCAGTGTCCATGTCCTCGCTCTCCCTGCATGGCACTGTGGGACGCTGGTGGATAGCCACCATAATGGTCGGACCAGTAGCCTTGGTGGGTCGGAGGCCCCCTACTGTGTGGAAATGAATACTGCGACATGTTGGCTGGTGGGTAAATTGGACCTCCTCCATATGAGTGGTAACGGGGTTGACCGTAACCCATATGTTCTGGGTTTGGCGAGTTGGAGCCCATGCTGTGGTGCTGATTGGCTCCATTGGAATTCAGGGATTGGAAGGAGCAGCAACTGCAGGGTTGGCTATTGGTTGGAACGTAGCGATGCTGCCCACTGGTAGATGTTTTGGACTTCTTGTGGTCAGTTCCACAATAGCGGTCAAACTGGGGGGCTTCAGGGGAATGACATTCATAAGAACCCAAGCCAGAATCCAAACGCATCTGTGAACTGTTTGGAAAAGAATCCAGACTTGTTGGGGAATGGCGACTACTGCGGTCTCTCTTTGAGGTAAACTTCTTCTGAGTTGGCTGGGGGACGCCTTTGATGACAAGTACGTTTTCACTGGCGTAACACTTTTTGAGAGATCCAGATGGGTCTAGAGATAGTTTCTGTTCCATAACGTCCTCTAGAGATGGACTTTGACTGGGACCAAGAGAAGCCGAATGTGGTTTGTGTGGTGTGGCTGAAATTTTGGCCTTGTCTCTCAGCTCGTCAGCTAGGGCACGCTGGGATTGCTTGGTTCGCTCTGGGTGGTGGAACTTGCATTTGATTCCATAAGTACACTTCTTCCCTGCATTGAAAATAGAGAAGAGTTTAATTCCTGTTCACTAAATTTAAATTGGTTATTTTAATTTTTAAATAATACTCGTATGGTCAGTAAAGACAAAATATATACAGTGGGGTCCAAAAGTCTGAGACCACTACTGAAAATGTTTCCATTTTGCTAATGCCCTTTTTTAATAACAAATTATATTATCAGCCAAACAATTTAACTGAAAAGTTGGATAGTAAAAATTTACATGCATCTCAGAGTTTCTTCGTATTTGGTGTGACCTTTTACTTTAATGACAATATGCATTCAAGCTGGCATGGACACAACAAGTTTGTGCAAAAAAAAAACTTGGACATTTCAAGTGTAATTGCACCAACATGTGATTGCGAGAGCTCTTCTCGTAGCTTCCAGTGTCGATCATTCTAGAAGTAAAAAAAAAAACTGTTCTCACCGTAAGGACATGGCTGTTTCTTAGCTACACGTGGAGTCTTTCTCAGAAAGTTGTCAAGGGTAGGACCATGTCTACCCAAAGGGTCATCCGGAGGCATAAATCTATGCAAAAGCAACGTCATTGTGATCAAATTGTCTATCACAAAAAATCAATAGGCATTTATGACTAATGCATCCTAGACAAGAGTGCAATGTCATTTACTTATCATTGACGAATGAGTACATTAGAAGCCTCTCCTCGATGAATCGCTTCCACTCAGGACGTTCTCCCTGCAGATCTCGGTACGTGTCATTGGATACAATGATGCCATCAGAATCATACGCCAGCTTCACGATAAAACGGTCGTCATAGCAAACCACACGTTTTCCGGCCACCCTTCTGGACGGCGTGAACACCAAGAGTTTCCTGCGCTCCAATTCCCGCAGAATGTGTTGATCTAAATAAAAATATATAAATAACTAAATAAATATTATGAGTTATGTAAATTATGCCACAATTAGCTGTCAATTTAAATAAACAGTTCACCCAAAAATGGAAATTCAGTCAATTGCATGTCGTTTCACACCCATATGAAGTTCTTTCTTATGTGGAACACAAAAGGAGATGTTTTAATAAATATCACGGGCTGTATTTTCAACACAATGGCAGTGGATAGTGCATCACTCTAAAGCTTAAAAAAGGCATACGATTATGGTTAGAAACAACCCGCAATTTAAGTCCATTTTTGGGTGATCTGTTCCTTTAACGCTTTAAAGGAATTTTCTGGGTTCAAGTTAACAAGTTCAAGGTACAAGTTAAGCTCAATCGATAGCATTTGTGGCATAAAACGTGGTGTAAAATGTATTTTGGCACTTACAATAAAAGTGAATGGGGCCAATCCATAAATGGTAATGATTATTCATAATCCATAAACGTTAGAATACTCACTGTTTCAAAAGTACAGCCACAAGACGTAAACAACAACTTCTTTGTCATGACAACGTAATGCAGTAAACCCTGTAATCTCAGTAAACGACAATTTAAACAACTTTACAGCTCAAATAATAAACGGGTTTTAACAGAAGAATTAATGCAAGTGCTTTTATAAAAATTATAAGTTTCACATTTCTGCCTTTAAATCCTCAAAAAATTGGCCCCATTCACTTCTATTGTAAGTGCCTCACTGTTACCTCCCATACAAAAATCGAGAGTTCTGGAAAATTTGCCACTCATTATTTTCACATGCAAATGAGCTTTCGCAACTCTACACTGTCGCCAAAGGTTTGCTGCAGGTTCACCACTACCAGTGAAGAGCTAAAAGCTTCTGCCAAACATTTGTGGTGAATCGCAAGCTAATTTGCATGTGAAAATGTATATTTGCAGCAAGTTTGTCAGAACTCCAGATTTTTTGTAAGGGCTTAATGTTTGCTTTTTTTTAAAGAAGAGGAGGGACAGGTCGAATTATATTTTGTGGTTAATCAACATTATACCACAATTGAACCTGGAATGTAACTTTAATTTAGTACAATTAATAAAAATAAAATATTAATAATAATGTGTACTGGGGGCCTGGGTAGCATAGCGAGTAAAGGCGCTGACTACCACCCCTGGAGTTCGAATCCAGGGCATGCTGAGAGACTCCAGTCAGGCTTCCTAAGCAACCAAATTGGCCCGGTTGCTAGGGTGGGTAGAGTCACGTTGGGTTAACCTCCTCGTGGTCGCTATAATGTGGTTCTCGCTTTCGATGGATACCCTGGAGAGAAGCGTGAAGCCTCCACACACGCTATATATCCGCGGTAACGCACTCAACAAGCCACGTGATAAGATGCGTGGATCTACGGTCTCAGACTCAGAGACAACTGATATTCGTCCTCAGCCACCCAGATTGAGGCGAGTCACTACACCACCAGGAGGACTTGGAGCACATTGGGAATTCCGAATTGGGGAGAAAAGTTGCTAAAAAGTTGTTAAGCAGGGGGGTGGTTTTGCAGCCGGCCCAGCTCTCCCTGTGGCCGGTCCGACCCTGCTGTGGACCGTAGGCTAGTGACTATCTAAAGCCATTGTTTTTAATGTCTATTCAATACTTTACTCGTCTGCCACATCAATGCAATGTCTTTGAATTATCATTTTCTCAGCAAATATTGATATACAGTATGTCACTATTTGTGATTAATGTGATTCATTAAACAGTGTATCATGTAATTCAGTTACATTTTTTAAATTGATTAACAGCCCTAGTCACAATACTTATTGTCTATTCTGTTGAAATCAAATAACGCCTTCAGTTTTTGGTAGTCAGCTACACTTTCTGGCCAATTGGGAAAAAACTGCTTAAGGTAAAAATATTCACAGCATTTTAATTTGTTTCTGCTTTCCATAGGACGTGTGCCAATATTAACACATCAACAGTTTATTTTAGGGGAAGAAAGAATTCCACCACAGTTATGCAATGTTTGCGTAGTAAAATGTCAACTGCTGAGACAAATCAGCATTACAACTGTTACATCTGTTGGTTGCCAGGATTATCATAAAAAACACAAGGAAGCATTTTTTGCCCAAGCTAGGTCAAATTTTGGAATATCTGGCAAACATACAGATCAAACAAGGTGGAACATCTTACCTGCCGAACAAAGCAGTCACCATAAGCAAAGCATTTTTCATAGTGTTGCAATGCAGCCTTCATTATGTTTCAAGGAAGCAATGAAGGTTTCAAAAATTATATTATTACGACATGCTTCTTTCTGATAGCTACACAAATAAAATGTGGGGTTTTCCCCAAATGGCCAGTTTATGGAATTCTATTCTCTGAAATAAGATTTTCCATTTCGATTTTTCGATGATATGGAAATAAAACAAATTTATTTACTTCTAAAGCCACTTTTTGAAATGTCTATTTAATGATTCACTTATTTACTACAATAATGTAGTCTAATTATCTTCATTCGTTTTTTTCAGCAAATACTGATATATGCAATTAACGTGTGTACTTTTGTTCAACGTTCATACAGAAGACATGCTCAAGTGGTGTATAATTTAGCATGTCTGCTAGTCTGTGCCATTTGTTTGATTCTTTTTTCTTTTTTTCCAGGACTGCAGATCTTTTAAGAAAGCAGGAATTGTTTCTGACACCCGGTGTATTCCCTTCTCCTCACCTGTAATGGGTACGTCTGGCCGCGGCTGCTCTTTTCTCCAGGAAGGTACAAACACTGTGATGTCAACGTGACCTCGCTCCAGGAAAAAATTCACTGCTAGTTGAATTCCTAGACAGGAGAAAACGTCCTTGTTCCCGTGGCTAAAAGACAGAATTAGGTAGAGGTTCAGTCAGTATCATTAATAAATGTTTGTTAATGCAGTACCTTTTGAGCTCTGTAACTTAAAAAAAATTACTATGCCTGTGTTATAATCTAAGGACGTATTTCTATACTTTCAGAAATATACTCTGGTCAAGCTCAAGCACTTAATTTAATGTATCTTGATTATTTACACAACGAAAAAAGATGAACAGGATGCCAAACAGGATGTATATTAATAAGTAGATTACAACAGTATTGTAAGAAAACATATTTTACATTTTTTGTCTGAACAATTTAGATTAGAGAAAGGAAAAGTGTAATATTTGTTAAGCAGCCACGTTAGAAGCACCCAGGGACATACCAAATTATTTAAAATTATTTAAAAAGTTAAAAATTATGAGTTTAAAGGAATGTTTTAAGTTTAATACAAGTTAAGCTCATCTGACAGCAAAAACCAGCGAGGCACTTAAAATGGAATTGAATGGGGCCAGTCGATCAGCATTCAAATACACACTGTTTCAAAAACGTTTAGGCACAAGCATAAACAATATATGTGTTAAAGGGATGATTCACCCAAAAATGAACATTCACTCATTGTTTACTCACCCTTGTGTTGTTATTTAAATCTAATGTATTATTTAATGAAAATGTTCACTGACCGTTGATCTCCTCTGTGCGTTCATGATAGGGCACGAGGGCAACAGTTCACGCAGCACCCTCGCGACATTAGGACATTCAAGCGAAAACTAGTTTTGTTTATCTAAAAACAGGTCACTATCGATGTGGAGGACAACAGAACACAACACAGCTGCACACAAAACAGAGAACAGAACTTACTAAACATGTCTGAAGAGTTTGTAGTCGAAGAATTGATGCATTTCTGTGCCCAGCCTTATTTTCTTTTTTTTGACCGATGCCAGTTCACAGTGGATGGCATTACCCGCGTGATGCCAAAAATAGAAAACAAGTGATCGATAGAATGTACTGTCGCTTGTCACTGCTGGTTAGGTCAAAAACTCTGATTACTATAGAAAATATACCTTTTATCGTGTGTTGTTTGTCGTCAGGTTAGGACACGGTCTGTAGCCTCCTCCATGTTTCTGTTTGATTTCCGAATACTCCATTCAAAAAAATAAGGCTAGGCATAGAAATGCATCAATTCTTCAACTACAAACTCTTCAGACATGTTTAGTAAGTTCTGTTCTCTGTTTTGTGTGCAGCTGTGTTGTGTTCTGCTGTCACTATCGCTGTGGTGGACCTGTTTTTAGATAAACAAAAGTTTTTGCTTGAACGTCCCAATGTCGTGAGGGCGCTGCGTGAACTGTCGCTCTCATGGCCTATCATGAACGCGCACAGGAGATTAATGGACGGTCAAAAGTTTCACTATATAATACATTCGATTTTGGTTTGTTTTTCACCAAACCTTATCGTATGCTTTCATAACAATCATGAGTCTCATGGAATAATTTATTAGACTTCTGATTTATACTTTTGTGACCTTTTGAAGCTTGAACAGGTGGTCACCATAAACTGCCATTGTATGACATCACTGAGCACAAAATGTTTTCACAATTTCTCCCTTTGTGTTAAGAAAAAGAAAGTAAGTTATATGAGGTTATAACAACACAGGGGTGAATAAACAATAACTGAATTTTAATTTTTGGGTGAACTAATCCTTTAAGATAGTTATAATGTGATCAAATTTAGGGATTACTGACATTACAGGGTTTAACAGCGTTACATCATCATGGCAACGAAATTGTAATATTGGATACAAATTTCATAGATAAGGTTAATAAGCGATTTTATCACACTAAAATCATGTTTAAATGCATAATGTTTATGTCTTGTGGCTATAATTCTGACCCGTTGCATTTTAACATTTATATACTGGCCCCATTTTCTTCCACTGTAAGTGCCTCACTGTAACCGCAATTTCTCGTTGTTTTGTTTGTTGTTGTTTTAGTAAACAAGGCAGAAGTCGAAATAATTTTTGCACCAATCAACATTGTCATAAATGCTGTTTATTGAGCTTAAGTTGCATTGAACTCAGAACATTCCTTCAATATTTTATCCAATATAAGCACATTTAATGGGGACTGCATATGAGATTTATTTTGTCAAAAAGAGATGCTTTTTTGTTACTTAAATATGTACTTTCAATGGCGTGAAAGAAACGTTTGGAAACCTCAAGAATGTTACATTTATTTAACGGAGTGTTTATTTTCACTAAGTGCAAATATCCCATCTTGTTGGCAGAGGCTATTTACACTAACTCTGCTCACCACTGCTCAGACCAAACTCAAGACAGCCATGACAGATTTATTTGGGATCAACTGCTTATCAAATGAAAGCAGGCATATTTTAATTTTTCGCAATGGGGAAGAGACATTAAATTGGTTAACGTAGACATTTGGTAGACATTTAGTGGATTAAGAGATTGGGTAACTAAATGACTATTTGCGCTCCAATAGTCTGGTGGAAACACAGGATTTTACAACAAACTGCGCCCCCATGTGCAGCTGTAGTAGCTCTGGGTATAATGACGGTATGTGTTCCGGGTTCAAATCTCACCCCTTGAAATACTTTTTCCCATGTCTCTATTCTTAATATTTCCTATAACACTATTTATAGTAATACATAAAAGAAATTCCTCACAGTGATTTGGTCACAGTGAAGGTCGGGGAGTTGACCATTGTTTTACTGTAGTAATATTGTAGTAACCATGTGTTTTGGTGTACTAACCATGGTGTTTCTACAGTAACATGTTATTAATAGTAGTTAATAATAACCATGTTTAATTTTGTGGTTACTATGATTTTTCTAGAAAAATACCATGGTGATACTATGGTTACTGTAGTAAAACCATGGTTAATTATTGGAAGGTAGGGTTAGGGGTTGGTGTAGTAGGGTGTCTGTGGGACTCCAAATAAACAATAAAAATGCTGCAGTGATGCCACTATCCTGTAAGTTAGTATTTAAACAGGGGTATAAGAGTATCTGCCATTCTTTGCACCCTAGCATCTAACGCTATTTGCACTTGGTGCAAAGAAGATGCTTTTTTTGCTTTTTACACTTAGCCTCTGCCTTTATTTAAATACAAATTTAATTACAGATACATTAAAAGACTGCATATAAGGCTAATGTCCCAGTTACACATTTTTATTTTTGCTTAATAAGGGGAATTTTAAAGTGTATCGAAATACATCAACAAAGTATTTGGTGTAAATTAGTGGTCGACCGATATGGGTTTTCAATGGCAAATGCCGATACCAATATCTAGTGAACAGAATGGCCAATAGAAATGTTGATAAACATAAACAGCAGCAAATCAGATGTGCACAAAATTTCTAAAGTGAAACAAACACTTATTTTATGCAATATATGCTAAAATTTACATGAAAACAGAAAGTGTTGACTATCCATTGACAAATGTTTTGGTAGATTTTAGAACTGACACAAGGGAATGATAACCCTTCTGTTAATCGGCCCAGCGAGCACATCGGCCGATGCTGATAATCGTAAAATGGCCAAATATCGGCCAATTAATCGGCCTGGCTGATATATCGGTCTATCACTAGCGTAAATAAAATTGGATGAGAGGACAGTCCAAATCCAAGAAACTATCTATTTATAATGCAGAAAACAAACAGATATTAGTGGGTGTGAGAAAACTGGCAATCCTTAACTGATAATTAAAAGAACATGATTTATAGAAACACAAAAAAACAAAGACAGGCAGAGCACTAGAACCCTCCAACCAGACACAATGTTGCAATGTTGTCTGGCCTGTTCTGATACACGGCATTCCTCTTAAAGACATTCTCCTTCAGGATAGTAAGGGAAGGAAAACGGCTGCGATTTGCATATTAGAGTATTTGCATACTGGAGTGATGACAGCTACAAGAGCCTGCAGGTGCAAATCTGGACTCCACTTGCAAATGCAGGAGAAAACTAAAAGAGAGGGTTATTAAAGGGTATGGAAAGGTTTCGAAAAGGTGATGTTAAATAGATAAGAACTATCACAATATGTTCTTGTAAACATATCTGAAACATCTTCAAGTAACACCCTGATTTCTAGTATGACAGTTGAAATGAATTTGTTTGAAAAGATTCCAAGAAAGCCTTCAGGAAATAACACAAGTCTTGTTTTCTCCAACGAATAGCCACTGTTTGTCCGTTGTCTTAGTAACATACTAGGCACAACTGTTCTAAAAAAACAAATGAAAAGATTTTAAAACATTATGCATCTTTTGTACACTAAAGAAACACTTTTCCCTAATGTAAAAATACCTAATGGAATATTTGCACATCCACACTAATCCGTTTTCATTTGAAAACTCGTTTTCGGTTTCGTTTTAAGTAAGCGGTAATGGATAGAGTTTTTCGAAATGCTCAGTATTGAGGAACTGATTTTCGGTTGAGGAACTAATTTTTACAAATTCGACTTTTGATTTAAAAATGTACTATTTGTTGAAATTAACATTAATATTAACTAAGATTATCAGCACGTCTGGTCTTTAATGAACCAAAGAGAGCGCATTTTACGCCACTCCTTGTCTCTCTTCACTGGCTGCCAGTTGATGCACTTATCAAACTCAAGGCTCTGATGCTGGCATACAGAACAGTCACTGGGTCTGCTCCAGCATACCTAAAATCATTTATGCAGAGCTACGCACCCACTAGAAGCCTGCGGTCGGCTAATGAGAGGCGCCTTGTTGTACCAACACAAAGAGGCACCAAAACACTTTCTTGGACTTTTGGCTTCATCGTACCACGATGGTGAAATGACCTTCCCAACTCCATCCGTAAAGCTGACTCACTCTCTGTCTTCCAAAAATGGCTAAATACACATCTTTTCAATGAGCACTTGACCATGCACTCATAAAAAATACAAAAAAAAAAATGATATATATTCTTGTTGCACTCTAATCTGTCTTGGATACTACTATTCTGAAGCAAGTGAAACTTTGTAATGCAGCACATTTCATACCACTGTTTCCTTAAGATGAATTACTTATGATGTACTATTCCTCTATTGTAAGTCGCTTAGGATAAAAGCGTCTGCCAAATGAATAATTGTAAATGTAATACATGCTTAATAAGTATTGTTCATTGTTAATTCATGTTAACTAACGTGTTAATGGAACCTTTTTTTTTTTTACATATATACACTACCGGTCAAAAGTTTTGAAACACTTGACTGAAATGTTTCTCATGATCTTAAAAATCTTTTGATCTGAAGGCGTATGCTTAAATGTTTGAAATTAGTTTTGTAGACAAAAATATAATTGTGCCACCATACTAATTTATTTCATTATAAAACTAAAATTTAATAAAAAAAAAAAAAAGTTTTTGAAATTGATGACTTGGACCAAATAATAAAGAAAAGCAGCCAATAAGTGCCCAACATAGATGGGAACTCCTTCAATACTGTTTAAAAAGCATCCCAGGAAGATACCTCAAGAGGTTGGTTGAGAAAATGTCAAGAGTACATGTCTGCAAATTCTAGGCAAAGGGTGACTACATTGAAGATGCTAAAATATAACACAGTTATGATTTATTTTGGATTTTGTTTAGTCACAACATAATTCCCATAGTTCCATTTATGTTATTCCATAGTTTTGATGACTTTACTATTATTCAAAAATGTGAAAAAAAATTATAATAAAGAATGAGTGTTTCAAAACTTTTGACCGGTAGTGTATATATATATATGTATACACACACCGATCAGCCACAACATTAAAACCACCTGCCTAATATTGTCCAGGTCCCCCTCATGCCACCAAAACAGCGCCAACCCGCATCTTAGAATAGCATTCTGATATTATATTCTTCTCACCACAATTGTACAGAGTGGTTATCTGAGTTACCGTAGACTTTGTCATTTCAATCCAGTCTGGCCATTCTCTGTTGATCTCTTTCATCAACAAGGCGTTTCTATCCACAGAACTGCTGCTCACTGGATGTTTTTTGTTTTTGGCACCATTCAGAGTAAACTCTAGAGACTGATGTGTGTGAAAATCCCAGGAGATCAGCAGTTACAGAAACACTACAACCAGCCCATCTGGCACCAACAATCATGCCATGGTCCAAATCACTGAGATCACATTTTTTCCCCATTCTGATGGTTGATGTGAACATTAACTGAAGCTCCTGACCTGTATCTGCATGATTTTATGCACTGCAACCACATGATTGGCTGATTAGATAATCGCATGGATGATTGTTGGTGCCAGATGGGCTGGTTTGAGTATTTCTGTGACTGCTGATTTCCTGGGATTTTCACAAGATATATATATGTGTGTGTGTGTGTGTGTGTATTATATAATATACACACACACACACACACACACACACACACACACACACATACATATACACACACATATATTATAATTGTTTTACTGTTTTTGAATTGTTACACCATCATTTTTTACTTCACCAGCCAGAAATAAAATCTAAATGACCTTTTTGAAATTGAAACATGTTCATCGTAGTAGAGGTGTATTCAAGTAATTGTTGTGTAAATTGCATTTTTTAATAACTTAATAAATCCGGACCAAAAAGAAAAAAAATAAGCATCACGTCATTTACCAATTTACTAACATAACATAATATACAATTAACATAATATAGCCATATCAACCACTAATACCCCGTTCTACAATAAAAATTGCATTCTACCAAAATGTATAAAGGTAAAATAACAATATCACCCCAAAAGGATGAAAGAGGAAGATTTCAGAACTAATTACAACAGTATGCAGAAAAATACATATACTGGACAGGCATTTCTCTAAAAAGACTACATACTTCATCACTTTTTATGTATCATTTGTACAGTAAACTCACCTCATTGCTACATTACTCCCATCAATAACAATTGGTCTGAGGGCATCATCATCTTCTTCCAGCTCTTCCAGTGCCGTAGACATTGGTGGAGCGATATGACTGTGTGTTTGGGAATTCCGGGTTTTACTGGTACCGTCCCCACGTGGAACCAGCACCGGGGAGGCTGTGGGTTCCAATTTGTCCTCTGATTCCCCACCAGCCTGTATCAGCTCCCCCAGAACTTTGTTGGTGTCTGCATTGAGACCGAGTTTCAGAAAAGCAGCTCGAACTTGCATTAGGGAAAACCCCAGTTTGAGGAACAAATCGAGCTGTGCCTGAAACTCAGACCCCACTTCAGAGGCCTCATCTGGAGTCGGGCAGGGCTGGGGTGGGTCCATTCTGTCAATGCAGGAAACAGGAGGGTCGCATACAGCAGTGGGTGCTGTTACCCATGTGTTGGTGTGGTTTTGGTAAGAGCTGCGAGATGCGTTGGCTTGTTTAGACCAAACAGAATCCAAGAAAAGTGGTAACGTGGGGATGGTGCTAATATCAGCACTCATCTCTTCACTGGGAAAAAAAAAAACTTCCTTGTCAGTCACCTGTTTAAAAATAATCATGTTGAGTCATTTATTTACAACCTCAGATAACAATGACATTTCTAATCTTCTTAAGGGATAGGTCACTCAAAATAGAACATTTGTCATTATTTATGACTCTCGTACTTTAATGGAACAAAAAAGGAGGATGTTAGAAAGCAGCCTCAGTCATCATTACATATTTATTCCCATTCATTCAGTTGAAATAACTATATTTTACACAATACCTGTATAAATCAATGAACGAACCTCAGTCATTACAGGGCTTAATAACACTTATTCATGTTTGCTTTTTCCACTTTGTCCCAAAAATTACAAATACTCATATTAGTCACAATATGACAACACATAAAACATCAAATGGATTTGTTTGAATAATTTTAACATGAAATGATGGATCAGAAGCCATTTAAGTATGTGCTATAATAATAAAATCAAGTTAAAAGACTCAAATTATTTTTTACTTATTTTTTATTAAATAAGTACATTTTTATTTAATCTATTTTCACTAACATCAACAACCAAACCTTTCAAATCAAATAAACACATATATTTATTCAATAAATAAATTATTTTAATCTCTTCTCACTGACATCTGTAGCCAAACAAACATTTGCCATCAAATAAACCTAAACTCGAATTACATTACATTATATGTTGAACAGAAAGATACATTTTAGATTATAAAACATCCGATTATAATCATTATAACCAAAGTCTTTTATTCTCTATATTTGCTGCGCGCTCCCGCATACCAGCGCATGAACGCGCTTTGAACTACACTTTATGCCCTTTTTAACCTAACCACTTTGTTTCTAAATGTTTTAAACAACATCTCTACATTAAAACACAATATAAGTAGCTATTAAACATCTTAATAGTATTACAAATGTCAATTTAGCCCACCGAAACTACTGTTTTCTTCCCTTTCTGTACAAGTCGTATGAAGTTAAATGCAGGATAAAAGCCATACTAACCTTTAGTTCAACATCTGTGCTCTGTGTGTGTCAACGTTTGAGCTGCTGTCTCTTTGTAACTTAGTTGATAAAGTTAACCAAGTTGATTGGCTTCGTCCCTATTGAGCTCAAAACAGCAAAATACGGAGTATATTGAATCGACACACCTTTATGTTAGGAACGCTAAACTAGGAAGTCACGCACGTCACATGATCCACTGGTTCCTTCTGATAAAAACATTTCTACCTTTTGTAATCCCATTTGGATTATAATTTGTAAAATATTATTATTATTATTATTATTATTATTATTTTACACATACATGATACGTTTTATTTTATGAAAACAACGATAGTAAGGGTCTTATTTTTTTATTTATTTGTTTAATTATTTATTTATTTATTTGTTAACCTCTATGCTGTTAGCTAATTTTTATATATATATAAAAATATATATATATATATATATATACACACACACACACACACACACACACACACACACACACACACACACACACTGGCAGCCAAAAGTTTGGAATAATGTTCAGATTTTGCTCTTATGGAAAGAAATTGGTACTTTTATTCACCAAAGTGACATTCAACTGATCACAATGTATAGTCAGGACATTAATAACATAAAACACGTGCAGCAATGACATCTTTGCAGATTCTTGGCATTCTAGCGGTCAGTTTGTCCAGATACTCAGGTGACATTTCACCCCACACTTCCTGTAGCACTTGCCATAGATGTGGCTGTCTTGTCGGGCATTCTCACGCACCTTACAGTCTAACTGATCCCACAAAAGCTCAATGGGGTTAAGATCCAGAACACTCTTTTCCAATTATCTGTTGTCCAGTGTCTGTGTTTCTTTGCCCACTCTAACCTTTTCTTTTTGTTTTTCTGTTTCAAAAGTGGCTTTTTCTTTGCAATTCTTCCCATAAGGCCTGCACCCCTGAGTCTTCTCTTTACTGTTGTACATGAAACTGGTGTTGAGCGGGTAGAATTCAATGAAGCTGTCAGCTGAGGACATGTGAGGCGTCTATTTCTCAAACTAGAGACTCTGATGTACTTATCCTCTTGTTTATTTGTACATCTGGCCTTCCACATCTCTTTCTGTCCTTGTTAGAGTCAGTTGTCCTTTGTCTTTGAAGACTGTAGTGTACACCTTTGTATGAAATCATCAGTTTTTTGGGAATTTCAAGCATTGTATAGCCTTCATTCCTCAAAACAATGACTGACTGACGAGTTTCTAGAGAAAGCTGTTTCTTTTTTGCCATTTTTGACCTAATATTGACCTTAAGACATGCCAGTCTATTGCATACTGTGGCAACTCAAAAACAAACACAAAGACAATATTAAGCTTCATTTAATGAACCAAATAGCTTTCAACTGTGTTTGATATAATGTCAAGTGATTTTCTAGTACCAAATGTTCAATTTAGCATGATTACTCAAGGATAAGGTGTTGGAGTGATGGCTGCTGTCTAGATTTGATCAAAAATGACTTTTTTCAAATAGTGATGGTTCTGTTTTTTACATCAGTAATGTCCTGACTATACTTTGCGATCAGTTGAATGCCACTTTGGTGAATTAAAGTACCAATTTCCTTCCGAAACAGCAAAATCTGTACATTACTCCAAATTTTGGCCGCCAGTGTGTGTGTGTGTGTGTGTATATTTTCGTGTTATTATTAGAAATATTATTTATTATAAATAATTGGTATTTATTTATATATAGTTTATAAAAATAGTATATCATATATATTTTATTGCATATATCATTTTATTATTTAAATTCAAAGTTTTAGTTTTCAAATACACAACATAGCAGGGGAACTTGCTGACAATTAAATTTGTTGTCTTCCAAGCTCAAATTTAAGAAAGTATAAGTAGAGAATAAATACTATTAAATCAGAAAGTGACATATAAAAACAACAATAATATAATCAAATGTATAGATTGTGTTTGTGCTTTAAAGTAGTCAATAAAATGCCTATCGTAGGATTTTTGTGGATGTTTCTGATTTTATTATTCTAATAATACAATGATATTTAAAGAATTATTGCTTCAATATAACTAAGGAGATCTGAGAATGAGTTTCCTGAATTAAACTGAAATGAGAAGCAAACTGTTAATGATCAAAGATTATATTATGAACTTGTCTAAATGTGTACATTTCACTTCCTGTAAACTTTATTTATAACATTGAAAGGTGAGAAACCAATCTTGGTGGGGTTTTTGTTTATTTTAGATTTTAAATCAGCTCCTCTACACCCCTCACTGATAATCCAAAAACATTTCACAACACCACATCTGGTAGATGTTATCTTGAGGTCAGGCAATATAAAATGTCATACATGAACAACAGCTATAGAATCATGAATATTTTGGTATTTGTTAAAAGTAATTTCCTTAGTGGTTGGTGAAAGAGAGAAACACCAAAGTGGACAGTCACTAACATACAACAGTTAGCTGCACAGATTTCAAATGCCCCCTCACCTGCCTTAAGTTTAGCAGGCAAACAGTGAATGACAAAATACTCTGAGATATGTTTGTGTTTTTTAATTTAGCTAGAATAGGAAATAGTTCTTGACTGATAGGTTGTGTTTGGGTGGTCTTTATTATATATATTCTGCAGTTTACAGTAATAAAATGTGTAAGTATTCACCTTTTTATGTGGTGATTGTGTTTATTCTGAAATAAGAGACTAAATCCAAAACAATTAATTCAGTAAAGGTGACGGTTTGGGTCTTGCATGAACTTTGTGACATTTTTTCTTAATAATCTTTTTTCTTGGTTTGGTTTTAGGTTTTTCCTTATCTTCTGCTGGGTGTTCTCCTTGTGAGGAGTGAGATTCATCTTCTTGTGTATGATGTCCGCTTTTTTCTGCTGGATTTTCCTTGTCTGAAGGTTGAGATTCTTTCTCAGGTGGATGTTCACCATCTTGTGGTGGATGTTCCACATCTGAAGGTGGAGATTCATCTCCGGGTGGAGGATGTTCACCATCTTGTGGTGGATGTTCTACATCTGAAGGTGGAGATTCATCTCCGGGTGGAGGATGTTCACCATCTTGTGGTGGATGTTCTACATCTGAAGGTGGAGATTCATCTCCGGGTGGAGGATGTTCACCATCTTGTGGTGGATGTTCTACATTTGAAGGTGGAGATTCTTTCTCAGGTGGATTTTCACCATCTTGTGGTGGATGTTCCACATCTGAAGGTGGAGATTCATCTCCGGGTGGAGGATGTTCACCATCTTGTGGTGGATGTTCTACATCTGAAGGTGGAGATTCATCTCCAGGTGGAGGATGTTCACCATCTGAAGGTGGATGTTCTACATCTGAAGGTGGAGATTCTTTCTCAGGTGGATGTTCACCATCTTGTGGTGGATGTTCCACATCTGAAGGTGGAGATTCATCTCTGGGTGGAGGATGATCACCATCTTGTGGTGGAGATTCATCTCCGGGTGGAGGATGTTCACCATCTTGTGGTGGATGTTCTACATCTGAAGGTGGAGATTCATCTCTGGGTGGAGGATGTTCACCATCTTGTGGTGGATGTTCTACATCTGAAGGTGGAGATTCTTTCTCAGGTGGATGTTCACCATCTTGTGGTGGATGTTCCACATCTGAAGGTGGAGATTCATCTCCGGGTGGAGGATGTTCACCATCTTGTGGTGGATGTTCTACATCTGAAGGTGGAGATTCATCTCCGGGTGGAGGATGTTCACCATCTTGTGGTGGATGTTCTACATCTGAAGGTGGAGATTCATCTCCGGGTGGAGGATGTTCACCATCTTGTGGTGGATGTTCTACATCTGAAGGTGGAGATTCATCTCCGGGTGGAGGATGTTCACCATCTTGTGGTGGATGTTCTACACCTGAAGGTGGAGATTCATCTCCGGGTGGAGGATGTTCACCATCTTGTGGTGGATGTTCTACATCTGAAGGTGGAGATTCATCTCCGGGTGGAGGATGTTCACCATCTTGTGCTGGATGTTTCTCATCTGAAGAGTGAGATTCTTCCTTAGGTAGATGTTCATTATCTTGTGCAGAGTGTTCTCCATCAGAGGAAACTTCTTTTTCTTCTCCTTTCCCAGCACTGTCACTACTTTGGTCAGTAGAGTCAGGTAAAGCAACATCTTCATTGCTACCAGTATCAGCTGCTATGTTTGACTTCGCTCCTAATTTGCCATTGAAATTTATAATTGTTTGAATGACTTTTGGACCAGGGAAGTCCATGGCAATTATACCAACACAATGTGGTCTACTTGTGTCCCCCTTAAGATCCAGGAGGTATTTGTCAACGGGTTTGTTGAGTTTTTTTGCAATATCTAACGGGTGTTCAGATTCACCTTTGGCCCCAGTGTATGTGAGCATCATCTCACGCTCACAGTTCTGTGAAGCCAATTTGATATTTTCTCTCATTTGCGTTTCCTTTTTGTCCATGTCTGCATCCAGTTCTGTGACATGAACAGAAAGTCCCAATTTTAAAGTTGAACTCTGAATTAAGACTATCTTCCCTCTCGCCTGGCCCATTGTTGGTATCTCATTGTCTCTCCACACATGCAAATGATGTTCACTTAACAGCTCAGTGACTTCAGCAACGGCGCCCTCATCTGGAGTCACTCTAAGCAACAGTGTTTCTTCCCTCTGTTTTGCAAGAAAACCCAAAAATGTTTGCAGAGCATAACCAAAGGTCATTTTTGTCCTGGACGCTTGTGCCAGAGGATATGTGCAAATCAAAAAACCTCACACCTGCATCCAGTTGATTGTGCAGTCCCCATGCTTGAAACGCTGGCGGTTTTGATTTTGAGTGCCTGTTGCTTTGGTGTGTGCCAGGGATTGAAACAGCTGATAGGAGCCTATTATCTTCTATTTTATTCATCCAATTATGGTTTACAAACTCGTAATGCAGGACTTTAGAGTCGCTGAATTGGTTATTGCCTTCACAGCAACAGATGGCCACCCTGTGGGTAAAATGTATATTAGTACAACTTATTAATAAAATCATTCAGAATTTGTATTTATTCTTCAGTTCTTGTGACTTAATGAAAATGTACAACTGCTCTCAGTATCTCACAGTCTTTACATGTGTATTACTCACCACAATGGTACTTACACTATAAGCACAGAAAGGTATTGTAGGTTTCCCATCATTTTGAACTTCCTTCTGCAACAAAACATTATAATTGCTTTAAGTAAAAAGAGTTACAGCCCGAATAAGTTATAAGAGCCGTAATTAATGCAAGTGCTTCTAAAGAATTATAAGCTTTATATTTCTGCCTTTAAACCCAAAATTGGCCCCATTCACTTCCAATTTCAGTGCCTCACTATAACCTAAATTTTTGGTTGTTGTATTTTTAAAGTAAATTAGGGATGAGTTGAAATCGTTTTTTGTGGTAATCAACATTATGCTACAAATGCTGTCAACTGAGCTCAACTTGTATTGAACTCAGAATATTCCTTTAAAAGGAATATGACAATAAGAAGCTTGACTTTTTTACTCTTGACAGCCAAAAGTGCATGTTAAACCTCTTTAAGAAGACAAAAAACGTGGAACTACCAGTTCAGCAACAACTCATTGTTTTTTCCTGGAAAATCATTTGTATTTAGGCTCCTAACCAAATTCAGCAGCTTACATATTAATCTAATACTTATGAATTTCCTGCATCATGTTTTTTCAGATGTTTTAAAGTCTGATCTATTAAAAAAAAAAAAAAAAAAAAAAACAAATCCTTAAAAGATAATATACATACCTACTAGCAAATTATAATGTGTTAAAAAAAATAATAATAATATAATGTATTCTGACCTTGGCATCTGGCTTTCCAAAAAAGACAAAGAAAGTGTTACATTTGCTGTCAGTCCTTTTGACATGTACTTTACACTTTAACTGAAGCAGTTGTACAGCATTTGACTTCATTTGCCTAAACAGTCAATGTAAAACAAGCCTTTAAATGGTTTGCATTCATTCACTGCATTTAGATGTGGTATGAAAATCATAATGATCTTTATAACTCACAGATACAGACAGAACATAAGAGCAATAGTGACCTGAACTGAGGACATTGTATTGTAAACTACAGTAGTGGCATAATAGCTACTCTAATCTTTGACTAAACACTTGAACATCTTAATTTAGTCATGTTTAAATGCTATAAAGTTTCTGAACACTCTTAAAATAAAGGTTCCATTTAGAACCAAAAAAGGTTTTATAACCTGATGTCATAATCCTTTAAAGTTCCACAATAACATTTGTATTCTCTTTAGAAAACCATGGTGCTTTAAAGAACCCATAAACCAATACACTGATCTAAAGAACCTATAATATAACATTAAGATTTTTTTTTTAATCTGCAAAGAACCATAAAGTCCACTCAAGAACCCAATACAACAAGAAACAGCCCTTGAAAGAGGTTATTTTTTTTACCTATAATGTTATGCATGACAGTTCTATCCAATTAGGCAATGATTTAGTAAAAAAGTAACCATATATAAGCACAACCATTTTATGATACATTTGTATATATTCAGTTCCCTATCTGTCACTCACTCGACGTTGTGTCGATGTAGTGACACTAGGGGTCACTCTTGGGAGCCCCAAACACCTCTGCTTTTTTGAAAAAAGGCCAGTGAGAATTGGCGAGTGGAATTTGCATGCCACTCCCCTGGACATACAGGTATAAAAGGAGCTGGTATGCAACCATTCATTCAGATTTTCTCTTCGGAGCCCAGCGGATCTTTTCATTGAAGCTGAATTCATCTGCGATGTTCATTCATCTCATCTGCTGGATTCTACTGTGCATTACAGTGGTTTTCTCCCCCTCTGCACCCGTGGAGTGCAGAGAACGCCCCTGGGCACTTCGGCAAAAACAACTAAAAGAGTGTATTCTAAAAACGTCTTTTTAAAGATGCCTTTCCATTTGTGTGTTATTCCTGGTTGTGGTCATTATCTCTCCGCTTCTGACGGCCACGATCGCTGTCTTACGTGTCTGGGCACTGCCCATGCAGTGACATCGTTCGTGGATGGGTCTTGTCCTCATTGCGAGAACATGACCATGGCAACGTTGCGGTCGCGGCTTGCATTTGTAAGAAAGCAAGCCACCCCAGCGGACCCCCGCCTCGGTCCTTCTACCTACGGGTATGAGGCCGTGCCGGTTAGCACTGGGGGAGATTTGGGGACCTCAATGGGACCACCTCCGCCGGGTATTCCCCCATGGACCTCCCATTCCCCTGCACACTCGCTTGCCCTGGTCGGGCACTCGGACGAGATCGCCGGCTGATCTCAGGGCAAGTTCGACCTCTCGTTCGGAGCCCGGGAAGAAGACGAGTTATCAAGCACAGCATCGGAGAGTGGGCTCGTCCAGTCGGACGCAGAGGCTTCAACTGGGCTTCCTCCTTCGGGAATGGTCGCCCAGTCCCAGGCCGACATGGAAATGACGGACATGCTTTCCCGGGCGGCCACGAGCATCGGGCTAGAGTGGAACCCTCCGCTCTCCCCTGAACCCTCGCGGCTCGACGACTGGTTCCTGGGATCACAAATTTGAACTCTCTTTGCACTCTCTTTGAAGACTGCCCTCCTGACTGCACTCACTTCCATCAAAAGGGTAAGGGACCTGCAGACGTTCTCTGTCAGCGAATCATGCCTGGAGTTCAGTCCGGGTTACTCACATGATCCTGAGACCCCGACCGGGCTATGTGCCCAAGTTTCCCATGACTCCTTTTAGGGATCAGGTGGTGAACCTGCAAGTGCTGCCCCAGGAGGAGGCAGACCCAGCCTTGGTGTTGCTGTGTCCGGTGCGAGCTTTACACATCTGTTTGGATTACACGCAGAGCCTTAAAAGCTCCAAGCAGCTCTTTGTCTGCTTTGATGGACAGCAGAGAGGAAGCGCTGTCTCCAAACAGAGGATCACCCACTGGGTCATTGATGCCATCACGATGGGATATCAGGCTCAGGACATGCCACCCCCTGCGGGGTAATGAGCCCACTCCACCAGGAGTGTGGCAGCCTCCTGGGCCCTGGCCAGTGGCGCCTCTTTGGCAGACATCTGCAGAGCAGTGGGCTGGGCAACACCCAGCACCTTTGCGAGGTTCTACAATCTCTGGGTTGAGCCGGTCTCGTCCTGTGTATTGGCAGGCACGAACAGGTAAGTTCCGGGACAACTGGCCAGGTGTACCGCTTGCGCATAGCGCCTTTCCCCTCCCTTGAGGTGAAGACGTGTGCACTTGACTCCCAGTCGTGTTCACAGACTGTGATCCCTGGATGACTTTCCTCCTTAGCCCTCTGGTGGTTGAGTTTGCAGAGAAACTCACTGACCGGCCCAGTACGTGCGCTAATGAGCCCCTGTACTGAGGTAGGTGCTCCACATGTGCTGGTTACCCGAAGGCGACCCCATGTGATATCTTTTGCAAAATCGTTTCCCTGTTGGCAAACTGCATCTTCCTTGGGCAGAGGCCCCTCTGTAGAAACCATGCTCTGTAGAAACTCCTCCCCCTTCGGGTAGGACCTACCATGGAACCTCTCCACATGACATACTTCCGACAAGACTCAGTATGACCATGTGACATATTCCACTCAAAATACCCCCCCCCCTTTTTGGCGGGGTGTGGTCTCCGCGGTGTCTTCCCCTTGGGAGGGACATCCCCCCGACACAGACACTTATGGCTCCCAGTCAGTTAACACATTCCACTCATTTTGGGAGAAAAGAGAGGGAAAAGAGGCCTCGGCTGGGCTAGCCTGTCCCTATAGTTGGGCAATCGACTTGCTCCTGATGGACCCTTCGACGCTCATAAGAGTGTTGGGTATGGTTATGTCAAGGCCTGGTGCGCTGGCTACGAGGCAAACAGCAGTGGTGGGCTGAGGGTGCTGAAAGATGGGTTCGCCCGGGGCGCTATACAAGCTAGAACCACCACTGGGTGCATTCCAGACAATCTAGAAGTTGCCGACAAAGCAATGAATGATGAATGAATGTTATAAGAACAAACTGCATTTATGAATGAATGATTTATAATTACTGAAGAAGTGAACCATTTTATCGAATAACTTCTCATTCACTCCATAGCTTCTGCAGCGCTCAGTGCCACTGGTATGTCCCAACGAATGCTTCCTTTGCTGATAATAAACCTCGGTGGAGAAATGCTCTACATTCTGGACCAGCGCCTTCGAGCGCAGGTTGAAAGTGATGATAAAACTCAGAGAGGTAACCATCAGTATTGTGTAAACCCCCATAGTCCACACACAGTAGCTTCTTAGCGAACGTAATCCCAGCTAACTACTATTAGTATTCCCCAGGAATGCCCTATAATCTCTTGTTGTTCCTCACACATTTTTGTTTGTTTATCATCATGAGAATAAAACAGAGCAAGTAGCCTACATGCAAAAATAGTGATCTGCTATATTAATTATTTGGTATTTGGCCACTTCCCTCATAAATACAGTAAATTTGGAATGTAACAATATTTATAAACAAAAATGCATGATTGTATTGATGTATTTTAACATTATATAGAAAGTGGTTGCAACTGTTAGCTAAAGGAGTGAAATTAATGTAACTTTTGTAACCTAATGTTTTAAAGGAATATTCTGGGTTTAATACAAGTTAAGCTCAGTCGACAGCATCTCTGGCATAATGTTGATTACCACAAAAAATAATTTTGACTTGCCCATCCTTTTCTTTAAAAAAAGCTAAAATCTACAGTGAGGCACTTACAATGGAAGTGAATGGGGGCAATCCATAATCGTTAATATATGTACTTTTTCAATGAGGTTTATACTTTTTTATGTCACGAGACATAAAAAAAATATGTTAACATGATTTTAGCGTGATAAAATCACATAATAACCTTTTCTGTGTTAAGTTATAGCCAATTTTACAACTTTGTTGCCATAAAATTGTAAACAAACCCTAAAATGACTGTAAAAATTACAATTTAAACACCTTTACAGCTCAAATAATACATGAGTTTTAACAGAAGATTTAATGTAAGTGCTTTTATAAAAATATAAGCTTCACATTTCTGCCTTTAAACCCTCCAAACATTGGCCCCATTCACTTCCATTGTAAGTGTCTCACTGTAACCTCGATTTTTGCTTTTTTTTTCTTTTAAAGAAAATGATGAACGAGTCTAAATAGATTTTTGTGGTAATCAACATTATGCCACAAATGCTGCTGATTAAGCTTAACTTGTATTGAACCCAGAATATTCCTTTAAGATTGATTCAGTGATGTTAAATATTTCTGACATGAATAAACAAGTTAATTTGGCTAACTACATGAGGCTATATTCCGTATATTCTTTTTTTAAAAAGAAGGGCAGATGGAGCAAAGCTTTTAGAAAAGGTGTAAAAAAAAAAAAAAAAAAAAGTCTGTAATTTTAATGGTAAAAGAATGTAAAAAATGCTACAGTGAAAAAAAATCATTAATTAGTTAATGGGCAGTTACCGGAAAATACACGGTAAAGAATTATAATATATTTAACAAGACTATACATGTAATCTTTCCAAAACAAAATTTGTATCGACAAGAAATATAGTGGATGAAACCTACGTATATCAATTTTAGGCCACTGAAGAAAAAAAAAAAAAGATTTTGTGTGCGAAGTAAATATCGCAGAAATGATGAAGTACTTTCTACATTGAATAAGTTGAAAATATTAAGTAAATTCTACATTCAAACATGAAAAAATAATGCTCTAGTTTATACATATTTATTATTTATGATTGTTTGTCATCATGTATTAATCCCAAAGTAGAAAACCTTGTCATATTTATTTGCTAATTTGAGTACATTTAAATAAATAAGTAAATTTTACTTAATTTGAATAATTAATTAGCTTGCATGGTTTCACTGTATGAAAGATTATTTACACTGTTTTTATTGTTAATTTTGTTGTGACATTTGGAAACTTCTTGTTTTGTGTAGTCTTAAGTTTGTTTTCTACTCAAAATTACCCAATTATGGCTAAAAAAATAAATAAAATCGGTTTATTGTTCCCCTCATTGTGTTTTGTGCACTGTGTTGAGGTCTCCGTGCATTGCTCTATTGCAAGTAATGCAAGGTGTTGTTGTTTCATAGACTACATAGTATGCATTAAGTTTTCCTGTGGGAGGTTTTCAGTCTGTCATGTAGTACATAATTAAACATGTTTTTAAGGAAAATTCAAAACATGTTCTATTAAAATGTTTATTTTAATAAAATCAGGTTTAGTTAAGTACCATGTATATCATATTTGTAAGAAAAAGTAACTGCATTAACTAAAAAGTTTAAGTTTAATTTACTCACTTTAATCAATATGTATGTCATAAAGTTAAGAAGATTTTACTTAGTTTTATCCTATTAAGATTTACTTAGAAAAACTGTGTGCAAAGACTTGCAAAATAAAAATTAAGTACATTTTACTAGTCATTTTTTCAGTGCTCTACCAAAAAATGTTCTTACTGTACTATAACTTACTAATTTAATTACATTTAGATTAGTCTCAGAAATGTATGGAATTTTTAAGCACCATGTCAGATGTTTGCACAACAGTCTGACTAATCTAGAAAGTAAATAAGGTTGCAGAGAGATTTATGTACTACATGTCATATCTGTAATTACACCTGCTTATCTGATGAATAATTGCATTAATACGCTCTAATGTAACACTGTGACTTAAACTTGAGGGAATTTTACTGGGCATTGTCTCTGTTGCAAGTAGTTGAACAGAGGATGACAGAAAAAGAGGTACATTAATTTTTGCTCTCCTCTCACCTCCTGTATGGTTTTATCCGATATCAGTGACTTCCAGTTGAGAACTTGATTCAAATACCTGTTGATACATGTAATTTGTGTTGACACATGCCTTGATTTGTGCTATGTGTAATGCACAACTCCTTTCTTATAGTAATGAATGATATAGTAGGCACTATGGTCAGTAAAGTGTTTCTAGAGGAGATTTTGCAGCCACAGGATTTGTACACCCATCGAGCCTTGCGGACAGTTCTGACACGGATAGCACATGCCTCCATCATGCATCTCAACCCCGCCAGCATGGGCAAGGTATGAAACTAACACACCCTCTTGCCCCGCACAAACAAGTGTCAACCACATTCCTAGTCCAACTGTGCATTTGTTGTTTGTGCACTGAATTATCTTGTCTCATGGTGATTACTAAGGCTGTCAATTTAACACGCAAATTCAGTGCGATTAATTATATAAAAATAACGCGTAACAAAACCCCCAAAAAACGCAATTAATCATGAACCCGGACCGTAATAAAGAAGATTCCTGAGCAATTAAAACTTGAAGTACCACCTGTTTTTTCCCAGGGGGCATTAGGTGAAACATCAACTGTATAGGCAATGCTCAGCTTATACAGAGAGCAAACCAACCCTTCAGCACACGAGAAGGGTATAGCTACAGGCATAGCTCCAAAAAGATGCGTGAGCTCCAAATCGCCATTAAAGATATAGGGAGCCCCTAACCTAACCCAAACCTTTCCCTAACTTTAACCCTTTTGGAGTTGGCACAACCCTCTTTTGGAGATTCCGCCCCCATTTAGAGGTCTCTGGCCTGCAACTATAACTACTTGGAGCAGACAGCACAACACGAGGACCCGTTCTTGCGTTCAAAACACAGCTTGATGAAGCACAAATCCGAACTTAGGGATCTCAAGACGTGTTTTTCTAACACTAAACTACTAAAGTACTAAACTCCATATACCTTGACACGGTGAAATTTTATGTTTATGATGCAACACAACCAAAGTGAGACACTCCAAAAGCATCAGTATGACACAGGTGTACATTGACGGGTCCTTAGACAAGCCCTTATAATAAATCTCAGACTGATTGATGAATTAAATTACAAAATGGATTGCTGTGAACTGTAGGCCAATGGTTGGCTTCTGTTCAGTGATATTCAAATAAACAATACATTGGATTCTAAAGCCACTTTCTGTATTGTCTTATCAATGCTTAACTCCTGTGCCATAATAATGTCATGTATTTGAATTATCTGAATATTTTGTAATATATATACATATACTGCATATATATATATATATATATATATATATATATATATATATATATATATATATATATATATATATATATATATATATATATTTACATGTATTTTATATATATTATTTGTAATTATTCAAATATAACTATTTATAATTATTTCATCATTATATGTTGAATTATTTTTATTTGAGGGGATTTCTCATCAAATATTTATATATGTGATTAATTGTGATTAATTCTATTAATTTATCGGCACACCATATAATTCATTTGATTAAAAATTTTGTGTTTGACAGCCCAGGTTATTACCCATGTATGAGCAATAGTCCTATTATTAAAGAGTAAAGAATCTTGCTGCACAAAGTGGAATGGACCATTTTCACATTTCCGGGTTTGGAACGTGGAAGTAAACTATAGCGGGGTAAACTTCCACGGCAGTGCATAGGAGAACAAAGTAATCAATTTCCCCCTTTGCTGTAATAACAGCTTCCACTCATTTGGGAAGGCTTTCCACTATACTGTACAGGTGCATCTCAATAAATTAGAATGTCGTGGAAAAGTTCATTTATTTCAGTAATTCAACTCAAACTGTGAAACTCGTGTATTAAATAAATTAAATGCACACAGACTGAAGTAGTTTAAGTCTTTGGTTCTTTTAATTGTGATGATTTTGGCTCACATTTGACAAAAACCCACCAATTCACTATCTCAAAAAATTAGAATATGGTGACATGCCAATCAGCTAATCAACTCAAAACACCTGCAAAGGTTTCCTGAGCCTTCAAAATGGTCTCTCAGTTTGGTTCACTAGGCTACACAATCATGGGGAAGACTGCTGATCTGACAGTTGTCCAGAAGACAATCATTGACACCCTTCATAAGGAGGGTAAGCCACAAACATTCATTGCCAAATAAGCTGGCTGTTCACAGAGTGCTGTATCCAAGCATGTTAACAAAAAGTTGAGTGGAAGGAAAAAGTGTGGAAGAAAAAGAAGCACAACCAAACAAGAGAACCGCAGCCTTATGATTGTCAAGCAAAATCGATTCAAGAATTTGGGTGAACTTCACAAGGAAGGGACTGAGGCTGGGGTCAAGGCATCAAGAGCCACCACACACAGACATGTCAAGGAATTTGGCTACAGTTGTCGTATTCCTCTTGTTAAGCCACTCCTGAACCACAGACAACGTCAGAGGCGTCTGACCTGGGCTAAGGAGAAGAAGAACTGGACTGTTGCCCAGTGTTCCAAAGTCCTCTTTTCAGATGAGAGCAAGTTTTGTATTTCATTTGGAAACCAAGGTCCTAGAGTCTGGAGGAAGGGTGGAGAAGCTCATAGCCCAAGTTGCTTGAAGTCCAGTGTTAAGTTTCCACAGTCTGTGATGATTTGGGGTGCAATGTCATCTGCTGGTGTTGGTCCATTGTGTTTTTTGAAAACCAAAGTCACTGCACCCGTTTACCAAGAAATTTTGGAGCACTTCATGCTTCCTTCTGCTGACCAGCTTTTTAAAGATGCTGATTTCATTTTCCAGCAGGATTTGGCACCTGCCCACACTGCCAAAAGCACCAAAAGTTGGTTAAATGACCATGGTGTTGGTGTGCTTGACTGGCCAGCAAACTCACCAGACCTGAACCCCATAGAGAATCTATGGGGTATTGTCAAGAGGAAAATGAGAAACAAGAGACCAAAAAATGCAGATGAGCTGAAGGCCACTGTCAAAGAAACCTGGGCTTCCATAACACCTCAGCAGTGCCACAAACTGATCACCTCCATGCCACACTGAATTGAGGCAGTAATTAAAGCAAAAGGAGCCCCTACCAAGTATTGAGTACATATACAGTAAATTAACATACTTTCCAGAAGGCCAACAATTCACTAAAAATGTTTTTTTTTATTGGTCTTATGATGTATTCTAATTTGTTGAGATAGTGAATTGGTGGGTTTTTGTTAAATGTGAGCCAAAATCATCACAATTAAAAGAACCAAAGACTTAAACTATTTCAGTCTGTGTGCATTGAATTTATTTAATACACGAGTTTCACAGTTTGAGTTGAATTACTGAAATAAATGAACTTTTCCACGACATTCTAATTTATTGAGATGCACCTGTATGTAGTAACATGGCTGCAGGGATTTGCTCTCATTCAGACACAAGGCTATCAGTGAGGTCAGGAACTGATGTTGGTCGATTGGGCCTGACTTACAGTTGCTGTTCCAGTTCACCCCAAAAGTGATCAGTGGTGTTCAGGTCTGGGCTTTGTGCAGGCCAGTCAATTTCTTCCACATCAGACACAGTAAACCATTTTTTTATGGACCTCACTTTGTTCACAGAGGCATTGTCATGCTGGAACAGAAAAGGGCTATCCCCAAACAGTTGCCACAAATTTGGAAGCACACAAAGCCCAAGCCATTACATAAAGAAACATTAAGATTTTTCTTTACTGGATTTAATGGAGTAACCAAATTCGTTAATTAGAAGGGGGTGTCCACAAACTTTTGGCCATATAGTGTATATATATATATATATATATATATATATATATATATATGCATTTTGTCTAACTGGACAACATTAGAATTATGGTGTCTTTATTGCAGCTGTACAATTTGATGACTATGGCCTTTAAGTATAAGATCATTCTGTGCCCCCATCCACAAGATTTACTGCTTATCACCTTCAACCACATTGACACCATCAAGGAGTTGGTTAGAGCCTCAATTCCAGCCTCAATAACCAGATCAACGAAGCCCAGCGACAGCTTATAGAGGTAATCGTCCACTACTGCCCAGTGAGATGTTATTTGGTACAGTAAAACATTTTTTATTTTATTTATTTTTTTGTCATTGAGATGAATGGCAACAAGTGTCCCACTTTACCTTAATTCACCCTAACTGACACCCTACCAGACATCCTATGCCAGTGTTCTTGTTATTCATTGTGCACACCTGCAAAATGAAAATGTATTGAAAAGAAGCTCTTTTTCTAAGGTGTACACACCCTTATCAGATGGTGAGTTTCAACTCATTTAACACACACTGCTGTTTGTCCTTCAAAATATGCAAATCAGGGAGAGATTTTTACCTACGTAAAAGCTTATATAAAGTGTGTTTTTTATGGTCTGACTGAAATGGATCACAGCCAAATCGTAGTTGTATGCAAATCTTAGCACTTAATGTCATTGCATTTTTATGGGAGCATTCAAGCACGCTTATAGCTATTGTAATGAAATCTTAGTAAAGCTTACAGATTTTATGCAATTGTGCGATATTTTCTTCAATCAGGTCTCAATTTTCTTGAAAGAAAAAAATCCAGGATCCTAATGGCCATTTTGTGCTGCCGACTTCAGGGTCAGAGCCACATGGATTTGAAGTATCTGGTTTTATCAGGTAATGTGGCAGATAAAGGTTTAGATGTCACAGACAGACCCCTAATGTTGCAAATCTGTCCTGTCCCTAAAGTTAGTGTGGGTCAGAGCCGAATTCTTTTGTAGTCGTTTTTAGAAAACACTGACACTACACAGGAATAATTTGACATCCTCACAGTCACACACACCCATATGCAAACGTATGTCTCTTTGTTCCCATAGAATTCCTTTATATATTCTTACTTCACAGGTGGTTTAATGCTAAAGGTCGTGAGGTAAGGAGAACAGGGTTTTCCAGTGGAGGAAGCTCAACAAGCGAGCTATGCGAGGGCTCAATTGATCTGTCACACGTTTGGGCGCAAACATGTAAATATTAAAATAAAATAAAAAATATATGATGATAAACTGATAATTATCTACTGAAATATGTTAATTATAATAATAATAATTTTTCATAATTTGGAATCTGGAAGTGGTATTAGGGAGGCCAGCAGGGGGTGCTCACCCTGTGCTCTGTGTGGGTCCTAATGCCCCAGTATAGTGACTGGCACACTATACTGTAAAAAGGCACTGTCCTTCGGATGAGACGTTAAACCGAGGTCCTGACTCTCTGTGGTCATTCAAAATCCCAGGGCACTTCTCGTAAAGAGTAGGGGTGTAACCCCGGCCAAAATTCCCCCCATTGGCCCTTATCTATCATGGCCTCCTAATAATCCCCATCTCTGAATTGGCTACATCACTCTATTCTCTCCTCTCCACCAATAGCTGGTGTGTGGTGGCTGTTCTGGTGCACTATGGCTGCTGTCACATCATCCAGGTGGATGCAGCACACTGGTGGTGGTTGAGGAGATTCCCCCTATACTATGTAAAGTGCTTTGAGTGCCTAGAAAAGCGCTATATAAATGTAAGGAATTAATTATTATTATTATTTTTCATAATTGTATATTTTATAATTAATAATATAAATATAAATAATTCTAGAGACTGTTGTACCAGCCCATATGTTAATTGTGTATTATGTTATGTTAGTAAATTGGTCAATGACGTGATGCTTATTTTATTTTTTTTTATTTTTGGTCCGGATCCATTAAGTTATTAAAAAATACATAAAAAATGCAATTTACACAACAATTACTTGAATACACCTCTACTACGATGAACATGTTTCAATAATAATAATTATAATAAATAAAATATATATATATATATATTGTGAAAATCCCAGGAGATCAGCAGTTATAGAAATACTCAAACCAGCCCATCTGGCACCAGCAATCATCCATGTGATTATCTAATCAGCCAATCGTGTGGCAGCAGTGCAGTGCATAAAATCATGCAGATACGGGTCAGGAGCTTCAGTTAATGTTCACATCAACCATCAGAATGGGGAAAAAATGTGGCATGTGGCATGATTGTTGGTGCCAGATGGGCTGGTTTTAGTATTTCTGTAACTGCTGATCTCCTGGGATTTTCACACACAACAGTCTCTAGAATTTACTCAGAATGGTGCCAAAAACAAAAAACATCTAGTGAGCGGCAGTTCTGCAGATGGAAATGCCTTGTTGATGAGAGAGGTCAACAGAGAATGGTCACTCTGTACAATTGTGGTGAGAAGAATATAATCTCTGATTGCTATTCTGAGATGCAGGTTGGTGCTGTTTTGGCAGCATGTGGAGGACCTACACAATATTAGGCAGCTGGTTTTAATGTTGTGGCTGATTGGTGTATATATACAAACACATGCTTATTATATATTATATATATTTACATAAAATGTTATATATAAATATAAAAATAACCATGTAAGAATAAACATTTGGATTTGTGTGCTGATTATTAATGTGGTTGCATCATCATGGTATATCACATAAACATTGATAGTTTCTTAGTTCATGATCATGTAAATCTCTAGTGACTTCTCTTCAGGTACAGTGCACTCTCACCTAAAGACACGCACCCATTAGCCAGCTCTAACAGCACGAGGACACAAAAGCAGGTACTATGAGGGATTTTAAAAGGGTCATGTTAAGAAAAAACTAAATTTATGCTTAGGATCCACACTTGTGAATAACCAGTGGTTATATGTATTTGTTGAAGCTGTATGAGAATTGTGAATCTTTACACCCTAAAGGCCTCTGGATGTTATTGTGTTTTAGTTCATATTTTGCTGGCTGGCAAATAACATGTTCATTGACTTTTTTTCCAACATCAATATTTTAGATTAAAATCTATATATACTGTATGTATAATGGTTGATTAAAAAAAGTGTGAAAACCTTGTTGTGAACAGTTCAACACAATTCCCAACCCTCTGGCCACAGATGAACTGAACCAGCTTGCTAAACTCATGAGTGGAATGGAAGTGCAGAAACTGTTGAATGTGGACACTGCTTTCAGAGTGAACCTGTTAGCCTTTGACCAGGATGAGGAAAGCGGGTAAGTATTACTAATCCAGACGTCATCCTGTCATGTACACGCTGTGGGGCAGAGAGTGATATGACTTGAGTTTAAGCTCATATTATCAGGTCAAGCGTCACTGCTATTATTTGTTCAAAGCTTTGGCACATAACCCATCCCCACACTGACTCTGGTACAGACATGAATGATATCTCATGACGATAAAATGGAGAAACAAAAAATCCCATAAACGTATATTGAAGGAGGGACCCTAATTATTTTTAGAGGCCAGAACATCACAGAGACTGTGAGCACATGGATAGAAATCTTTGTTTTGTAAAAATCTGATTCCTCAAACTGTCATCCAGTGGAATTTCAGAAGGGGCGGAACAACAGTCATCCAGAGTCATTAACATACAAGCGACACAGGTAAAATGTCACATACTTCCACATCTGCTGATGTTCCTGCTATAGCCTATTTTGTTGTCCATGGCTGGGAATGTTCTTTGCTACTAGTTAAATCTGTTATAATTGACTAAGAAACACCAGTGCAGCCCCAGGTCAAGCTTAACACAGAAGAGTTTTAGCAAATAACTTAAATTCCATCAAATGGAAATTACCAAGAAGTTAGAACTGAAATGATAGCACCCACACATGTTTTATGAGTTGCTGTATGAGTGTTAACTGCTCTGACAAGTCATTTATGAACTTTTATAATGACAAGACAAACATGGTTAATATATTCCATCTCATTAATATTCCAAACTACATAATTACTAAGCCACATTTACAGTACAATGCTTGAATGTCATTGCATTAGTGACAAGATGAAAAGTGATAGGCACACTTTAAAGAAAAGTATTTCACAAAAAGTGGTTAATAAATGAAGACAAGATTGAACACTTTCTGGTTGTCAAATGTTAATGGATCAAGCGAACATTTAATGTGACGAACTACACCTAAAGTCTCTGTAGGGACTTATAAGTGATGTCCTTAAGAATATTTACTGACTCTATCAGCCTCAATTAATGGTACAATAATAATAATTTTTAAAAAAAGCGTTTAGTCATTCCTGAGTGTTTTTGTTGGTGTTCTTGGCTGTTTCCAGGATCAACTCGCCAGTACTGAGCTGGCACACATAGCAGGAGAGTTTACTGGAGAGGGAGACCAGACAGACGGACACTGGAACAAAGGAGATGGCCATGGTGGATGACCTCTGAAAGATAATCATTGCAGACTGTAGCATGTGGTGGGTCTGAAAATGCCTGAAAATACACATTTAGAAACACAATTAGTAACAAGCTGGATCACTTCAGAAATTGTGTACATGATTTGTGATAAAAATGAGTAATTACTGCATTTTGCCTTTGCAGGGTGGTACAGTACACTAGGTCCCTATTTAGATAATGTGTGTGTGTGTGTGTGTGTGTGTGTGTGTGTGTGTGTGTCTTTTTATTTTACGTCTTATTTGGCCTACATTAATTTTTTTAATGTTTGCTACATCCTGCTGGATTTCTAACCAGGTTATACTACTCAGGGCTAGTTGTCACACGTCACAAAGGGGACATATTTCAGTAACTTTGAGGTTTAGTGTATTCTAGCAGTCATCTTGTGTACTGGTTTTAAACACTTAGCTCAAAACTGCCTTAAATTAGGATAATGTTTGTGAATTCTATACTCTAAAATATCACCATATTTAATCAGTAGCTGTTGTGTTAACAAACGAACACAATAAAACCACACTAGCATCCAGTAAATTCATTAAAGGGTCAACTATATAGGCTAGTAAATGTAGATTTTAACCAGAATTTTTTAACCAGAAACCAGTTTTACTGTTTGCCATTAAATAGCCCCAAATAGATTTTTAAATAATTATATGCTGTGGCAGGTGATTTTAATAAAGTTTAGATAGTATTGCATATTTCAAAACAGCTACTCTCTTAAAATCAGTGTCCATAAACTGCAGGTTCCCCTCAAAATATTTTGTAGGCTTGTTTGTAGCCAAGACATTAAGGTTTGTATCTTAATAGAATTATAATAGACCTTTTTCACAGACTGTGATGACATGTTTCCGCCTTATTTAACCCTTGTGTGACCTTCGGGATATTTTTGTCTCTTTCAGTTTTGTTTTTTCGATCATTTTAGCTGTGTTAATACCAATGGCATAAATTTTGCCAGAGGTGTGTATTTTTGGGGGAATTTTGATATTTCAACCCCAGTTACTATAATACATGTATAATACTCTGTGTACTCAAAATAGTTACACTCAGGACCTTCAGGACAAAAATGTCCCCATTGAAACACATTAAAATGGCAAAATTTGATCCCAGTGCCATTAAAGCATTAAATTACGAATTCTATGTTATTATGCTTTCATTCCGGAGCCCTGGCTTCAAAATGTAAATTTGTTTTACTTTCCACCAGATGGCGCCATTTTTCTCATGTTGAGCCTATGGAGCAAATACATGCTTTTCCCCTATTGTTTGTTTGCTGTATTATAGAGCACTGCAGGCCAGCTGAATAAATGATGCAGCTAAAATTGTGTGGATGTGCTGGTACTGATGTCAGTGTGTGTGTGTGTGTGTACATGTTTATACTACATTGTGGGGACCAAATGTCCACACAAAGATAGTAAAACCTGAGATCACCTACCTTGTGGGGCCCAGCCAGCGGTCCCCACGAGGGAAATGGCTGATTAAACATACTAAACTATGTTTTTTTTGAAAATGTAAAAATGTAAAAAGGTTTCTGTGAGGGTTAGGTTTAGGGGTAGGGGATAGAAATTATCATTAGATCTGTATAAAATGTATGGTAGTCTATGGAGTGTTCCCACAATGATATAAAAACAAGTGTGTGTGTGTGTGTGTGTGTGTAACAGTGGCGTTATGTAAAAAAATAATCTTAAAATATAATATTTTTATGGCAGTTTTTTGACGTGGACATTTTTGTCTTCTGAGGTCCTGAAGTTTTTTTTTTTGTTTGTTGGTTTTTTTTTTTGTTTGTTGGTTTTTTTTTTTTTTTTTTTTGACACTGCACAAAAAATAATAATGCATCAAAATAAATGTTGTTGCTAATCATTGACATATCCCAGACTGTGATCATCCAAAAAAAAAAAAAATAATAAATTCCCCCACAACATTTAGTATATGGAAAATAATTCATTTTTTGTGTTTTTTTTTTTTTTTTTTTTCATAAAAAAAAAAAAAAAAAGCAGTGGCATTATATAAACAAACTGGCATTTAAAGGGTTAAAAATCCTGAAAATGACTCTGGTTGGTTAAAAAAAATTACTCATTGAAAGTGGAAAATAATATTAATATATAATATTTTTATGGCAGTTTTTTGACGCGGACATTTTTGTCCTTTAAGGACCTTTGAGTGACTTTTTTAAATTGACGCACAAGGGTTAAAAGCGTAAATCTCGCTTTTTTTTTTTTCTTTTTTTTCTTTTTTTTTTTTAAATATTGAGTGTAAATTTATAACATTATGCTTTGTGTTATATTACCCTGGAATTAGTTTGAAAAAAATTTTTTAATTACCATTCACAGCTGTTAAACGTGTGACAACAAGCCCTGTATTCCCCAATAATGTAATTTTTATCCATGAATATGAACGCAATCCCTCGCTAGAGGGAGTGTGTGGCACTAGATTGAATAATAGAATATGAGCTGAGTGACATGGTGATACACACTCTTGTACAGTAGGTGGCGGTATGCACCTTTAAAAGTTGTTTGCGATCCGCCAATAAACGAAGAGAAGAAGAAGAAGAAAGTGCGTGAACGATTTTACACCGGGCCTTTGTTGATGTCGTCACAGTGCTTCTCCACGAGTGCGTCGAAACTACTCATGATGTGAACAACGTGATTTTGGCGTGTATCCTGCTGCAAGAAAGGTAACGAAAATGTTTACTGAAATATGCATGTGTGGTTGACATTGGATTGGATTCGATGAGAATAAAATCTAATATTCGCATGAAGCAGATTGTCCAAGATGTATTGCAGGACTCAACAGAAAGTTGCATGAAAGTGTAATGCTTGCAAACGTATTTTTGTGAAGTTTTTGCCCCCTAATATTTTTCCACAAATGCACATGTATTGTTTGTTCGCATGTATTGTTTGTTCACCCTTCGCAAAACCCCATATTGAGCTGCAGTCGTCATTAATTATGTGCGGGTGTCAACAACACGCCCAAAGAAGTAATTTAAATAGAAATATTAATGTGAAGCAGTAAAACAACCCGTACATTTATTTGGCAGAGAATAGCCAGTCCTTTTCATAATGCATTAATTTACTAATGTTGTTTATCCTTTTTTCTATCCTGTCATAAAATGAAAAAAGTGAAATACATGTAAAAAAATAAATAAAAATAATAATCATAAAAAAAAAGTCTCTCAAATAAAAATTGACCAATACTTTTTATGTGTTCAGTAACTGATATGCATAACCGATTTTTGTCATTTTATTTCTGATTTTTGATGCAATAAACAGGTGAATCATTAGACTATTCAAAAAAATAGATATTTAATATCAACAATAAACGTTGTTATTATTATTATTATTATTATTAATTTATCTTTGATGTCATAAACAGAAAAGGTAAAATACAAAGAAGCATGTGGTTTTAAAATTGCACGCACTTTTACATAGGTTGGTATGTTAATGATTTCTCTTTGCACACAGGTGAACATGGAGGTGACCCATTCGATCCGTGAACGCACCATCGCCGAGAACAGTCTGGTGATTCTCCTGCAGGGTCTGCATGGTGAGGTGACCACTGTTGACCTGCGAGATGAGAGCACGGCGAGGGGACGCGTTATTAACGTGGATGCTTTCATGAACATCCGCTTGGAGGATGTGCTTTACAAGGACAGGCGTGGACGGATGTACAGTATGGACGATCTGTTTATCACAGGCCGAAACGTGCGCTACGTCCACATCCCAGATCATATGAACATTATAGAGACTATACAGGCCCAGCTCGCCAAAATACACCGTGTTCGCAACTTTGGAGCAGGTGGAGGACGGAAAGAATATTCTAAGAAAAAATAGTTTGTCATGTGGAAATTTATATATATAGTGCACTCTTGAAGCAAAAAGTAAAGCATTGATTAGTTGGAAATGTTTGTCCAATTGATCACTCTAGTTCTGAAATATAAAAACTTTGAGTTGGATGTCTGTTTTACCTTGAAAATGCAATAAACAAATTGACATAACCATTGATTGTAAGTGGGCCTACTTTAGCATGTGTTTGTGTCGTTACTCATGTTTTGATTTCAGGTTTGTTAATTGTGTTGACATCCAATATCTCTCAACCACTGGAAAGCTTATAAATATTTATAGAGTTTATATACAAATATTGGCACTTTAAGGGCTTTGTTTGTGGAATTTGTTAACACATTGTTCATTTTTCTCATGAGTTTGATTTTATGGTCATCAAAAAATGAATCATAGAATTCAGAATCTGTGTTGTGTTTCAAATTAAATGGATAGCATTTAACAGAACAGTTCCTGTGCTGGCTTTGAAATTAATCATTCAACGTAATTCAGTCAAACTACTGGAGATATTGCTTCAATAATTTAATGTAAAGCTTAAGAGTAACTTCATGTAATGAGCCTTAGCCATTTCTGAAGCTACAGTTGTGCTCAAAAGTTTGCATATCCTGGCAGAAATTGTGAAATTTTGGCATTGATTTTGAAAATATGACTGATCATGCAAAAAAACTGTCTTTTATTTAAGGATAGTGATCGTATGAAGTCATTTATTATCCCATAGTTGTTTGGCTCCTTTTTAAATCATAATGATAACAGAAATCACCCAAATGGCCCTGATCAAAAGTTTACATACCCTTGAATGTTTGGCCTTGTTACAAACACACAAGGAGACACACACAGGTTTAAATTGCAATTAGTGTCTGTGTATAAATAGTCAATGAGTTTGTTAGCTCTCACGTGGATGCACTGAGCAGGCTAGATACTGAGCCATGGGGAGCAGAAAAGAACTGTCAAAAGACCTGCGTAACAAGGTAATGGAACTTTATAAAGATGGAAAAGGATATAAAAAGATATCCAAAGCCTTGAAAATGCCAGTCAGTACAGTTCAATCACTTATTAAGAAGTGGAAAATTCAGGGATCTCTTGATACCAAGCCAAGGTCAGGTAGACCAAGAAAGATTTCAGCCACAACTGCCAGAAGAATTGTTCGGGATACAAAGAAAAACCCACAGGTAACCTCAGGAGAAATACAGGCTGCTCTGGTAAAAGACAGTGTGGTTGTTTCAAGGAGCACAATACGACGATACTTGAACAAAAATGAGCTGCATGGTCAAGTTGTTAGAAGCCTTTACTGCGCCAATGCCACAAAAAATCCCGGTTACAATATGCCCGACAACACCTTGACACGCCTCACAGCTTCTGGCACACTGAAATTTGGAGTGACGAGACCAAAATGGAGCTTTATGGTCACAACCATAAGCGCCATGTTTGGAGAGGGGTCAACAAGGCCTATAGTGAAAAGAATACCATCCCCACTGTGAAGCATGGTGGTGGCTCACTGATGTTTTGGGGGTGTGTGAGCTCTAAAGTTATGGGGAATCTTGTGAAAATTGATGGCAAGATGAATGCAGCATGTTATCGGAAAATACTGGCAGACAATTTGCATTCTTCTGCATGATAGCTGCGCATGGGATGCTCTTGGACTTTCCAGTACGACAATGACCCTAAAGCACAAGGCCAAGTTGACCCTCCAGTGGTTACAGCAGAAAAAGGTGAAGGTTCTGGAGTGGCCATCACAGTCTCCTGATCTTAATATCATCGAGCCACTCTGAGGAGATCTGAAACGTGCGGATCATGCAAGACGACTAAAGACTTTGCATGAGCTGGAGGCATTTTGCCAAGACAAATGGGCAGCTATATCACCTGCAAGAATTTGGGGCCTCATAGACGACTATTACAAAAGACTGCACGCTGTCATTGATGCTAAAGGGGGCAATACACAGTATTAAGAACTAAGGGTATGCAGACTTTTGATCAGGGGTCATTTCATTTTTTTCTTTGTTGCCATGTTTTGTTTTATGATTGTGCCATTCTGTTATAACCTACAGTTGAATATGAATCCCATAAGAAAAAAAAGAAATGTGTTTGTCTGCTCACTCATGTTTTCTTTAAAAATGGTACATATATCACCAATTACAAATTCTGAGCACAACTGTATTTAGATCCAACAGATTCAAACTAATGGAATTCAAATACTTTTGTCTCCTAAAATGGCCTTCAGCTTGTGGTCAGTGTGGTAAGAGTGACTGAGGTTTTTTGTCTTATTTTGGAACAATGTTATTTTGCTTGCAGAATTCTACAAACATTATGGCATTGTGCATGAGGAAGCAGGTTTTCAGTCACCACATAATCAGCAGCTTTGAAATAATTCACAAGCCTCATTGTTGTCCATACACAAGCCACATTCACATGAAAACAGTATTCTGGTAAACAAAAATGTTACACAACATTAAAAAAAATTATATATTTAGAAAATTAAAGGTGTTGACTGTGATGAAAATAGTCAAATTAAGCAAATCTGTTTACACAGAAAAAAAGGTCATATAGGTTTCGAGCAACATGAGGTTCAGTAAATGACAGAATTTTTATTTTTGCATGAACTATCACTTTAACTCAACTTGCTTTCCTTCATATATTGAGCTGTCATGTTTAAGGGATAGTTCACCCAAAACTATCATTTACTCACCCTCATGCCATCCCAGATGTGTATGACTTTCTTTCTTCTGCAGAACAAAAACGAATATTTTTAGAAGAATATCTCAGCTCTGTTGGTCCATACAATACAAGTGAAAAGGGTCCAAAACTTTGAAGCTCAGAAAAGCACATAAAGCCGCATAAATGTACTCCATACGACTCCAGTGTTTTAATCCATGTCTTCAGAAGCAATATGGTAAGTGTGAACTAAGAGGAGTTATTTTGTTTTCACCAGTTTGCATTCTTTGTGCATATCGCCATCTTCTGGGCAGGGAGGAGAATTAATAGTAAAAAAGGACTTCAATATTAATTTATTTCTTGTCCACACTTACTATATTGCTTCTGAAGACATGGATTTAACCACTGGAGTCGTATGGAGTACTTTTATACGTGCTTTTATGAGCTTCAAAGTTTTGGACACTGTTGACTTGCATTGTATAGACCTACAGATCTGAGATATTCTTCTAAAAATCTTGTGAACTGGTGAACTGTTCCTTTGTCATAAATTTACCCCATGTTCCCACATTGAAGTCATGAATCTGCATTCAGTAATATCTCTTTGTCTCTCGCAGACACAACAAACACATATTTTCGTGTAGCATGGCCCCAGTTTACTGTCAAACTTTTCAATTGAGTCATAGCTAAAGGGTTGGGACGACACATGAATCAGTTTAGAGTCTCTCAAGGAGTCTACCTCTCTTTAGAATGAAACACAAAGAGCTCTTTTAATCCAGCAGTAGCCTGAAGCTGCAGGCATGGTGCCCGTTGCAGCCATTTCCTGTTCTACCCCACGGAGTGAAACCCTGAACACACAGAGCTCTCTGGCATGTTGGACGTGTCCCACCCCAGAGGCTGGGCGTTTGGTCTTATTCAAGCTTACGTAGGCTAAGAGAAACTTAATTTAGGCATCTGAGTCAAAATGAGAAAGACATCAACAAAGATGGTCGGAGTTTGACATGTTTAAGTTGTCACATTTATGAGCTCTGCATATTTGAGGTTTATTTTGTCTTCCTTTGTAAAATATACTCACTTTATTAGGAACATCTGTACACCTACTTATTCATGCGATTATCTAATCAGCCAATCGTGTAGCAGCAGTGCAGTGCATAAAATCATCCAGATACGGGCCAGGAGCTTCAGCTAATGTTCACATCAACCATCAGAATGGGGAAAAATGTGATCTCAGTGATTTCAACAGTGGCATGATTGTTGGTGCCAGATGGGCTGGTTTGAGTATTTCTGTAACTGCTGATCTCCTGGAATTTTCACACACAACAGTCTCTAGAGTTTACTCAGAATGGAGCAAAAAACAAAACACATCCAGTGAGCAGCAGTTCTGGGTATGGAAACGCCTTGTTGATGAGAGAGGTCAACAGAGAATGGCCAGACTGGTTCAAGCTGACAGAAGGGTTATGGTAACTCAGATAACCACTCTGTACAATTGTAGTGAGTAGAATAGCATCTCAGAAAGCACATGTTAATCCTTGAGGCGGATAGGCTACAACAGTAGAAAACCACGTTGGGCACTTAATTAGGACCAAAGTGTTCCTAATAAAGTGCAAAGTGAGTGCAGAGTGGCCCCCAAATGTCATTGCATTAGCAACAAAATATCAAACCAATTGGCATCTGCAAACAAATGATGCTAGAGCTTTTCTATGAACTAACTTCACTTTATGAGCCATTGTTGCATTTACTTTTAAACAACTGGAGTTGTATAAAAAAAACAGTTCCTGTAAAGTTCACACAAGTGTTCAAGCAAAGTAACAACAGGTGTAGTTCATCACATTAACTGTGTTCCACTAATGTTTGACAACCAGAAAGTGTCCAAATGCTTTTTATTTTATAGCGCTGGAAAATAAAAATAATTTAAGTGAATCAGTTCTTACGGACAGTTCATGTAAATTAACCAGTTAAGATAAACAATTCACTTGTTTTTAATGTTGGGAACAATTTATTTTAGTTCGTTCAGACATTTCACGTAAATTAACTATTTCATATAAATTATTCACTTGAGCCCCAGCGCAGCCTTAAAGTGAAAGTTCACACAGAAATAAAAGTTCTCACATCATTTACCCACCCTCATGCCATCCCAGATGTGTGTGATTTTCTTTCTTCTGTTGAACACGAACAAAGATATTTACAAGAATATCTCAGCTCTGTAGGTCTTTACAATGCAAGTGAACGGTGGCCAGATTTGTGAAGATCCAGAAAGCACATAAAGGCAGCATACAAGTAATCCATATGACTACAGTGGTTTAATCCATGTCTTCAGAAGTGATATGATAGGTGCGGGTGAGAAACAGATCAATATTTAAGTCCTTTTTTACCATCAATCTACACTTTCATTTCCATTATTCTTATTTTGTTTCACATTCTATGTGCATATCGCCACCTTCTGGGCAGGGAGGATAATTTTTATAGTAAAAAAAAAAGGACTTAAATATTGATCTGTTTCTCACCCACACTTATCATATCGATTCTGAAGAAATTGATTTAAAGCAAAATTGCATTAAAAAAATTATGAAGCAAATTGCTGTTGTTTATCACTATATTTCCACTCAGTTATATTAAATATTATTAAAGTATACATTTATATGTTCAATATTTAATGTTGCCACCCTTATTGTTTAATGTCACCCTAATTAAGTATATAGCCTTATTATTAGGTTATATTATTTAATTCTAGGATCAGAACTTCTGATAGCAGAATTAAATAGTAGAATATTATTGTTATATATTTATTTAAAAAATCTTGCTTCAATGTAGTTTAATACCTTTTATTAGTAACTTGTAGTGTAGATGCATACATTTTTAAAAGAGTTGCTTGACTATAGTTTAATTAGCTTGTAGTTTGTGAAGCTACAGTTTTATAGCAGCTTTCCCAAAACATTACATTTTATTACATGTTGCTAAGACATTCATACATTTTTAATAATGGCTTAAAATACTGTTTGGGGCCACAACATATTGTATAAACTATAGAATACTAGAATATACAGTATATTTAAGATACTCGTTGGTCTAGATTCTTGTCCATTTTATAGAAACTTTAAAGACAATACAAACTACATTTAGCCCAGCATCTATACACTGCCTGGACCTAAAACAAACATAGTTTTACTGCTGTCTCTACAACCACACAACACATTCAAAATACATGTGTGCACCAATAGTACAGGTTTACACTGATCCGGTGGCTAGCGGGTGTGAAATGTGGCATGGACCATACTTCCATCCCGAGGGTGTAAATTCTAGTCTCATGTCGTGTGCCCCTCCCTTACTCTATTTTCCCCTCTGACAGGAAACGCCTCCCTTTAACCAAACTGCTTTTCTATCGTCTGGTCCGAGAGAGAGAGAGAGAGAGAGAGAGAGAGAGAGAGAGAGAGAAAGCTGTGTATGTGTGACCACAGAGGGCTGCTTGAGTTGCTGCACATTTTTCCCTGATGTCAGGTATAGACATGTGAAAGAGCAGAGAGAGAGAGTGAGAGTCTGTCAGTCTGTTTGATTCTGGCTCATGCAAAGAACTTAAAACATCTCTGATTAGTGTCCCGGTGTGGTGAGGTCACACCGCCTTTGCCCTCTGGATATGGGACTCATCTGTCTGACAGTTCTTGGGTTTGAATGAAGGTTTGATAACAGGTAAGAAATATTAAACTTTGACATTAAAAATTGTCCTGATGTCAGATAAAATTGTGACATACAGGCTGGATTTGTTTACAGTGTTTTGCTGGCATATATACTTAAAAGAACAGTTCACTCATAAATGAAAATTCTGTTGTCGTTTACTCACCTTCATGATGTTACAAACCTGTATGACTTTCTTTCTTCCATGGAAAACAAAAGAAGTAGTAAGACAGTATGGCAGGCTCTGTCACCATTGTATGAAAAACAGATGCAATGGAAGTGAATTGTGGCTGAGGCTGTCATTCAATCTAAAATCTTTTGTTTATTATGCAATTATGATATTTAGTGAACACAACTCATCCTGCAATGTTGCTAAGGAAAGGTGTGTTATTACAAAAAAATAAAAAATAAAAAAATACAATGAACCTACAATGAAGGAGGGAACTAAACCACATTTAGGGACCAGAATATCATATCACCCGAAACGCATCTTAATAATATCGGGTGTAAACGGGGTCAGAGAATTGAGGGAGTGCTCTTTTAACTTGGGTCAGTAAGAAACCACCTTGCAACCACCCTAGCAACCACCTAGAAATGCCCTAGCAACCACCTACAGCACACTATAGCAATCAGTCTGGGGAAATAAATAATAAAAAACTAAGCAATGCTAATATCCTAATTGTATTTTTCAGTAGCGTGGGTGACATTAGCTCAGCTATTTTCACAATAGTGTAGCTTTGTCCAGTAATGAGCAACATTTACCAACAAGTTGCGGTTTAGCGTCACAAAACACTACATTTAATTGCGAACGCCAACAAACGTGCTCACCTCAGCCGTCCTCTCTGTCGCATATAGCGCTGGGAAATCTGAATCATTTAAGTGAATCGGTTCTTTCGGATGGTTCGTGTAAAATGAACCAGTTAAAATAAACGATTCACTTATATTTAGAGTCGGTTCGCTCAGATGCTTCATGTAAATAAACTAGTTCAAATAAACGATTCACTGATTCACTTTAGCCCCTCGCTGCCTAAAAGGGGCTTTGCCTTCTTTTTTGAAGCTAAATATTTAGTTAAAGGTGCACTCATCAACTTTTGTCTTTGTGTCACCTTGGACTTACACTGACACCTAGTGGTGTGGATGCAGCATCATTTAAAATTAAATGGTCATTGTAGAAATTAACTATTCACAGTCAGCCATGATTACTTTAATCAGTGATTGAAAGTGTCAAATAACAGGACGGTTACTGAGATTAAGCGAGTAGTATTCAGCTGGTCATGTGATTTTAACATGGCAGCCCCCATGTGCGGACCCTCTCCATGTAGAATAAAATAGCTTTTATAATGTTACTGATATGACTGGAGTTTTCATTTTAATTTGAGAGCTCATGACTTCCTACATATATTGCAAAATTACAATTCACGTCTTTAGGAGTTAAACTTTTTTAATGAGGAAAAAAAATTACTGAGTGCACCTTTAATTGCTGCTGTATATATTGAAGTATATTTCGAAGTTTTAAAAAAATATTTTCTTCTATCAATAGCTTCAATGTGTGCAGCTACTTTTTGTAAGTAATTTGTAGTATAGCTAACTACTTTTTTAAGGGAGTAGCTTGACTGTAGTTGAACTACTTTAAGTTATGAGTAGCTTGTAGTTTAGGCCACGCACACACTAATCCGTTTTTGTTAGAAAATGAATTCATTTCACTACATATACACCTCTCATCCACGCTAAAACTGTTTTCCTTCACCAAAAATGGAGACTTTCGAAAAGGCTCCCCATTACCACATACTTTGGAAAATGATGACGGTGTTTCCAAACAAAAAATTGATTAGTATAGATCACCACATATTCTTTCATACAATAACCGACAGTAGTACTGCATGTAGAACTGTAATAGGTTTGTTTTGATTATGACAAAACTACAATCCTAAGATAATGATACTTGACACATGACTTTGGAACAACAAGATGCTCATATAGAACAGAGCTGGACTCTGATTGGGTGCTTTAAGGTGAACATACTGAAAAACAAATGAGCTCAGCAAGTTTTCCAAACATCTGCCGCTACATGCCTTCTGCAGGTTTGCTCTTCTGGGAATTGGTCTGACGGGTGGGAGATGGTATGTTTCAAAGATGTTTTGTCTTGGTGATTCACTACTGAAGGGCCAGTTAGCCACTGTCTGTTGTGTATGCTGTTTTTTAAACAGGAGTATATTTGGAGCTTGTGGCAAACGTCCCACACTAATTGCTGCTTGGAGAAGGACATGACAGTGTTTACAAGCTTCTAGAGTAATCTCTCATTCCTAGCATCCTAGTTTTTGTTTGTCATTTGCTTATGTGAGAGAATATAGTTTGTGCTTGTTAAACCACATTGTCTCTTTGGATTTGGAGGGGCTTCACAGAATTTCAGGATCTTCTTGACATCCTGGAGGAGACAGAAACGTTTAACGTCTTGAAGTATTATCTAAACATCTCATAGGCAAACTGTACTGGTCAAAGGTTGATATTTCAGAGCTTGATAGATTTGCTTTTATTTATATTTCAGTATCAACTTTGTCTTAAGTGTTTCATTTAAAATAAAACAAAAACTTAAATCTAATGAGATATCTTAAAATTTTCAATAGCTTCTCGTAGACAGCGAAATGGAGAACAAATGGAGACGTTTGCACAAGTCTTGAGAAAAAGACCCCAGTAATCTCACACATGTCTCCTCTAGAAAGCTCAACAACGTCCCAGACTGTGCTCAGGTTTGCCAAGATGCCAAACAGCCAAAGTTTGCAGTCAAAAGTGAAAAATCTCAATATAAACTCAAACAGTTCTCATCAAATTCTTTCAAGACCAAATGATCCAAACTATGCTTTCTACATTAATTTTTTAATCCATACTTTATGCAGTAATGGTCTCTAATTTTACTTCTCCTGAGGCATTTAGGAGAAACATCTGAAAGAAAGTTGATACTTAAATGAAACATAACTGAGAACTCCATTCCATCTGAGCAATGAAATGTTCTTCTGGGCATCTTTTGGGAAGTTTTAAACATTTTAACCCAAGGAACAGCAACTGCAGTGAACACAATGTACTTCGCTCTAAATGTGTGCCCTTGTTCTGCCAAAAGCGTGGCAGATACAGATCAAGGCGTCTGAGACTTTGGGAGTTAATGGTGTAGATTAAAGTTTGCTGTAATTACAGGCCCCAAGAGGAAACAAACAGGAAGACAATAACATGGCACCTCTTCCGTGATCTCGGCATGGTCTCAGCGACTGTGGGTTTTATGGTGTGGACGCTCACAGGGAGTCACCACATTTATAGCCTCACGGTTTTTAGTGTTTCCTCACTGGGGCCGGAGGAGTTTCTCACCCAGCGCACATCAAGAACTCGTGTGGCTCTGACACATTTTTAGTTCTATTTTATTTTCAATTAGTCCTTTCAAGTTAGTTTAGTTCTCTTAATTATTCACTCTGCTAGTATACTTAAAGGAATATTCCTGGTTCAGTGCAGGTTTAATCTCAATCAACAGCAATTGTGGCATAATGTTGAGTACTACAAAAAAATTTTTTTTACTTTTCGTAAAAAACCAAAATCAAGGTTATAGTGAGGCACTTACAATGGAAGTGAATGAGGCCAATATTTGGAGGGTTTAAGCTTATAATTTTATAAAAGCACTTACATGAATTCTTCTGTTAAAACGTGTGTATTATTTGAGCTGTAAAATTGTTTAAATCGTCGCTTTTATGGTCGTTTTAGGGTTTGCAGTATTACATCAGCATGGAAAAAAAGTTAAAATTGGATATTACTTGACACAGAAAAGGTTAGTAGACGATTTAATCACACTAAAATCCTGTTTACACACTTATTGTTTATGTCTTGTGGCTATATTTTTGAAACAGTGAGTATTTTAACGTTTACAGATTGGCCCCATTTACTTTGGAACCCATTTACTGGAACCCAGACTTTTGCTTTTTTTTTTTTTATAAAGAAAAGGAGGGACAAGTCAGAATATATATTGTGGTAATCATCATTATGCCACCAATTCTGTTGACTGAGCTTAATTTGTGTTGAACACTGAATATTCCTTTAATTTATACTTAAAGGTGCTGTAAGCTATTATTTTCATGGAAAGGTATGCAAAAAATTTTCCTACTCCCTGAAAGATGTTAATGAAATAAGTGTCCTGAGATATCTCACTGTCTGTAAAAAGCAAACAAATGTGTCCGTGGACAATGTCGCTTTCTGCCTGTCAATCATTTTGCGCATTTTCATAGTATTGTAGTTGCAGCGAAGTATTGAGGCTTACTGCATTTTTATGCCATGTTGCTCATAACAGTTGTCAGTTTAGGGCACTATTTTGCAGCTGTTGCTTTAACAACCTTTTCTGCTCTCAAAAAAGTACTTTTGGTATCTTTGGAGTTTGGGGTTTTGGAAAGAGGGGGCGTGGCTTATCCAACGGCTCAGTCTCGTGGAAGTAGCTGATATCGGTTGATATCGCTTACAGCACATTTAAGGACTCACAGCGAACTTCTTTTTTTTTTTTCCTTTTTCACCCAATTTGGAATGCCCAATTCCCAGTGCGTTTTAAGTCCTCATGGTCGCGTAGTGATTCGCCTCGCCTCAATCCGGGTGGCGGAGGACGAATCCCAGCTGCCTCCGCATCTGAGACCGTCAATCCACGCATCTTATCACGTGGCTTGTTGAGCGCATTGACACGGAGACATAGCGCGTGTGGAGGCTTCACGCCATCCACCGCGGCATCCGCGCCCAACTCACCACGCGCCCCACCGAGAACGAACCACATTATAGCGACCACGAGGAGGTTACCCCATGTGACTCTACCCTCCCTAGCAACCGGCCAATTTGGTTGCTTAGGAGACCTGGCTGGAGTCACTCAGCACACCCTGGGATTCGAACTAGCGAACTCCAGGGGTGGTAGCCAGAGTCTTTTACCACTGAGCTACCCAAGCCCCCGCAAACTTCTTCGCTTAAAGCTAGAGAGAAAGTGGAAACAGTCTAGCAACTGTATACTGTTTTTTTTTTTTTTTTTACATTCAGACACGTCTACGCTGCTGGCTTAGACTTCATGTGACATAAAAATGTGTTATCAATGACTATTTGCCTCATTTTATGAATAGAATCCACATGAGATCAGTAAAATAAGTTGATTTAAACACTTTGTATTTATGTAAAGTAAAATTTATGCAGTAGATAATGTGTAATTGATCATGTTTACATTCTGCATTCATGGCATTAATGCTAACACTTATACGCTATATGTGGCCATATGCTCCGTTTACCATCTGTTATTGTATTTTGGTATACTTCTGTAGACTTCATAAAAAAAATCATTTAATATAAAACGTCTCTACGTGAACAATCGTACAAATGTTGGTGAATTTGAACCAGCTCGGCAACTCTGCATTGCGTTCATGCTGACTAACCTCGACTGAGTGAAGAAATCAACTAGAAAGCAGCCAACAAAGTAGGTGAAGCACCGGGTCACACCCACCGATAACATGGACCAATAGCAGCCAGTACGAAGTTTTCCTAAAAAATTCAAGCTGGCAAGATGTTTTTGAACCACCACAACAAACTCAAAATCACCTTTCTGAAGTATAGGTCTCTGCGGAACAATAATTGGTGTTTTCAAATCTGTAGCCGTTTTCAAACCGGGATGGGCGTTTCTAAACTATCCAATGAAAGTAAGGAATCTCAATGGTTTACTGATTGGGAAAAGCCCATTTTTGTTATGCAGAGACATAAGTCTCTTCTTTTTGGCCAGATTTTGTTTGAAATGATGTCACACGTTCTTTCTTCAATTTTTTGGAAGTATATTACCACAGATGTTTATTTTCAGGGCAAATAGTCTTAATTTAGTTCGCCGAAACATCATGATGAAATGCACTGACGTTTTTGTTCTGCTAAAGAAATATTTCTCCTGTATGTACACATCCCTAAACTAGTCAGAGCACTGATGATTGGTTAAAATTAATCTTTGGTTTGGACGTGACATTCTTTATTAACAATCGTGCATGCTAGCTGAGGAGATTGTAGCTAGCTAGGCTACTTAACGCTAGCACTATCTTAACGTTAAAAGTGGATAACTTTGGAGCTTGTCTCTCTGAAGTTCAAAAGGATGCTTTTTTTATATGGTGCTCAACACAAACTTTGCGTTGCATAGTAAAAACGCAAGCTCAGTTTGCCTAGGGTGTTTTAGTTCGTTCAGGGGGATAAAAAGTTGGTTTCTTCCATTGTATAAATTAAGCTTTCATTTAGTTTTCTAGTTTCAGTTAAGTTTTAGCTTTTCAGTATATTTTTATTTTAGTTTGTTTTTTGTATTTTAGGACTGCCATAGTTAATGCATTGACTGACATCATTTAAATATGTTTAATAAGGTTACATTTCTCAAGCCTGTTATCGCTATATTTTGGCATTTTATGTATATTGAAGGTGGGTTATAAAGGTTTCAAATTTGTTAATGCACTGTCAAAAACTAAAATTAATTCATGGTCATTTTTATTTTACTTTAGTTAGTTAATGAAAAGTCATTAAATGTGGTTTAGTTTCATTTCTTCCAACTATGTATATTTTTTTTATTTTTACTTTAGTTTCACATTATTTTCATTTAGTTTCTGTTAACAATAATAACACTTATGAAGGACTCGTGTGGTTCTGGCTCATGACGGTTGAAGTTTTCTTGGGAAATCCTGATCCCAGATGTTCAGCTTTAATTCTCCCCATCCTCACTTCATGCACGGAGAGAGTGACACGAGCTGGAATCTTCCCAGTTTCCCAGGGAAAGGGTCCCAAATGGACCCTGGGTATGCATGTGAAAGTCGTAATCAAATCTCGGTTCTAGTGGGAAAAATGGGAAAATCTGTCTGGGAGCTCAGAGTGAATCTTGGGTCAATGCAATAACAACAACTGTTCCAAATGGCCTGAGTGGAAATAAACGTATGCTTTGCACATTCAGGCAACAAGGCTAATGGCACAATTAGTGCAATTTCAGCCTCAGGGGCCAAAAGAAATAAGTTATGGAATATTTATCTATTTGTGCATGGAAGGGCATGTTTGTTTAGTGCTGTTTGCTTAGGCAAGCATTACTATTACTATAATTGAAAAATTTGTATTGGGTTCTTTTTTAACCATACAGTTGCTCTCCATGAACCATCCATACATGTTTATTGTTTTTTTCACAACAGGGGCTGACCGAGGTGCAATAAAGTAAAAAATCAGCTAGAGCCCACCAAAAAGAATCAACATGAATCCCATTCAGAAAGACATGGAGCTGCTGAGTAACAGCATGGCTACTTATGCCCATATAAAAGGTAAGACCACTCAACATAAACACTTCATTACAACCCAGGTTAAAAACATCTAAATCTAAAAAGGCACCTGGTGGAGATCTAATATACAGTAGTTTTGGATCGGTTCCATGAAACTTTCTTTTAAAAATAACATTCTGGGGCCCCTCACACTTCTGACCCCAATGACAAAACAACAGCCCATTCCAAGGACTTAAGCGTTCTGTTGGATTTGGCTTAACAACTCTGAAAAATGGCTTAAGTGTTTCTCATAGAGAAAGGGTGAAAGTGTTTAGGGTGAAATTAAGGTTTTTATTTTGTGTCTAATCAGTCTAGTTAATGTACAAACCATATAACAATGGAAAAATTTGAGAACTTCAAAAATAATGGTTCTTCAACGGTTCTTCACAGCACCTTAGGTTCAGTAAAGACCTCATTTCTAATCAAGAGCCATTGTTCTCGAGTTGGCTATATGGTTCTTTATGTGTGTTTTCACACTTGAAACATCTAAGAACCAAATTCAGACCACTTTAAGTGGACCAAAAAGGTCTACTAGAGTTCTCTCAGCAATTACACTGTTGCTAACCTTACAATTGGGTTTATTAGATCTTATTTCGTTCCATTTTAGATAAGATTGGGTCTCAGTCCACTTTCCATTCACTCTGAAAAAAATATGGACTGGAACCTGGAACATTGCTGAGATGGTCCCAGTTCAGTTCTATTTTAAAGGGGTTTGAGTTAAGCCACAGGCGGGGGGGGGCTTAACCCTAAAGCACCAGTAAATAGATAATTTTCTAAGTAACTTGAGAATAGAGAGCTATTTGTGGAACTTAAGAAGGTTCTTTTATGACATCAGACTCTAAATGGCTTTTTATTTTCTAACTGGAACTTTTTGTAGATTGGACATTAATGAACTGGTACCAAATTCTAACGTTTTTCAATTGTGGTGGCATTGAGAGCATTGAGATTGTATTCTAGCTTCAAGTTAGAAGTATATGGCCATAGTCTATAAGATCTTTCACTCATGATTTATTATTTCTCCCTATGTATCCAACACAGAAAATATGGAGAGCTTTGCACTGCACTTCATGTTGGGTGTATGTTTGGGTCTTCTCCTGGCCCTGGTCCTCCTCATCCTCTGCATTTCCTGCAGACCACATTCAAAGACAAAGACACCCTCCTCACCAGAGAAGAGATGCCTTAAAGAGTCCAGCGGGGAAGAGGAAGACAAAGAGGAGGAGGAAAGTGAGGCTGGAGACAACGAGGACTTAGAAGTCCCGACAGTCACCATGAGCCCCATGAGCGATCAGAGCGAGTGGAACGGGACTATTATGAGCGTAAATGTCTTTACTTCAGCAGAGGAGCTGGAGAGAGCCAGGAGATTGGAGGAGAGAGAACGTATCGTCAGGGAGATCTGGCGGAACGGACAGCCGGATATTTTGGTGACTGGCACGGGCACGCTCGGTCGAGTTCACTATCACTAGTGGCACGATTTCTCTCATGGACAACACTTTCTTTTTTTTTTTTTTTAAATAGATCTGAAATGCCAAAGCAGGGCCATTTCTGACCATTATGTCGACCGGAGGGTTGCTGGGGGTGTGGAGGGGCGGCTACTGCATTAGTGCCACCCTAGCTGTTGGTGCCCTAGGCGACTGCCTAGTTTGCCAATTCCTACAAATGGCCCTGTGCCAGACATGGATGACATGGATGAAATCTTCCTTTAAAGACTCCATGAAATCAAAATTTGAGTTTTGTGTCTTTAAGTCCACATATATTAGCTTTTTAAGCCATTTATGTGCTTGAACAGTGGTGCTCAACTGGTCAAAAATGGGTCGCAGGTCTGTTCCAATAGGGACAGGAGGGACTGGACAGTAGGTTAAACAATGCTACATGCAAATAAAATGAAACTAACAATACATGCATAGTTAGGGTAGTAAAAAGGGCTTATCAACTATCAAAACTGAAGAACACATTCCCATTTTTTTTTTTTGGTGTTGACATCAATAGCTGTGTGTTCAATCAAATTCTACAATATTTTGACTCTGATTCATCCGTCACTTGGTAAAATGGTTGATATTTATACAATATCCGGCCCAGTTTGTTTGGGTTAGGCTGGTAAATCACAATCCTACTGTTATTTGTGCAGTTGTAAAATTGTAAATGTTCCAATTCAGCCTTTGTCATGTTAATCATTTTGCATGATGTCCAGAAGCAATACCAGTTGAGGTACTGTTCTAGAATACTCTTAAAAGTTGACCAAAATTAACATATCTAGGAGTTATACACATTTCAAATGTAGTCTTCTAAGAAAACAGACTAAAAAAATTACACTACACTACACTGATTTTGTCCAATCAAATGCTCTCTAGAATGAGCGTGTCCCAACTAGCAAGTAGTAATGCAGTGTTCCATTCTAAGTCAGATGTGGGATATTCCTACTTGATATATCTCCGATCTCCGACCATAAATGTACTGAATTGCCCGGTGCTCGGAAAATGACATTTAAAGAAACAAAACTGTAATACTCCTTTTATCTTAACAGGTGTTGGACTGTTTACCATATGCGAGAGCATAATGGTCAACTTGGATCATGTGTCTTTACACCAATCGTATAACGGTCCTGACATCAATGAACTGCGTTCAGTGTTAAGTAAATCGGCGTTTGTGGATATCATGGAAATGAATGGGTTGAGCCAAAAACCCTGCTGAAAAAAATTTATAGAAAGCCTCACAGAAATTCTAATGATTTTAATGCTAATTGTATTGGTTTTAATGGAAACTATAATGGTCCGGGTGGGTCTTTACTGGGAATGTGTTGGCTTCCATTGGTGGCTTGTTAGGTCTAGTGTATACCATTAGAGACCAATACAAATGGAAACCATTAAAATCCTAATGGAATATGACTCAAAACACACTAGACTCGTAATTGTATTCGTAATGGAAACCATTTGAACTTCTATAGTATTTTTTAGCAGGGAAATGAGGTGTTTCTTCACAAAAGTAGTTTATTTAGCGTACTGAAACATCTCTGAGAACAGCCTCTGGTCTCCTTGCCAATGTACCACCGCATTACGCTTAGTTTTGCTAACCTTGTAGGCTCCCCTTGGTAGGGGTTCTGGATAAACGATGCTATGCAATGCCATAACTTGTTCTACAGGTGTATGATTATGAAAAGAGATGATAAACGACCATGTTTTACACACGTATCTCCACAAATGTTTGCTAAACAAGTTTTGTTATCATGTAATGTCATCATTTTTACTCATTGATGATTTTTATTTGCTTAAAAGTAATTGTTTATCATAAACTTCATTCCTCTACATGGGTGCAGCCATCACACACCTACATCTCTGTGAAATCGGAGTTCAGGATTTCCGTGCTTGTTTTTGGAAGACCGATTTCGAGTTTCCGAGTAGGAGGGTGGAAATTCCGACTTTCCGAGTTGAATGGAACACTTTTTTGTCTGTGACGTACCTAAGGCCTATTGGCTTTATGTTTTAGTTTTTTAAAGGGAAAAGTCCTTATGTCTCCAATATATCCTGTTTCAACAAAGTTAGGTATAAGAAATATGTCAACACAGGTACAAAAACTGATTTCATGAGGTTTTCAAAAAAAGGATTGGGTCATTTTTTTTGTGGTTGGGTTTACAAGCACTTGCTTATTTTGATTTGAAAAAGTGCTATGTATTTGATGTGTCTGTATATACAGTTTAGCATTTAAAGAATGTGTTTTGTATATATACGTATTTTCTATTAAAATAATTCCAATGATACCAAATCTTCACATATGGATAACTGCTTACAGCAGAACACTTAAGTCAGTCTGTGTATTATAAATGAGAACGTGCCAGAAATGTCCAGTCGAAAATTCCAAAAGGAAGAGACGACCTTCACCTTTCATAACCCTGAATGTCTCAGCTCTCACCTCCTATTTCCTTTTTCCATACCCCTGCTCTGACTGTTAAAGAAGAAGAAAAAAAAAAAAAAAACGTTTTTGTTCTTGGAAAGTGCAATTTTGAAGGCATCTAAAGAATGCAATCTAAAGTTCCTTGAAACTTTCAGAAAGCTCCACTGAGATATTGGGCAGCAAAATACACGTTCTAAGCAATGTTAAGTTGAACAAAATACGAACTTATTCTCATCTAAATCTATGAAGAGTAAAGCTATATTCAGAATTAAATGCTAGTCACATGGCTTATTGCATACTCTACAGTTTATACAGTTCTGTGAAAATGTATTTGCCCCATCCTGATTTCTTCTGTTTTTGTGTATATCTCATTTTAAACCGTTTCAAAAATTCAAACAAAATCTAACATAAAACAAAAGGCAGACTGAGTAAACACAAAATACAGTTTTTAAATGATTAAATTATTCACAGAGGCAAAAAAAGTTATCCAATACCAACTGGGCCTGTATGAAAAAGTATTTGCTCCCTTAGTTACTAAATCCCCAAATCTATGAAACTGCATTCATAATGGGGTTCATCACTAGACACACAAAGGCCTGATTACTGCCAGCCCTGTTCAATCAAATCAACACCCAGTAGCACACTATGCCAAGGTCGAAAGAAATTCCAGAAATGAGGAAAAAGGTGATTGAAATACATCAGTCTGGGAAAGGTAACAAAGCTATTTCAAAGGCTCTGGGACTCCAAAGAACCACAGTGAGAGCCATTATCTCCAAATGGAGAAAACTTGGCACAGTAGTTAACCTTCCCAGAAGTGGCCGACCTTCCAAAATTCCTCCAAGAGCACAGCGATGACTCATCCAGGAAGTCACAAAAAAGCCAAGGACAACGTCCAAGGAACTGCAGGCCTCTCTCGCATCAATAAAGGTCACTGTTCATGAATCTACTATCAGAAAGACACTGGCCAAAAATGCCATCCACGGAAGAGTGGCGAGGCGAAAAACACTGCTAACCCAGAAGAACATTAAGGCTCATCTGAATTTTGCCAAAACACACCTTGATGATTCTCAAACATATTGGGAGAATTTCTATGGACTGATGAATCAAAAGTGGAACTGTTTGGAAGACAGGGATCCCGTTAGATCTGGCGTAAATCAAACAGAATTCCACAAAAAGATCATCATACCTACGGTCAAGCATGGTGGTGGTAGTGTGATGGTGTAGTGATGCTTTTTGCTGCATCAGGGACAGCACGACTTGCAATTGAGGGAAACATGAATTCTGCTCTCTACCAGAAAATCCTATAGAAGAACGTCCAGTCATCAGTCTGCGAGTTGAAGCTCAAGCTCAACTGGATTATGCAGCAAGACAATGATCCAAAGCATAGGAGTCAGTCCACCTCTGAATGGATCAAAAGAAGTTTAAAGTTTTGGAGTGGCCTATCGAAGTCCTGACTTGAAACTGATTGAGATGCTGTGGCAAGACCTTAAATGAGCAGCTCATGCTCAAAAACCCTCCAATATGGCTGAACTAAAGCACTTCTGCAAAGAAGAGTGGGCCAAAATTCCACCAGTGTTGTGAAGACTGATCTCCAGTTGTCAAAGCGTTTGGTTGCAGTTGTTGCTGTTAAAGGTGGCACAACCAGCTATTAAGTTTAAGGGGGCAGTTACTTTTTCACATGGGTGATATAAATATTGGATAACATCTTTGCTTCAATTATATATATATATATATATATATATATATATATGAAAACTGTGTTTACTCAGATTGCCTTTGTTTCTCATTTGTATATCAAACAATTTAGTATGAAAAATACACAAATAGAATAAATCAGGAAGGGATCAAATACTTTAACAGCACTGTACTGTATACTGCATAATATGTGAAACAGTATGCATTTTGCAGAGATAGATATTTCAAACAGTAGCATGCTACACTGTTGTCACATTACTTTAAGACAATACAGGTTTTAATTTAGTGAGTGGCGTCCAGCAAAAAATACAATTTTGGATAATAAAAGGAAAAAAAGTGTTAACTATTATCAGTCAAATCTTAAGTCAAGACATGGAAAAATTGCAACTACTATTTCCAGATCGTTTGTCACACAGAAAAAAGCACTGCAGTAGGGCCGTAGCTTGTGGCGAAAGGTGGTAACGATTCTAGCGGCCCAAAGGTCCTTGGGGCCCCACAACAAATTCTAAACAGTATTTTTTATAGGAAAGGGGCCCAGATTACCGTGCTACGGCCCTGCACTGCAGCGTGTACTGTTGTGAACAAAACATTTTGCCAAATGTAGGTCTGTATCCATGCACAACAAACATTTGCATACTATGCAGAGTATAAATACTACATACTGCAGCATTAGTATGCGCAGTATGGTAGTCTGCTGTTCAAAACATAGCCAAACTATTATGAACAAATGTGTCAAAAACATTAGAAAAAGCCAACTGTATTTGATTAAATATTGTGGATTTAATTATCAAAGCAGTTCAAATCTCAGCGCATAAATGCAGCTGAACTTCTTCATACAATCGTTAAACAGTTCCAGCTGTTGAAAGCAGCTGTTACAACTCATGTCTTAAAGAGCCAACGTAGCTTCAAACAAAAACATGACTACTTATAACAGAGGACGGCTTTATTTCATAATCACCATGGAGACTGAAAGCACTGACTGAGCAGTTGGTAAAATGTTAACAGAAGTTCTGAGTCACAGCATTACAGTAATGTCATCACATAGCAGGTTGTCTATAAGGTATAAGCAGCTGAGTCCTTTAGAATTCTCTCAAATACAGTTCCTACCTTTTACAGAGCAGTGTATAGTTGCAGTACACCTATACAGTGCAGCATTCAGATGTTAATGAGCTTATGGCCAAATAAATGTAAATGTACAACGGTCTGTTAATCTACACATGCAGGTGACAACTTTTATACATTCTGGTTCATAGCTTTTGTTTGTATACAAAGGCCGCGATAAATGTATCACAATCTGCTCCTTGCATGTTCTTGGACTGAAGTAATTATCTACACTTTAAAATCGGACGAATAAGCATCTAAAAAAATATAATGTTTTTTTCCCTCATAATTGAAAACAAATTGTAATTACAATGCATATAGTAATTTGTCTGTTTTTTTTATTCTTCCTCTTTACATTTAAAGTTGTCATTAGGGGTATCATTTACGGGCAGAAATTAAACTAATTTAAATGCGATGTCAAATATGAAAGAACCCATTTACTATACATTTTTTTACAGTAAAACTTTTGAGTTCCAGTTAACAGTGGATTGGTCCACACAGAGATATGCTCCAATGAGACACTAAAACCTAGTCCAATGAGACTGTAACATAAATGATTGCATCATATATGCATGAACTTACATGCAATTCAAAACAAAAAGGGACGATCTATCAGCAAAATACAAAAAATAAGTAAAACTGCAGTTAAATCTAAGGCACAAGTGCATTGATTTTTCTATTGCACTTTAAACAAACACAAAGCACACATCTGTGTGAATCCCAGCCAACATGTTTTCACCGAGGCATTCTCTGCAGGGTACCTCCCCTTTCCAGGATCAATTTTTGTTTCAACCACTGAATGACAATGATTCATTTTTTATTTTTATACCTCCCACACCCCCCAAACAAAAGGAAAAAACACATGACATAAAAATGTGAAAAATAAACAGAAGCGGTTTCCCATTGCAACTTATAGAATGTTTGTTGATACAATCCACACGGCTCTACTATACAGGGCTTTTACAGTGCATCAGGGATACACTTCTCCGGGTGGCTCACTTTGCGCTAGCTGCTGTTGAACTACATTTGTCGAGACAGGGAAGGAAAAAAGATGGAGTTCACCCACGAATGAAAATTCTGTCATGCCCTCATGTTGTTCCAAACCTGTCTTGACTTTCTTCCGTAGAACACAAAGAGATGTTAGACAGAATGTTAGCCTCAGTCAACTTTCACATTATTTGCATTTTTCTTCTTCATGCAATTAAAGAAAGTCATGCAAGTTTGAAACAACAAGAGGGTGAGTAAATGACAGAATTTTCTATGTAATTCTATAATAATCTATGGCTTGGAAGCAGTGTTTTCGGCAGACTTGTCGTCATCCTTGAGGTTGTGCTCTGCGCTGCCGTCTCCCATGTCTCCCCCCTCAGCGTTACCCTGGAACATGTCATGTGTCCACTTGGGGCTGCCGCCACTCTTGCGAATTATAAAAGTGCCTCTGCCACGCGGGAAATTTCCTCTGCCACGGCCCCGAGTTTCCAACCACTTCATCTCACCTTCCTTGTCCCGATCATCATGCTACAGTTGGGCGAGAGATAAATGGGAGAAAAAAAAACCAAACAAACAAAGAAAGAGAAACACAAAGAAAGGGAAATTGTTTTTGTTTTTTTCACTTTCAAGAAAATAGAAAGTGTGAAATATTAAAGGTTAATTGATACCCTCCAGTAACAGATCAATGTATGGGCCAGACAGATTACTTGGTAGGGATCGGTAGATCGATCTTAAAGCACAGAGACTTCCGACACTGATGTTGTATCGAGAGGATCGATAATCATATAAATGGTTTTTACTAAGCTAGGGATTTTATTATGTATTAACCATGAAAGTTATTGCGGTTCATAAGATTCAAAGTGACAAAGAAAGAACTAAGCAAATAGTTGCCTATGAGTCATCTATTTCTCCTTCCTCTCGTCTCAACTCGCAGAAATTCTGAAAGACACAAGTAGCCGCAGACAGCGCTCAGTCATAACGATTGTTTGTTATACATTTAATTAAATTCAAATCTGTTAAAAGACTGAAAATGTTATGTTGTTGTTAATAACTGATAAAATTAGATGTGTGATAATTTGCAGTTTAGGCCCATAAACTAAAAACAGCACAAAAAAAAAATCCAGTATCTGTATTGATATCAGCGTCATAGGCCATTATCAGCCATCGCTATTACTCTGCAAATATTTAGCCATTTTGTGTTTATTGACCGATTATATCAAATACACTTGGCCGAATAACAGAATTGTGTCAGTTACAAACTCAAAAAAGCCTTGTAAATGGATTACACATTTGTTTGTTTTCTATAATTAACTGAATTTCTCACACAGAATAAACGCTGAAAACTAATTTAAATTTCAGCAATTTTCTGTACATCTCATTTGCCAATAGGGCTGCACTATATGGAGGAAAAATGCGATATGTGATAAATTGTTGGAAAATGTGATACGGTAATCCTGTGACGACGTCACTGAAGTGCACGGAACATCGGAAACCCCACCACCCAAATAAACTGAAAGGAATGTTCCGGGTTCAGTGCAATTTATTTTGACTCATCCCTCCTTTTCTTTAAAAGAAAAAAAAAAAAAAAAAGCAAAAATCTTGGTTCCAGTGAGGCTCTTATAACGGGGGCCAATTTTTGAACGTTAAAATACTCACTGTTCCAAAAGTATAGTCACAAGACAAAGGATATGCATGTAAAAAATGATTTTAGTGTGATAAAATCACTTACTAATCTATTCTGTGTAAAGTTATAGCCAATTTTACAACTTTGTTACCATGATGATGTAATGTCAACAAACCCTAAAACTACTGTAAAAATGGCAAACAACTTTACAGCTCAAATAATACACAAGTTTTAACAGGAGAATTAATGCAAGTGCTTTTATAAAATTATAAGCTTTAAATTTCTGCCTTTAAACCCCCCAAAAATTGGCCCCATTCACTTCCATTGTAAGTGCCTCACTGTAACCCAGACTGTTGCTTTTTTTTTTTTTTTTTAAAGAAAGAGGGTCAAGTCGAAACTAATTTTTGTGATAATCAACATTATGCCACAAATGCTGTCAACTGAGCTTAACTTGTATTGAACCTGGAATGTTCCTGGAAATTTATTGGAATAAAAAAGGGCCATCTATTCTAGAGATCACTAACATAGTTGTCTTTTGTTCAAAATAGCATATAATATATACAATTATTTTTATTTTGTAAAAAGTAACGAATAACGAATATAAAGTTGTGGGATATCGCAAAGAAAACTGTGTGTTGTAAAATATTTTGTATTCTTTTTACACTGTAATTCATGTTTGTATTAATTTTCAAAATTAGTTAATTCAATGTGGGACTTTTATTTTGAAAAATAATGTCCAAAAGTGTTTGCTGTCAGTCCACACTGAACTTAAGACTGACATGAATGATTTCACGGGACAATCTATTAATTGAAACCAATCCGCACAGACCACAACAGCCAAATAACAACCCAAGTTTGAGTTTGCATACTGGTGTCTGGTCTCATTATTAACTGCACACACAACGCAGAGTGAAAGCACAGGACCGCGCCGGTTACAGCTACATATGCACAAATTGTGACGCTCCATCATTTGAGTCAGCACCTATGCACACTGCATGCAGACACACCAAGTGACAACCGGGCGCCCAGTCTATTCTCTGCGTCGCCTTGAACGTTACTGTATTAAAATCTTTGTTATCGCAAGTCCTTGCGATATGCATATCGCGATATTTCGATAAATTCTATATATCGTGCAGCCCTATTTGCCTACATAAAATTATGATATCATATATGTCTATATTTTTTATTTCATTTGTATATTGAAAAAGAACATTGGTTGACCATTTATTCCCTTCAATGTGATATGGTGTGATCGATTCTAAAGCTTACCTGGAAGTACTTCCTACTCTTGGGGGTGTATTCAGGGTCCCACTCCTCCTCTTGGGGGCGTGGGGGGCCGCCCATATTCGGAGGGTTATTGTTGGGGTTGTTGACTGGGTAATTTCCCCTGTTCCATCCTCTACCTCTCATTCTGGGCTGCAAATACAAGAGAAACACAGATCAGCAGCAGATAGACATTATTATACGGCCAAAATCAGAAAGAAAGAATTAAGAACACAATTTGGCATTAGCAATATTTATGAACATATAATTTGATAATCTTTTAAAAGAATTATAGTAACATATCAATAAGCAATATCATGGTCACAGGTCACAGTGGAGTATGGCACTTACAAACCCCCGGTCGTAACCTCCACGACCCCTGTCATATCCTCCTCGATCGTACCCTCCTCTGCCCCTCTCATAACCCCTGTCCATATGACCCTCATAGTCCCGGGGGACGCCACGCTCCATGGGCCCGAGGTACTCCTTGGACCCCAGACGAGCCTTATTAAACCCCACTCCTCCCTCCATGTGCTCCTCCCCATGGTACTCCCTCCCTCTGTATGGACGAGGGGAGGGAGAGGAAGATGAAGAGGAGGAAGAGGAAGGAGAGCGCGCTCTTTTCTTCTTGCTTTTCCTTCAGAAAGGAGAACAGAGGTCAAAACGATCCATTCAATCAGCTACTGACAGATAATGAGTCAGTGCTTAACACATGGTTTGAAAACGGCAGAGGAGCAAAGAGCTATAGTAATTCAGCTTGTGATTACAGGGTGTTGAGACAGGTGATAAGAACACTGGTAGTCATCTGTGCAAAGCTAAAAACATTTTTTCTTAATCAGTTCTACACAAAGAATGACCCAATGTACACCTGGTATAAAGATGCATTTTGGGAGATCGGTTTGAAACGGGATGACACTAAAGGCAGGCCCAAAACATTTAGTGATTTGTCCACTTCAACCAGATTCGCATGTTGGCGAAAGTAAGGATGTGCAAAACGACCAGTTTCTATAACCGACTAGTCAGTGTTAAGGATAATAATGTAGAATTAGGCTCTGTTATGTGTACGTGACCCTGATCACACAGTTTCAGAGGAACATACAGACGCTAAGTGCAGCACTTTAAAATGGTAATGAAAGGATATTTAACATAAATATGCTAAATAACTACAACATTTGCACATAAGAAGCTCCACAAAACCTCTTATCCGAATCCTGAATGCAGAATGGCAGGATATAATGTAACCAGAGTGCTTCAGGGCGATCCTTATATTAGAAAATATTGCGGGTACATATCTAGTTCACGACATCAAGCAGTTTAAACCTTTTTACTGCAACTATTCATTTAAGCCGTCTCGGACAGAATCAGAAAAATACTTTAATCTCTCCACAAAACCTCACAAATACAAGAACATTTCTCACAGCAGAGGATTTAAAGTCCAACTGTGATAGTCTTGATTTATTGTTGCAGCACTTTGCTGTAACAGCAGCACATGAAAGGACTAAACCTAAAGCATTAAAGAGACCAAACTTCTTGCAGAGGGTTTTACCGTGCTGGCTGTTATACACTGTTAAGCACAGCAAGCTATCTTCATGCAAAAACGCTTCCCAAGAAGTTGCGTCTCTTAATTAGAGAAATGCGTCTTTCATTAAAAGCACCACAACTAAAAACAAACATTAGTAGTCGACCCCACAAATCTGAAAAAGTGCACATGCACAAAAATTTCAGTTCACATTTAACACAGGTACTCCTCAAATTATTCTGCTTGAAAAATCAAATTTGCACTTTGATTGAATGCAAATAAAATAGGGAGAAATGGTGTGCAGATTTTTTCCCACGCTCTTTTTGTTCTTTTACTACTTTACGCTTTATCATGCATTAATACACTGAAATAGTGACTGATGTATTTGCCATGAAATCAGAGACCCAGCCCTTGAAATCCGAACATGAGTGGTTAAAAGAGACACATTATGACCACATGTAAACGGTGATGTGTCTTGCTTGTCGACTTTGGATTTGATCACCAAAAATCCATCTAAATATCAGGTGAAAACAGGGCCAATGACACTCATTTCCAGTAAACTGTCTGAAGTATGAGGAGATGTAACTAGATTTGCATTTCTTCAAGGAAATAGCCGTATGAAAATTATCATAAAAACATCTTGGCAATGCAAGATGGCTATAAATGATTAAACAGACAACAAAACCAAATCACAGTTTAGTATGCAAATAATAAATGCAATAAAGAAGACTAATCAGAATTCTGTATAGAAATTTTGCAATGACGTCATCATTTTGAATGGTGGATGGTGTAACTTAAAAAGTAAAGTTTATAATGAAATATATAGCACACTTAAGGCTGAAACTATCTACAAATTTAAGTATGAAGAGTCTGTATGTTAAGCTCTTCGAATTAAACAAATTGCAAAAAACTGTGAAATAAGCTGTACAAAAAGAACAAACCGTCTTTCACTGCAAATGACAATAGATTAGTCAATATGAACTCAATATCATTACATTATCAGTCTAGAACAAAGGCTTGAATGAAACATACTTTGACTTCTTGTGTTTGGAGGATCTGTCAGGTGAGAGCTCATGGCTGGGTGTGCGTGATCCAGCTGAACTCTTTCCACCCTCTCGTTTAGGGTCCTTTTTACGGCGCTCAATAGCAAATCGAAGGTCCAATGAATCACCTTCATGCTTTTTACCAAGATCCTGTGGAGACACAACAATGACCAGAAGTGTTAACACATTTAGTTGAATACTGTATATTGTATACACCCTGTAATCTTAAGGTACATTTTTTTTAAGCCCAGATGTGTCAAAGTTGTCGAAATAACAGCAAGTATGAAAGAACAAACTCCAAACATTAGTTTCTATGAAAACGTAATAATGGCAAACAGATCCACTTTATTGTTGTTGACAGAAAAATACTTAATCGTTAAATTCTTCATCTTTTGCAGAATCCTAAACCAAAAATGCTTATCAGGTTAGGTTGGCTAAAACAAAATGATATATTAAATATAACTGTGTAGAGAAAGCCAAATAACCATCTGAATAAACATTGAATCTGCTTCCATTTTGGTTGTTTTTACATGACATCACAACAGTCAAGGGAGAGAAGTTGGAGTTTTCATTTCTAACTTAATAGGATTGAGTTAAACAGTTTTAAATGGTCAAAAATGACTTAACTGCAGTAATTCCAAGATTGTGAATGCAACATAAGCTTTGCCAGACTAAGTTGGACTACAATGCGATTTCAATAAATGTTTTGAATTCAACTTAAAATTAAACTTCAACTTAAGATACATTTAAGGATTTGGGTTAACCCGGGAAAAGTACAAATTTGAATAAAAGTAAAGCTAAATTAACAAGAACACACTGAGAACAGTTCTCACACTGAAAAGCAGATGACTTTAATTGTGAATGTGAAAACCCAGCTGAAAAACCCCATCTATTGGCCATTTTAGGAATAACCTCAAATTGCAGACTAATTTCTATTCAGTCACCCTCTCTGACTTTGCAAACAGTATTAGTTGGTCTCAGAATTTAATTTGGGATTGTGCAATCTGATGGTAATGTAACATCCACTGAATTTGTGACATAAATCCATTAACACATGACAGAAAACGCACAGATCTCATGAGAAAGCAGCATGCTCCTTACTTTCCTCATATTAATTAGTACTGAGCCTCACGTTTTTTTATAGACACATTTTTGAGGAGATATACTTACTATGGTATTGGTTAGCGGTCCAGTGAAAGGCTTGGACACAGGATCAATTGTCACTTCCATTTGATTAGCCATTTTGTTTGGGCAAGTATATACCCACGATTAATCATACGACAAAGGCTGGAGGGTGAGAGCATAACGCTCAGTAATACAACACTGCAATTGGGGTTCTTGTGTTTAAGCATTAGACACTTCATAGCACATTTCTGCTGTTTCAGCTGGTACACATTTGGGCAGGAATGTCAGATTTGAAAACGCTCTGTGTCACCTTGTAGCTGCTCTCTTCGAAATCTTCAAACAGGCGAGTGTGCTTCTTAAAAGCACTGGGAGACACATCGATTCTCCTGTAATACAACATGTAGAGGAATTATGATGGGGAAAATGAACAAGGCAACTAAACCATTACAAATAAGTATTTACGGGTGTTTGAGTGGAAAGGAGTCACACCTACCTGTGGATTTCAGGACTCTTCTTTGGCTTCATCATTTCCACCTCTGCCGCTTTTCTTTGGTATATTCCAAATCGCTCATTCAGAGTTAACCCAGATGACTGGAAATGTTGAGCTAGAGAGATGGAAAAAAATAATTGAATGGATGTCATCATATTGAAAAGTACAAAAATTGAGCCAAATTCTCATAAAATGTCACAAACAAAAATGGTCCGAGGACAGAACCCTGAGGTACCTCAAAACACACCCTCCCTTGTTGTTCCAAACCAAAGCATTCAGAAGTATTTACACAAAAATTAAACAGTGGAACACAAAAGGAGATGTTTGGCGGTGTTAGCCTCAGTCACCATTCACTTTGCATCACTGCAACCTTTTTTCCACACATTCTGCTGAACATCTCCTATTGTATTTCACTGAAGAGAGAAAGTCATACATGTTTGGAATAACATGAGGGTGAGTAAATGAAAATTTTTCATTTTTGAGTGAACTATCCCTTTAAAGACCACCAGCCTAGACTGGAATTACCTTTAATATGATGTACGATGGTGACTATGTGTTGAGCAAATAGCTCAGAAGGGCTCCTGCGAAGCTGAGTAGCCTGAATATGTTGGAAGATTGAGCGAAACTCCTCATGATCTTTTTTACCAGGGTGCACAAGATCCCGTGACAAATGTCTTTCTTTACCTAATGCACCAGTTGAGCTGAGGGAAAGCATTGAGAGTGATAAACGTGTGCAGTAGTTATACTGGACTGACAACAAAATAAACACGACTAGAAAAACAGTAAATGTAATTTTAAGAAACATTTCATTCACATAGCCGAGAAACTAAATTCATTTGAATTATTAATATATTTGATCAAGTAGGGGGGAAAAAAAATCTACAAGATATCCGGTTTTTCAACTGACATCGTCTCCTATGTCCCATAGGGCGCAAAGAACCAGTATTAACCAATCAGAACTGTCATAGCTATTTTTATTGCAAAGAACATCTGTCTGTTAACAAAAGTGTGTAGAATGATAAAGTCAAAAGATTTAGTCAGTTCATAAAGTAAAATGAGAAATAACTCTTTTATAGAGGATTCTATAACTTAAGCCCAAACTATACTTTGGTTGTCCGAGTTGCTGATCACTCGGCGCACAGTACGCGTGACACAAATTTCCTCATCAACACAGACTGCACAGACTGTTTTAACCCAAGAATGCAATCGGTCTGAATGGCCCGCAAGTCACTGTAAGTGCTTAGCACACATCCAAAATTGCAACACATCCAATGAGCATTTTTATGTTAAATTCGACTAATAATGGAATATTAATTTGACAGCCTTAATACACATACCTCTCTCCTTCATCAGTAAATGCTTTTACACTGAAATTAAACTGTGAGTCTCTCTTCACTGAGGATTTGGCTGGGGGCGAGGCCTCTCTTCCAGCTGGGAACACTGGCCTGCCTCTATTCTCCGATCCTCTAGGGGGCGATGGAGAGGACAGACTTATCCTGCTCTTTTTCTTTTCTTTCTTCTTGGCGGCTTTCTCTTCCTTTCTTGCCGCGTGCTTCCGACTTCGGTAAAGTTCCTCATCCAGTTCCTCCTCTACGTCTTCATCCCTCTGTGAAGAACCTTTGTTAGAGAGATAGACAGAGTCATCCCATTTTCCGAAACGCTCCTCACTGAAGTCTCGCAATGAAAGAGGGACTTTGTCTTTATATTTGGACTCTTCCTCACTCTTCCTGTCTTTCATTTCCTGGCGGTGGTACTCTTCCTCAGGGTCGAGAAAAGGAAGTCCTTTATCAGTCTTTGAGCCGTCGAAGCCAGAATCCGACGTGTCAAAAATGCCTCTTGACTTACCACTGCCCTTCTCATTATCAGCGTCTCCCGTAGATAAAGCCTCACCACGGCCGTTATCCCTGTCTGGCTGTTTCTTTTCTGCCAAAAACCTGGTAAACAATCACATGTAAATCAGATAGTCGTACAAGGAGCAGATTGTATTAGACAACATTTAAATTTTGAAACCAGGAACTGTGTGACTGCTCAAATTTCCAACACCTTTTAATGATCACAGCAAGATCAGAAAAGTTACTTACAACAAAAAAATAAAAACGATCAAGACAATGAATCATGCGCAAACTTATGGTTCAACTGTGCAGAAATGCAGACACGACTAACCAGGATGGGTTTTTTATTCCATACTTACATCATTAAACTTTATCTCCTAAATTATGGGATTGCAAACAACCTCATTGCACAGGGAAACGCCCAGCAAGTTATGGAATGTGACATTTGAGTTTGAAATTAGCTGGTTTCCATTATAAGCTCTATTCTTCCAAGGATCTTTGTCACTGTACAAGGACTAAACACATTTGAGAGAATGATGATTATCGTTAAAAACTGCCAGGAAGACAAAAGGAAAGAGGGAAAACATCCAAAAGACAACACAAAAGAACAACCAACATACTTTTTGAAAGCAGTCGAGATGGATGCTGATTTGTCCCCTGCCTTCACATCTTCCTTTGAAAAGAAGCCGAAGCCAAAGCCAGTTGAAGTTGATGCCTTTGCTGGCGGGCTCTTGTTGGTAGGACCAATGCTCCGCCACAGTGAACCGCCATTGCCAGAACCTCCAGAAAGGGACACTTTAGCCTCTGCCTGACCGCCGGTAGATATTGCATTGCTTGAGCTTTTGGGGCTAGCATCATAATCGCTCAGGGCTTCCCATTTACTAGAAGGTTCGTCAGTGGTACTTCCTGTAGGCTTAGATGCTTCCTTGGTGGATCCCTTACTCTCGCCAGGTGAGCCCCTTCCCTTGGAGTCTTTTGAATGGGGTCTTCCAGAGCTAGTGTTGCGTCGTCGTGGAGACGAGGAGCGGGAAGAGGAGCTTGAGCGTCTGGAACGCCCAGAGGATGATCTATTGGAATGGCGCGATCTGCTTCGACTTCTTGAACGCTTTCGAGGTGAATGGGACCGAGAGCGCCCCCTCCTAGGGCTGTAAGAGGGGTCATACTGCTGCTGCTGGTCTCTATGGCCATGCCAGTTGTTGGAACGGTAACCATAAGGACCGCCACCTCTGTGATAATTACCTCGCGGGAAGTAGCCGCGACCTCTGCCTCGGTTGTACTGGAAGGGCCTCCGGTAGCCACGGAAACCACGGTTATATCCACGATTACCCTGAAAATCTCTGGTAGAATAGTTCCTCTCCTTGCTATGTGAACGGGATCTTGATCTGGAACTAAAGGAAACATAGAGGGAGAGATACAGTTATGGTTCATGACCACTTGAGGGCACCATAAAACAACTGTTGTAGCAACTGTTGTAGTTGCAATGAGCCAGTGTGGCATTTGCAATGAGCAAGCAAAGATCATTTGGCTAAGTTGTGCTTTCATTGACATAGTGCTTTATCATTTCCCTTGAATTTCACAACACAAGCTGTTCTAACAGCTCCTTTTACCATTGAATGTCTAATTGCACTGCTTAACTGTATGCCTTAATTATAAACTTACTAAGTTACATACATAGTATGCAAGTATAAACACCATGGGACCACGCAGCCGTAGTTTGGTGTGAAAAGTGCAAATCAATCCAAGAACAACAGCAAAGGACCTTACAAAGATGCTGGAGGAAACAGGTAAACAAGTATCTATATCCACAGTAAAATTAGTCCTATATCGACATAACCTGAAAGGCTGCTCAGCAAGGAAGAAGCCACTGCTCCAAAACTGCCATAAAGCCAGACTACAGTTTGCAAGTGCACATAGGGACAAAGATCTTACTTCTTGGAGGCCTACAAACCTGACACAGTTACACCAGTTCTGTCTGGAGGAATGGGCCAAAATTCAAGCAACTTATTGTGAGAAGCTTGTGGAAGGCTACCCAGAACGTCTGACCCAATTTAAAGGCAATGCTACCAAATAGTATGTAAACTTCTGACCCTCTGGGAATGTGATGAAAGAAAAACTGAAATAAATAATTCTCTCTACTATTATTCTGACATTTCACATTCTTAAAGTAGTGATCCTAACTGACCTAAGACTGGGAATGGTTTCTATGATTAAATATCAATAATTGTGAAAAACTGAGTTTACTTCTGACTTCAACTGTATATACAAAGTGGAAATTACTTGAAACTCCCCATAAAGGAACTTCAAACTTAATTTACTACCAACAAAACATATGAAGTTTGTCATTCTCTTTCTACAACTACCAATTTCCAGGATATTACACAAAGCAAAAGAGCTTTACTATTATGGTATTATGATCCAAATTTTCCACAAACTAATCTGAACATTCACTACACCACAAACACAAAATAATGACTTACTGTTTGCACCTTTTCATTCGAAAAGGTAAATAAGAGTAATGCCTGTTGCACACTGCATGCCAAAGCAGTGTATATTTTTTCGTCACCCATTTTAACAGGTTACTTTTCACATCGAAAGCAGAAACTGCACTGCTGCGATCGTTTCGGCGCAGAGTCTATTTTTGCTGCATAAGCTGAATTAAAGTGATAGCGCACTGTTGATGGACATCATGAATATCAGTCGAAACGAGGTGCTCTATAACCCTCAACTTACTATTTATAAGGATAAATTAAAGTAAAATCGTGAGATACAGTTACCTCGGATGTTGTTGGAGATGGTAAGTTAACACATAACCTTACATAAGTGTGTCACTCAACAATTAAAAGCTTTGGCTGGTGTTTGAACAAAGATATATCACTATTCAATGGTTGTACATAATTACTTATTGCTTACTATATTATTAAAAGTGATCAAACTATCCTCAGTTGTGCAAAAAAAAAAAATTTCTAAAAGGCTCATCACAACATTTTCACAATGAGTTCATTTTACCCTCCAATTCTCATTACAGCTTTGCGGAAAAAGATGGTGATAGTGATATTCTCAATACAGCGATGTGAAAAAAGTTATATATTATTTAGTTGTAAAGTACTTGAACATCTTAGCATTACTCTAGCATTACTGCCTTTCAATTTTGCTGATTTTAATTCAAACAAAAATCATCATACAACTGTAATACAGTAGAAGAAATGACTGTTACGGTGATGAAAATCATGATTGAAAACAATGGGAATAGCAATGCATCAGACATGAATGAGAATTGGAGGGGTAACATGCTTAAGGGTCCTGAAAATAATGTCACAATGCAAAAAATCTTAAAGGTCCTAAAAAAAAATAAAAAAAAAAAAAAATTCTTTATGCAAAAAATGATTTCATATTGATTCTATTTTCTATTGATTTGGGGTTAAATACGACCAGGGTATTTTCTTGACTGGTATCGCAAGAATCACATTTCTCTTTTGGAACAAGGGATCAAACTTTTTTCATTTTATACACACTGGCATTTACAAATTTGTGTTGTTTTTGTTTTGTAAGCTCTCTAGAATGAGAATGCCCGCTTAATTGATAAATACCACCTGCTTTACACATTTTGAAAGTGTCTTCATTGCACTCGTCCACAGTACACGCCAGAAAGTGTAGTTTTGCTAAGATATTTTAAAAAAACTTAAAAAGCCCTTTGATATGTTCTGCCCCATCTTCCTGTTTCAATAGGAAATTACGTTAACAAAGGGAACTGTACTTGTCAATCCATTTTATGGGGTCTTAAGAATGATGTTTTAAGACATGTAGAATGATGTTGGATGTTCACATTTATAAATTCATTAGACACTTATTTATAAATGCTTGTTTAAATTCCGAACAATAAGAGAACCCTACTGAAAAACTACTTCAGAATACAGTCAAACTCTCGACTTTGTCTACCTGTAGCGACGCTTCCTGGACCTTGAACGAGAGCGAGTCCTCGAGTGAGATCGAGAATATGACCTTGATCTAGACCGGGACCTGGATCTGGACTGGGAATGAGATGCAGAGTTCGGGGGCTTGGACATCTTTGTGCTTACAGTGCTTTTCAGACCTAAAAAGACAAGGAAATTGAGGCTGAGTTATTGCAAAAATACATAAAAATAACTCAGTGTCACTAGTACTGCAGTTCTCTCTCAATCTTTCAGTATTACAATGTACCATTATGATACAAAGAATTGTGGAGAAAGGACACCTACAAGATACTTACGACCAAACTTTGATCAACCTAAAAAGGTTAGAGACCCTTTAAACACCACCAACAGGCTTTCAGTAAACTTGTCATAGATAAAATATAGCTAAATTGGACACAATAGATCCTGGGGATACAGCCGTTTTGTGTCAAATTTCTTCCAAAAGATTTTTTTTTATCACAAATTTTATTAGAATGACAATAGAAGATGATGATGAAGAATAGATATTGGATTGCTGGACAACAACACATTAAAAGAGCAAAAAGTTAAAGTCAAAGCCTAAGTCAAAGAGGATTTTCAAGGATTTTTAGTCTTGGCGCTCCATCTAGTGGACAAAATCGGTAATACATTCTTGATTTACCATGCATAAATGAGATTTTGGATTGCTCGACAAACTTTTGAAGTTTTTTTTTCAAATATTTCATAAGGCTCTTCATTTGTTGGATAGCTGCTGATATTTTTACTGCACAGATATTACATTACATGAGCAATAACTCAAAGTCAGAGGATTTAATGGAATTTCTTAGATGCTGCTCCATCTAGTGAAAATGGGTAGTGCAACCATCATCTGCATTTACTTGTTGAAATAAATAATATTTTTATTTGCTGTTGACAAGAGAAAATTGATTAAATTTAGCACATGTCCTCAGACTATCCTGGTGTGTATACGTTTTGAGTTGTCATGTTTGGACCTTGTGCACACAAATAAATGCATAGTAGTATTTACAGTTCAAACCCAAATAATTAATTGGTTTAATATCTTCTAAACAATTTGACATATCAAAAATCAGAAAAACTTTTGTTGTCAGGACAGTCCCTAGATGTAAAAATGTTCAAGCCAACCAGACAAACGGCCTAGGAGGGTTTTTATTATATACATTTTTTTATAGACAGAAATAATATCGGAGATACAAGTTTTGTTCGTCTTGACCCAAGGAATCAGAAGAAAAAATAACTTTGTTTCTAGCCCCTCAGTTGCAAGATAGGAGCCAAAACATAAAGGTGCTTATTAGAGCGCCATCTAGACACTGATGCGCCTGAGTAATGGGGGGGATTTGGAACCGTCCTGCCAAGTTCGGTGTCTCTTGAACTTACGGTTTTTGCTGCCCATACGCTTTTAGGGCAGAAAAAGAAAAAAGAAAAAAAAAAAAAGGAGAGAATCTGTACAAATACAATAGGCTACCAGCACCTTTGGTGGTTGGACCAATACATATAAAAAAATAAAACAAAAATTGCTGCTCCATCTAGTGGACAAAATCGGTGGTACATCCTTCGTATGTCAATTATAGTTGAAATAATATTTTTATTTGTTGTTGACAAGAGGAAAATGATTGACAAACAGCCTAGGAGTTCTAAAAAGTATTTTTTTCAGAAAATTCTAAATGGTGGAACATTTTTTGGAGCAGAAATAAACAAGTTTTGTTCATCTTGACCCAAGGACTCAGAGGAAAATCGATTTCAATGATATAAGGCACCTGACTATAGGACAAACATTTCAAGAGTAATAGCACAAAAAGTGTGATTTTTTTTTTTAATCGTTAATTATAGCAGCCCCCACTGTCAGATCGGGTCAAGTCCATGCAAATGTGCTGACTGCCAGAATCCTACCATCACCAACTAGGTATCAACATAGCGTGAAATCAACACTCAACAGACACAATCCACCACTGCACCGTTGTCTGCTGAGCTGCAAATAGATGCTCTGATGTTTACCTTTCAATCTGCTACATTACTGACTGCACTGACAAACTATAGCTGGCTAACAGCAAACAGACGAGTGACATGGTTGTCAGGGACAGGGTTAACACTATATTAGTTATATTGAAAAGGGAAAATGATGGGGTCATTGTTTATTAACTTTCCAGTATGTATTTCACAACCTAGTTAGCAGCTTACCGAGAAGACACCGCTTAACTCCGCACCGCTTAAGAGTCAGCTCTGTAAACATTGGAGTCGGAGCGCGCTCTGCTGTACAAACTACGTTATGACACCAATTCTAAAGCATTGTTTTCTGCATTTCTGAAAAGTTTTCACATCTGCACATATCGGTAAACATATACGCTGATACGATATATCGGTGAAAGGCTAATATCGGCCGGGCACAAATTGAACCCCTAATAAGAAGAAAATCAGTACAAATGCAATAGGGTTCCAGCACCTTCGGTGCTTGGACCCCTAAAAATCAATACAAATAAAATAAATCGAGAATACATTGAGGCAGTTGGGGCAGAAATGTGAAGATGACAATTTTATAAACTATATTAACACATCTGTTAAAACGTGTGTATTACTTGTATTATTATTTGTGTATAAGTTGTTTTATCATTATTTTATGGTTGTTTTAGGGCTTTACTGTTAACACATCATGGCAACAAAGTTGTAAAATTGGACATAACTTTAAACAGAAAGGTTAGTAAGCAATTTTATCACACTAAAATTATGTTAACAAAAGGGTCAGAAATTAACGTGGGCTCTGAGCAAAAATAACCCCGAAATTCAAAATAAGGGCGCAAAAAAAAAAAAAAGCCCCCGCAATGAGTCCCTGTTGTTTTATTAATAACATCGTATATAGTTTCAAATACATACAGTGCATTCAGAAAGTATTCAGACCCCGAATTTATTTTTTTTTCACATTTCGTTATGTTGCACCCTTATGCTAAAGTGGACAAGTTAATTTCTAACCCTGGTTAACACGCATAGTTTACTTGTGACTATACTTTTGACTATTTTAACGTTAACGGATTGGCCCTATTCACTTCCATTGTAAATGCCTCAACATAATCACGATTTTTGGAGGGATGAGTTGAGATACATTTTTGTAGTAATCAAAATTATGCCACAAATACAGTCAATTGAGCTTAACTTTTTGAAATCTTGCCACTGAACGCAGTATCTGTCAGCTATGAAAGTGGCTTCCAGCGCACAATTTATTCAGCATTTTCTGTATTTTTTCAGCTATTAAAATAATCCTCTGTATCTGTCTTAAGAGCAACAATTATAAATGGAGAGTGTCCCATTACTGGGATTGCAGCATTTTTAAAAATACATGGAATTACTTGGAAAATACATTGCTGAACCAGATAATAAAATGTAAACAAACATTATATTACACAAAAAATTTAAATAAACAAATACCTTTATTACATTAAAACCACACCAAGTTTTATTTGTTGTTCTCACCTGAAATGACTGACGGTAATTAAACAGCACAGTTCTTACCGTAACTGGTGCCACTAGCTAACAAAGTCCAACACAATATTTGTCTTCAAACATGTGTGCTTTATTTCATAATGACAAACAGATTAACAGATAACCACATCATCAGTGTTTTTACCTTGACCTACTATATATAATCCAATGGAGGTCAGAACTGTTTGACTACAGCGATGGAAGAATCCCTTTAACCATGTTGACAAGATTAGCTGTTTTCTAATAAGCTTTCTATAAGCACAAAGACGAAACCCAGGACACTGTTTACATGAGGGGCTGGAAAGCAGCCCGAAATCAGAGGGCGGTATAGTTTCAAGATGTTACACGATGTTGATGTCTCATCACTTCTAAGCTTTTACAAAAGCCTGCATGGAGGCTACTGAATGAATGATCTGCTTTGCTTGCTCCTGTATTGCTTTTAGGCTAACTAGTAACATGAGAACCCTAGTTTATTGATCTGCAATACTATTCAGGATGCAAAGGTGTGTCATTATGCATGAAAGACTCTTGTGTGTATCTTGTCTTTGTGCATTGACAGTTTAAGCAGGAAGTGGAAACAGCTGCCAAACAGCAATTTTCACCCAGTCATTCAGGGTTTTGGTTTTCAACGTTAAAATGCAAGAGAGAGTACAATCCAACCAGTGCAGCTAGTTTGTAATCTTTCCAGGAAATGCATGAAGTTAAATATGCTTGCATTGATCTAATCATCAGTAGGAAGACTTACTGGTTGTGTCTCAAAACCTAGTGAGCTGCCTACCAAGACAGCACTTAAAAACCTAGTTCACAAGCTTTTGAGACCCATTGAAACACCTAAAAATGCTGTTTAGTTAGGCAGTTTAACTAGGTTCCTAATATGTCGTCAAGATAGGCAAATTTACTACGCTGTCTGAGCTATGGAACACTAAGTAGGCAACTCTGTAGGTGCCTAAAGTGCAGCTCACTATGTTTCGTGTGTCAGTCACTTTAACACAAATTACAGCAACAAAAAAACACTATTCTTCAGCTAAAAATTGCTTTGTAAATTGTAAAACCTTCATTTTAAAGCCATTTAACAGTAAGAATGGGTTATATCTGGTGGAAACAAACAGTGAATTTAAAGCATATCAGACACAATACAGATTTAAAATATAAAAACAGGTCTTGAGAGTAAATTTCAGGACAGAAATTATTTGCAGCCTCTCGACATACATGTGGTCAGAATGATAATAACGTTATCTGGCTTCACAATAAACGATATTACATAGTTCATTATAAATATAATCACCAGATCACATATTAAATACTCTTATTATCCAAGTAAAAACACAGAACGTCATTAAAAATCTGATACAATCGAGATGTTTCGTTTTATATTAGCAACTATGCTAACACGAGCACTATTAGCTCATCTGAGACCGCATAAAACGAGCAAAAACGACCACATGGACAACTAAATAACTCAAAACAACATTTAAGAGCTATACACTCATAATATGGCACACATTTGAGCGTTATAGTGTTAAACTATGTTAAAACAGGCTCACCTGAAGGGCTAGTTAGTTGATTGTGATGAGCGCAATGCGTGCACGCGGTGAAAGAGACGCTCTTATCTTGATCAATAATAGTCAGATTTTCTATAAATGTCTCATATTTCTCTCATGAGCTCTACTAATTTATAAAAGTAAAGTTTTGGATTAGAGAATCAGTCCGAGAAGAAGTCATTTGGTCCCCTCAGAAAACGAAAGAGGTTTCTGCGACTGCGAGACAGTTTAGCGCTTCCTGGTCCGCTTGCTCGCGCGCGCGCTCTCTCTCTCTCTCTCTCTCTCTCTCTCTCTCTCTCCTCTCTCTCTCTCTCTCTCTCTCTCAATTCAATTCAATTCAAATGAGCTATATTGGCATGACTTGTGCAGTATTGCCAAAGCATTGGCCATTACATGAGCAATGAACAAAATAATGATTATATAGTACATAAAGAAAATATAAATAAATCAATCAATAAATAAATACATGAATAATTTATATATATATACATATATGCATATTAGCCTGGTATGAGCTCGGCTCACTGCATTTTAGGTGCTTATAGAATTTCCCAGCCCTTTTTTGGATACTGATCAGTAAGGGGTATTGTCCTAATTCAGCTCTGCACGAGTTGTTTGGTGTCGCTATGTTTACTTTTAGGATGCTTTTACAAATTTGGGTATGCAGAGTTTCGATTTCTTCTTTTTCCCATTTAGAAAAATCTTGGGTTTTTAGGGGTCCCCATATCTCACTGCCATACAGAGCAATTGGTTCAGTTATTGCTTTAAGGATTTGTAGCTAGGTTTTAATTGGAATTTCATATTGCATTGTATTTTTAAGCATGTAGAAGACCCTCATTGCTTTTGCTTTCATTTCATTCACAGCCAGATTTAAGTTTCCTGTTGAAACTTAGTTTTAGTCCCACAGAAGTGTATTCGTGGGTGTGTTGGAGGACTTGGTTTCCTGCTCTGAAGGTGCATTTATTTTCCCTACACCTGGATCTATTTTGAAAAATCATTATTTTTGTATTTGCTAGGTTAATTTTAAGAGCCCATGATTGACTGAATGTCTCTCTCTCTCTCTCTCTCTCTCTCTCTCTCTCTCTCTCTCTCTCTCTCTCTCTCTCTCAATTCAATTCAGTTAAAATGGCTTTATTGGTATGACTGTTAATATTACAATACTGCCAAAGCAGAGGTATGTAAAATAAATAAATAAATAAAATAAAGATAAAGCATTAATCAGTAGTTTAAGGACAGTTAAACAACACAGTGTTGACACGACATAAAACTGAAGATCAATAACATGTCTACATACTGTATACACATACAGTATATTCATACACATACATGTACTGAGGGTCACTGTGGTGAACAATTGGGTGATGCACTGGGGTAAAACACATAAAACATATTCACCCACTGTATCTCAGGCTGTGACACGTTAAAACGTATCTTGCAGCCAGTGCTGCTGTGTGTCCCTCTCCAAGTATTGTTTTGATTTTTTCTTGTTCAGTCATGGTTGTAAAGTTGTGTTCACTGAGCCTGTACTTACTCAGGATCTGTCTCTGCTTTGTATCTCTGGCAGTCAGGAGATACTCTTCCAATTCATAGTTTGATTTTAGAGTCCGATAGGATTGTAATTTGCTTTGTGTTTTAGTTTCTTGATCCCACTGTTCCAGATTGGTGATTTTAGTTTGTTTGATGATCTGATTTATTCTGATGTTTGGTTGAAAAGCAGTGCTGGTCTGAGGCTGGTTAGTGTGAAGGGCTTCTGTTGGATGTTTGTCCCATCTAGTGTAGTTCTGAGTGTATCCCATACCTCACTTCCATACAGTGTTATGGGCTGTATGACACTATCAAAGATTTTACACCAGATTGATGCTTTTCAAATGCTTTTCTGAAATCAACGAAGCATGCAGATATTTTCCCTTTTTTGATCTGGTTTACGTGTTTACTGATTAGGGTGTGTAGGGTGTAAATGTGGTCCGTAGTTCTATGATTTGGAAGGAAGCCAATCTGACTCTTGCTCAGGACACTGTGTTCGTTAAGGAAGTTTAGAATTCTATTATTTCAAATACTACTAAATAACTTCCCCAGATTACTGCTCACACAAATGCCTCTGAAATTATTAAGGTCCAATTTGTCTCCACTCTTGTGAATTGGGGTAATAAGTCCTTGGCTCCAGATACAAGTACAAGGTTGAATAATTTGAGCACAGCCGTCTACAGATCAGGTGTGCTGTGTTTCAGCATGTCACCTAGAATGTTGTCAGCACCACAAGATTTTTTGCATTTTTGGCTTTTACGGTTTTTAACCAATTCGTCATGTGTAATTGGAAAGTCAAGGGGATTTTGAATCTTTTTTATTGTGTTTTCATATATTTGTAGTTTTTGTTTGACCTGATTATAATTCTCATTTAGTTGTTTTGGTGGGATTTCTTTACATAAGTTTTCAAAATGTTTTTTCCAGATTTCTCCATTTTGTTGCTTTCTTGTGCTTAAATTATTCCACAAATCCCAAAACTGATTTTGATTTATTGATTGTTCAATTTCGTGTAAGCTTTTGGTGAGATGTTGTTGCTTTTTTACTCCAGCTCTTAAACTTTTACGTTTTGCAGTCTGTGTCAAACCACTTTTTTAGGAAGTTTTTCACCTTTCTTTTTCAACTCAGTTTTACAGGCTGCAAATTGAAATACATAGTTGATTTCATTTGTAGCCAAATTTACACCATCCTTGTTCATTTCAAAATGTGTATGTATAAATGTAGTGATTTGATTTTTCAGTTCTTCAGAATTGAGGGCCTGGATAAATTTGTCCATGCTGTCTGGAGTCCATCTGTATCTCTGCTGGACTTGATACATTTTACTGTTCTCCAGTCTACTTTGTTTTGCTATGTTGTGTCTTTTAATATATATGTTAGTTTGGTTATGGTCTGAGAGTGGAGTTTGCTGTCTGACAGTGAATGCACTGAAGGAGGAGGGGTCCATGTCATTGGTGGCATAGTCAACTACACTAGCTCCAAGACCTGAATAACACGTGAACCTCCCTAAGGAGTCCCTTCTGATCCTGCCATTAAGTATGTATAGACCTGAGGTTTGGCAGAGGTGCACTAATTCTGTACTATTTTTATTTACAATATGGTCGAGATTGTTCCGTACTGGGAGATGTTTTGTGAGGCTCAGGGGGCTCTGGCCAAATACATGTTTGTTTCACTTTGGGCCAATATTATCAGGTTCAGTTCCAGTTCTTGCATTAAATTCTCCACACAGCAGCACGTTTCCCTGGGCCTGGAAATGGCTAATCTCTGTGTGAATATTGTTCAGATATTCCTAATCATGGTAAGGGGATTCCGCTGGAGGAATGTAGATGGCACAGAGATATGTGTCAGTGGTAGAAATGCCAATTTCATTGTTTAGTTTTAACCAACAGTGGAATTTTCCAAGTGTAATAGTAGAAATGTGTTTGGCCAGATCCTCCCTGTACCACACCAAAATCCCTCCCGAGTCTCATCCATTTAACTGAGGGCACAATTATTTCATAGTAGCCTGAGGGACAGTGGGTAAGCACATCCTGTCGACACCAGGTTTCATTGAGAACAATAATGTCGACATCTTTGATATTTTTTACAAATTCTGGGTCTGTGCTTTTAAAGCCAAATGTCGAAGAATGAAGACCCTGAATGTTCCAACAACTTATAAGTAATGACACATTGATATTATTAAAGATATTTGGTAAGACAGAGAGAAAACATGTCAAATATATTGTACTGTACATGTAAATGCATGCATGGCAAACAATTTACATTAATGATTTTTTTCATTTTGCATTGTGTTTGTGTGTGAATAATTTCTTATGTTTGTAGCATCTCTTTAATGTGCCCTAGCTCACTGGTTGTCATGAGTGTAGGTGTGACAAGGGGCCAGGCCACAGCTTTAGCATAGCTCTGAGCCCTCTGCTGTGGGGGTCTCTCATGGTTTGTGGCAGTTTTTTGTTTCCTTTTCCTTGTGGGGGGTTGATGGCCAGCAGGTGGATGTGGAGCAGGTAAGTATGGGTTTACAGGTGTATAAGGAGCCTCAGGTAGGTGTGTTGGGGGGACTGGATGACACAAGGTGCTTGTCCAGCTGTTGTCTTTCCTCACCAGGGTCAAAGGGGCATATCTGGGCATGTAGGGGTGGATGGGCCGGTAGTGTCCTGGTGTCGTTGGAAAGGGGCTCAGTGATGTTGGATTGCAGCCCAGGGCAGCATCCTTTAGGTTCACCATCTTTGTGTAGGTGAAGTCCATCATAGAGGTGTTGGAGGCCGATGTAGTTGTGGTGGGCCAGGTGCACGTTGGGGAGCGTAGAAAATCCTCGTGAGTTTTCAGCATTGATGCTGTTGATGATATGAGGTGGTGTGTCACGCCTCGGCAGGAGTGTGGAGATCACAATACGGGTTTCTGGGAATTTTTTGCTGGTGATTTCTGCAACTTTCTTCACAGCATTGGCAGTACTGTTACGCAGTGAGTGAAGGTCATTAGTCCCAGTGTCAATAATCACACATGAGGAGTTTCCAGAGCAGTCTCTAAGGAGCTGGTGGGCGTGGCCTATTGTGCTGCATCATTTCACTGTAACTTTCTGATGTCGGAAGAGCTTCTGTGGGTCCAGGAACTTCCCATTAGAGTCCATCAGGAGGAAAACATCTGGATCAGGGTCAGATGGGTTACAGTGAAGAGGCTAGGGTGATGAGGCCTGTGTTTTCACAGGTGTCTGTGTGTTAGATGCAGACTGTGTGTCTGCGTATGTGTCATTTTTTGGGGTTGCAGGCATTGTAGTGCTGCAGTGAGGTGTACTATCTCTGGTATTCTCCTGTAGATCTCTTAGCTCTTAAAACTTTCTGGAGAGGTTTTTTTCTTTACTCTCTGTGTCCACCTTTAATTTGGCAGTCTGTGCACGGAGAGCGTGATTTTCTTTGAGAGCTGCTGTGAGTTCAGTGATGGAGGAGCTGCTCTCTTTCTTCAGCTGCTGGAGTTTATCTTTGAGGTGCTGAATGCAGATGTTTGTGTTGTGTGTCTGACAGTCTGTTTTGAGTGTGTTCTCTGAACTCAATAAAGTCCAGTTCCAGCAAGGCCAGACTGTCTCTCAGCTGACGCTCAGATGGTGAGGGTGGGGGGTTTTCTAGACTCTCCTCCTCAGATTCGGAGCAGTTTGCAGGGGTCTTGTCTCTCTCCTTTTCTACTCTGGCTTTCAGAATAGGAAAGAGTTCCTCAATTGAGTTCAGGCTTGCCTCATTGCCTTGCAGAAGAATGGTGCCTTTAGTGTAGTAAGTTATAGTGAGAATGGGGTTGTCTCTGTCCAGCATTTCATCTTCACACACAGTTAATCTCCCATCTCTGCCAATTCCTTCTTTAAAAACATGCTTAAATTCATCACAGATGGCTGATTTCCATGCAGTAATCAGTACAGTGTAAAAACTGTAATTCTTTTTATTCTTTTTCCATTCAGTTGAATGTAGTCAACGAATATCAGGATTGTCTTTCAGTGTTTACTCTTTGTGTTGTCTCCTTGCCTGCACACTTTTGCACTTCTCTGGGTAGATCACCTACCTGCACTCTGATTGGCCTTTAGTCGTCATGGTGATCACTCTGGGAACTGTACCAGAACTGCCAAAACTGTCTGTTTAGTATTTGGAGATCACTATTGTAGGATGATTTTTTTTAGTTGTAGTCCTTTTAATTAGTCCTTTAGTTTTTTGGAGGGAAAATGCAGGTAGCTCATGTAGTGATGGTCCAGTAGTCAGACGCTAATCCAGAGGTTTTTATCTTCTTTGTTGTCTAAATATATTTTTTCTAAGCAAAAAATCTGCCTTCCAAATTGTTATAATTTTACTCTCTGTCTCACATTTTTGGTTTAATCTTTGATAATTATTTAGGAGCTCATTCTTAGAGTGGCTGGTCTTCTTCTTCTCTCTCTCTCTCTCTCTCTCTCTCTCTCTCTCTCTCTCTCACACACACACACACACACACACACACACACACACACACACACACACGCACAATGATATAATAAATTAATTAACACTTATTAATTACATTTATTTAATGTATTTAATTGTTATTAATTTGTACATTTTTATTTGAATAAAAAAACATTTTTAGCATTCAAAGCCGTTTACTAAATAATAAATAAAAATAATAATAATAAATAAATAATAATAATAATAATAATTATTATTATTATTATTATTAATGTTTTAAAAACAATAGTATCATCAATTAATAATTAAAATAGAGTGTAGTTTTGGTGTAGAGTTTAACGTTCTCTTATTCTTTATTTATCGAAACTTGAAAGTTGAGAAAGACCAAAATATGTCTGTTAATGGAATTTTTAGCCTTATTCTTTTCTCTGAGCTACACTACTACACCAACATGTGGTAAAACAGACATGGCGCTTCCATTTCAGACACCTGTTGGAGACTTCTCAGAGTGACAGCTGTAATCACTGGCCATCGAGCCGCTTCAGAGAAATCTATCCAACACCAGGCAGTATTTCACAGAGAGGAAATACAACAGAGACTCAGCCTACATATGCCAATCTATAACCACCCTCAGACAGGTTTAAATAATACTACAGTTTCTCTAAGTCAGGGCCTATTTGCTTTCTGAAATAGTTGGCATTTTGGTTGCAAATCTTTGATAATGTTTGTAAAAATTATTTGGGTAGTCATACCATACACTGTAAACGTGTACATGTGTTTCCTGAGTCTCTTTCAGGAAGTTGCTTCTGAAGTCCTTATGTAATCCTTGCAACAAATTAACGACAATCAGACAGCAGTATGGACTGCAGCAGGACAGCAAAGGGAATATTTATTATTGGGGAGGATAATTTGGCTATATTTAATTACTGGGGGTAACTTTTTCCCAACTGTTTCCCAACTAGATCGAGTTAATAACAAATTTACATTTCAGTCACCAAGTATTGATTGTAATACATTTTTTAAACATGGTAAAACGTATTTGGCATGCAAAGCAGAATGTGTGTGTTGATGAAAAATGGAAGCAACATCAAGCTAAATAAATAAAAACAGCTGCAGATGATGTTTGGATCACTCAACATGTTTGGCAGACATGGGACAATGATAATCAGTACATAGATTCAGAATTTATAATGCTACATTTTATTTTAACATGATTGGCAGTGATTGGATGATGCTGGACATTATTTGAATAATAATTATTTATTCAGCTTTACAGAAAATCAGCTGTAATGTCTGTAACGTCTGAAAAACATGAATAACCAACACTCCTGGAAACATAATAAACTATTTGATGAAAAAATAGCTTGGTATTATTTAAAATTTCACAACTTAGTCCCACTGTTCACATATGTGGACATTAATTTTTAGGAAAACTATTTGCAACTTTTTTGCTTGTTTATTTGGTGCTACTAATTACAAATCGTCAGCAGTCAAGCGGGAGTCTCAGGAGGCTATGATACAGAAATTCTTTTAAATTATTAATTTTATACTTTATATAAAAAAAATTCTATGTGAAAAATTATTACCTTTAATAAATGTTTGAATAAAATCATTTTAAATAATAATGTTTTTTAACTGTTTATTTATTGAAATGAATATAAATATATAATTAAAAAATGAAATACTAAAATATTGTATTTTTAAATGTAATACGATTTAAATTATTATAATATATAATAAATAAATAAACAAATTCTATAATTCAATTAATAATGAATGATAATGTATATTAATAATAGAAAAACTAATTTAGTATTTATATATAAGGATCAATAACCTAATTGGTGCGACCTCTCTTTTCATTAGTAGCAAGTTGTTTACAATTTGTACTGTTTGCTGCATTTCAATCAACTTAGTTTTAAATGGTCTATTTTCACCCTTACATAATCTATATTTTGTCCAGTCCATTGGATCAGCACTGCACTATAAAGTTCTCACATCCTTGGCTCAGTTTACTACTGTCTATGACATCAGCTTATAAATAAAAGAATGGAATCTACAACTGTAACCATGGAAACCAGTCAATAGAATGTGAATGGAATCTGTAGACGGAATCTCTCCCAGTGTATTCTGGAAACATAAACATTCTAAAACCCAAAGGAAGATCTGCAGACTACAGAGGAAACTCATGAGTATAGATTTTATATATTGCTTTTGTCTGGAAATGATATTTCAAAGTGCAGCTGGAATCCAGGTATTAAAAATTAGATCAGATTCTGTATAAAACCAAATGTGTGATCGATACTATAGTGATATGTTGCATGACCACATTTAAATAAAGAGGTTGAAAACAAAACATCCAGCAACACACAAAGACATGCACACAAAATAGTGTTTATATGCAAATAAATGCACTAAAACACAAGAGGTGATGCATTTACTCACACCACACAAAAGACACTCACAGACACAGCTATTGAAAGAAACACTTATCAACAGCAACCAAAACAGCACCACAACAGACAAACAGTGAATTCCCTGTTGTCTTCACACCTTGCAGCAACTGATAGTACAGCTAGAGCCTGCGGCTTTATATTGTCCAGCTTGTGTGTCAAGGGGCCAGGGCCATCATGAAGGGGATACACTAAGGCCCTACATTGTATAAAAACTTTGTCTTGGGCTTCTTGAATTTTAGCGATGGCACTATATGACCTCCAAAAGTCTGAGAAGAATTATTCTCTTCCCAACTTCCAGTGGAAATTGTGCAATGCAAATCTTGTGAGATTAAATTTGCATATGTTTTCAATCCCAACAGCAACATTTAAATTTCATGAAGTTTTCTGATCTATGCAAGCACCACCTTTGAGCAATAAAATGTTGCTCAGGTTTATTCAAAACTAATGCAAACAGTTGAGTGCCGTGTCACTCATTAGAGTCCTGTCCTTTAGAATGGGATCCTGTTTGTACTTTTCATGCCAAATGAATTAAAACCGAACTGGCAGTGTCCACCTTGATCATAACTCACTTTGTGTCTGTGATCACCCGTCTAAAAATACAGAGATTGACATGACCAGTAGGTTGCTCCACTAAGGGCCAAGAATGTGTCGGTGGTGAAAAATTCTGACACGGTGAATATAAAGTGCACACTATTTAGTTCATATCATTAATCGTATAAGTCTGAAACAGAATGAATATGTACAAAGTGCACACTTGTTAGTGCATATCATAAATCAAGTTCGCAAAGGTTATGATACACGATGCATATGCAAAATGTATACTTACTAGTGCACATAATAAATCAAGTGTGCATAGCATACAGTAAGTCTGATACATGGTGAATCAGTAAGTGCACACTATTAAGCAAAAACATCATAAATGAAATAAGTCAGATGAAGGGTGAATATGTAAAGTGCACACTAGTTAGTATAATTTCATTAAATTTCATTTAATGAAAAATTCTGATGTCAGTGTGTTATGGTGAAACTTCGGATGATCACTGTCAGAGTTTGACCAGTCTGAAGCAAACCACAAGCTAAATATTACACAATTTAATGACAGCATGCTTTTCTATTTTTTTACATAACCATGCATGTACAGTCATCCACAGGAGGACAACAGCAAGGTTTGGGATGTTTATATACAGTAAAAACATACACTAACCTTTATTTATCATAAATAAAGTTTATACTATAGGTTTTGATGCAAGATGAATATGCAAAGTGTACATTTGTTAATGCACATCATAAATACTGTAACGTGTGCATAAGTCTGAAACAGGATGAATATGTAAAGTGGACACTTGATAGTGAATATCATAAATCAAGTTTGCATAGGTTATGATACACGATGCATATGCAAAATGTATACTAATTAGTACACAACATAAATCAAGTGTGCATAGCATACACTATATAGCATACACTATTTAGTGCACACACATAATAAATCAAGTGTGAACATCATAAATTAAATAAGTCTGATGCAGGATGAATATGTAAAGTGCACACTAGTTTAGTGCACATCATAAATCAAGTGTGCATAAGTCTGACACAGGGTGAACAGACTATGTGAAGTGCACACTAGTTTAGTGCACATCATAATGCACATAATAAATCTAGTGTACATAACTTAAGTCTTATAAAGTATGAATGCATAAAGTCTACATTAGTTAGTGCACATCATAAATCAAGTGTGCATAAGTCTGACACAGGGTGAACAGACTATGTAAAGTGCACACTAGTTTAGTGCACATCATAAATCAAGTATGCATAAGTCTGACACAAGGTGAATATGTAAGTGTACACTATTTAGTGCAGATACGTAATAAATCAAGCGTGAACATCATACATGAAATAAACTGGATGCAGTGTGAATATGTAAAGTGTACACTATTTAGTGCACATACATAATAAATCAAGCGTGAACATCATACATGAAATAAACTGGATGCAGTGTGAAAATGTAAAGTGTACATAAATTAAGTCTTATAAAGTATGAATGCATAAAGTCTACATTAGTAAGTGCACATCATAAATCAAGTGTGCATAAGTCTGACACAGGGTGAACAGACTACGTAAAGTGCACACTAGTTAGTGCACATCATAATTCAAGTGTGCATAAGTCTGACATGAGGTGAATATGTAAGTGTACACTATTTGGTGCACATCATATATCAAGCGTGCAACAGTGTGACACGGTGAATATAAAGTGCACACTATTTAGTTCATATCATTAATCGTATAAGTCTGAAAAAGAATGAATATGTACAAAGTGCACACTTGTTAGTGCATATCATAAATCAAGTTCGCAAAGGTTATGATACACGATGCATATGCAAAATGTATACTTACTAGTGCACATAATAAATCAAGTGTGCATAGCATACAGTAAGTCTGATACATGGTGAATCAGTAAGTGCACACTATTAAGCAAAAACATCATAAATGAAATAAGTCAGATGAAGGGTGAATATGTAAAGTGCACACTAGTTAGTATAATAATAAACTAAGTGTACATAACTTAAGTCTGATAAAGTGTGAATACATAAAGTGCATATTAGTAAGTGCACATCATAAATCAAGTGTGCATAAGTCTGACACAGGGTGAACAGGCTAGGTAAAGTGCACACTAGTTGATGCACATCAAAAACCAAGTGTGCAAAGGTCTGATAGAGGGTGGATACGTAAAGTGCACACTAGTTTGTGCTCATCATCAATCAAGTGTGCATAATTAGTGCAAATTATACATTAAATGTGCATAAATCTGAAACAAAGTGAAAATGTAAAGTGTACATGATTAATAATTGTGCGTAAGTTTGACACAAGGTGAATATGTAAGTGTACACTATTTAGTGCACATTCGTAATAAATCAAGCGTGAACATCATACATGAAATAAATTGGATGCAGTGTGAATATGTAAAGTGCACATCATAATGCACATAATAAATCTAGTGTACGTAACTTAAGTCTAATAAAGTATGAATTCATAAAGTCTACATTAGTTAGTGCACATCATAAATCAAGTGTGCATAAGTCTGACAAAAGGTGAATATGTAAGTGCACACTATTTAGTGCACATATGTAATAAATCAAGCGTGAACATCATACATGAAATAAACTGGATGCAGTGTGAATATGTAAGTGTACACTATTTAGTGCACATACATAATAAATCAAGCGTGAACATCATACATGAAATAAACTGGATGCAGTGTGAATATGTAAAGTGTACACTATTAAGTGCACATAAATAATAAATCAAGCGTGGACATCATACATGAAATAAACTGGATGCAGTGTGAATATGTAAAGTGTACATAACTTAAGTCTTATAAAGTATGAATGCATAAAGTCTACATTAGTTAGTGCACATCATAAATCAAGTGTGCATAAGTCTGAAACAAGGTGAATATGTAAGTGTACACTATTTGGTGCACATCATAAATCAAGCGTGCAAAAGTGTGACACAGGGTGAATATAAAGTGCACACTAGTTAGTTCACATCATTAATCATGTATAAGTCTGAAACAGAATGAATATGTACAAAGTGCACACTTGTTAGTGCATATCATAAATCAAGTTCGCAAAGGTTATGATACACGATGCATATGCAAAATGTATACTTACTAGTGCACATAATAAATCAAGTGTGCATAGCATACAGTAAGTCTGATACATGGTGAATCAGTAAGTGCACACTATTAAGCGTAAACATCAAAAATGAAATAAGTCGGATGAAGGGTGAATATGTAAAGTGCACACTAGTTAGTATAATAATAAATTAAGTGTACATAACTTAAGTCTGATAAAGTGTGAATACATAAAGGGCATATTAGTAAGTGCACATCATAAATCAAGTGTGCATAAGACTGACACAGGGTGAACAGGCTAGGTAAAGTGCACACTAGTTGATGCACATCAAAAACCAAGTGTGCAAAGGTCTGATAGAGGGTGGATACGTAAAGTGCACACTAGTTTGTGCTCATCATCAATCAAGTGTGCATAATTAGTGCAAATTACACATTAAGTGTGCATAAATCTGAAACAAAGTGAAAATGTAAAGTGTACATGATTAATAATTGTGCGTAAGTTTGATACAAGGTGAATACGTAATGTGTACATTATTTTGAGTAAATCATAAATCAAGGTTAAACACGTAGAAGTGCACACTAGTTAGTGCACATCATAAATTAAGTCTGCATTATTCTGACACAGGGTGAATATGTATAAAGTCCACTTCAGTTAGTGCACATCATAAATTCAATATGCATAAATCTGACACAGGGTGAATATGTAAAGTGCACACTAGTTAGTGCACATCAAAACAAATCAAGTGTGCATAAGACTGAAACAGGGTAAATACACAAAGAGCTCATCATAAATCAAATGTGCATAAATGCATGGATGCAATTTGATTTTTGTATAAGAGCTTCTCTTGTACGTTTGACTTTTGAAAGATTGTGCTGCCCTCTACTGGCTGCAATTGAGCCGTTAATCACATCATAACATACACAAACCAAACCCTTTCATAACTTTATTCCACAGGTTTGTCATAGTCAGGAAAATATACATTAACATACAGAATATTGCCCTCCTTTGATGCTCCACACATTAAATAACGCAATAATTCAAGACACACATTTTTGTCTCCTTAAAAGAACAGTTACAATACATCATAACAACAACAACAATAATAATTCTTATCATAATGATAGCCAAACATTGTGTATTGCCATGATTAATTTCCTTCCTAAAGGTCATTATATAGTGACTCTATTAAGGTGCACCATATAGGCGAATCGGCAGGTGACTTTTTAAAAGAAACTCAACAATGTTGCATCATGACACAGTGAAATAGACAGAGACTTTTTGCAAACTTTTTATATGTATATAAGTGTTTTTTTTTTTTAAGGTTCTCCTCCCTTTCTTTCAGTTCCTCAAAGTGCTTCCTCAGAAATTGGCGCTTTCTGTCTTGCAGTGTTTGTAAAGTTAAAGCAGTCTATCTGTTGGTTTGGCACACATCACGGGTGGAAGCAGTTGCTCTCTCGAGCGCTATAAGCGTAAGGCTTTTCTTCTCTTTCAGAGGGATCTGCACTCACAGAACCTCTGCAGTGGAAGGAAGATAGAAAAAAGCATGTAAACAAATATAATTTTGCTGTTATGATAAGTAATCATTCATTAATACACTCTAGATCATATCATCTCGCACATTTTAACTTGGATAATTTTTCATAAACATTAGTGGTGAGGAATTTGATTAACCCCAGAGACTCGAGTCTTTAGAATATATTCACCATAATGATTTGTTCAGATTAGTTCATTGATGCATTGAGCGACCATTTCTGAGAATGAGAACGATTCATAGATTCATTCAAAACACTAAGCCGTTTACGACAAAAATAATGGAAGTGAATGAGAACAATTCGTTCACGTAAATGATTCGCCACTGATAATTTTCACATGCAAATGAGCTTTACGGCAAACTTGCGGCAAATTGTCCAATGTTGCCAAAGGTTTGCCGGAGGTTCACCTATTGGCGAAGAGCTGCAAACTTCTGGCAAACATTTGCAGCGAAACAAAAGCTCATTTGCATGTGAAAATAACCAGTGGCAAATTTACGGCAAGTTTGATGCTAGTTTAGATTTTTTTGTGAGGGCGACTGGAAAAAATGGAAGTGAGCAAAAACGATTCGTTCATTTAAAGATTCATTCAAAACAGTCATTCACAACCAAAACATTTTTTTTAATTTTTTTTTATTCACAACCAAAACAATGAAAGTGAACGAGAATGACTTGTTCACTTAAAAGATTCGTTCAAAACACTGAGTCGTTTATGACCGAAACAATGAAAATGAACAAGACACTTTTCGTTCACTTAAAAGATTCATCTAAAAACTTAGTCAGTTATGAACAAAACAATGGAAGTGAACTAGAGCTATTTGTTCACTTAAAAGATTTGTTCAAAACACTGAGTGGTTCACGAACTAAACATTGGAATTAAACAAAGAACAATTAGTTCACTTAAAAGATTCATAAAAAATAAATAAATAAATAAATAATTCAAACCAAAGAATGGAAGTGAACAAGAACGATTCTATACTTAAAAGATTTGTTTAAAACAATAAACATTAACAAAAGGAACACCACTAATTAATTTCTGTGCAATTTAGCCTTTTCTTAAACTTTAGTTGAATATTTTTAACAGCAATATACAATGGCCCCAAAAAGGTTTTTTGAACACTTTAGCCACACTTAAAATTTTTGAATGTCATTGCAATATACAGCATAACTGTATTTTCAAAGTAACAGTATTTTAAGTATATAACTGGGCGCCTTTTTACGCTTATATTGTAATTAGTCATGCTATTAATTAAATACAATAATACCTGCCACATGTTGAGGTTTAATAGGCCCCGTCTTCATCACAAAGGGTTCCCCTCCCTCAAAGGCAATGATTGGGTCAACAGGTTGACCCTGCCCACTGCTACTGCCACTGTGATTGGACAGCTTGATGATTTCCTCAAAATCTGCCGTCTCTCCATTGGAGGACAGTCCATTCTGATGCTTGCTGGGCTGGACGCCATTAATTACTGGGGTCGAATCCCAACTCACAGGGCTGAAAACGAAACATAAAATAAAACACAAATATGGGATCTACAGTTCTTATTTACAACAAAACACAATTGTCATTGCTTGATCTATAGTCTGTTTTTAGCAACAAGTACAACAGTGTTTAACAAGACTCTAATTACACTGATGGACAGTAAAAATATAAAATATATGTATTTGAAAATTATAGCTATGCAACTTGTTTACCTTGTTTTCATATCTCCCTGTGATTGGTTTAAATTTGCCGCACCACTATGGAGAGTTTTTGAAGGATTTTTCTGGATTACTGAAAGGCAGTAAAATAACACCATTTTATTTTAGTGAACAAACTCTCCTCAAGATTTACAGGTATGTAAGACGACTTATTAAATTATTAAAAGAGATAAGAAATATTATTCATTGGGGCCTGGGTAGCTCAGTGAGTACTGATGCTGACTACCACCACTGGAGTCATGAGTTTGAATCCAGGGTGTGCTGAGTGACTCCAGCCAGGTCTCCTAAGCAACCAAATTGGCCCGGTTGCTAGGGAGGTTAGAGTCACATGGGGTAACCTCCTCGTGGTCGCAATTAGTGGTTCTCGCTCTCAATGTGGTACGTGGTAAGTTGTGCATGGATTGCGGAGAGTAGCATGAGCCTCCACATGCTGTGAGTCTCCGCGGTGTCGTGCACAACGAGCCACGTGATAAGATGCGCGGATCGACGGTCTCAGAAGCAGAGGCAACTGAGACTTGTCCTCCGCCACCCGGATTGAGGTGAGTAACCACGCCACCACGAGGACCTGCTAAGTAGTGGGAATTGGGCATGCCAAATTGGGAGAAAAGGGGATCAAAATAAAAAAAAAGAGTTATTATTCAAAAGCAATACCACATGCACAATACTACACAATACATTAAAGATCTAAAAGTGTATAATCACAGTCAATATTTACCACTGTCAGAGATTTTTCCATTCACTTGCGCTGGAGACTTCACGTCTTTCTGCAAAGAAACACATAATAAAGTTTACTTTCCTGCTCGTCTGTGTTTGTATGTGCATGTGAGATTAATTTATACTCAATTAAAAACCATGGATCCCACCTGTCCTCCTGCGTCACTCTTACGAGTCCTTTTCATGATTTCCTCTAGACGCTACAGAGGTAAACACAGACACTTTAGTCACACTCATCTACCTCATCTAGGGTCATTTTATTGTATTTTTATGTAGCAATGAAAACAGTAAAAATTAGATTTTTCTTTTAAATAAAGGAGTGTCCAATGAATTTATTTTCTTGTGATTAATATTATACACACACACACACACACACACACACACACACACACACACACACACACACACACACACAGAGATAAAATAAGAATTTTTTCTATCAGTAAAAATTCACTTTCAACTCATTTTACCTTCTTTCTCTCCAGGCGCTCTTGTTCTTCTTTCTGGAAGTGTTTCTCTCTCTCTATCCTCTGTTTCTCTGCTTCTTCTCTGGCTTTAGACTCGGCCTCTTCTCTCTGCAAGAAACACATGAAATTACATCACCTAAAAATGCATTAAACAACAAAGATAAATAAGCCATATGGCACCTTTAATCAAGTCCATTTGTTTTTTATCTGCACGGCTCACACAGGTACACTGGGCACATGTTTATTACTTCTAATTTATTATACTTATAAATGTATTAAAATGAAAAAATAATGCAATTTATCAAATTACACGATTTAACCTTGTGCGACCCCGCGTGCACAGGCTTGGGACATTTTGGCTTTGCTATACTCAAAGCATAATTTCATTTCATTTAAACAGACTGGTCTCAGTTCAGAAGACTGTGCTGTCAGTAAAGGGTTAAACTTTCAAAGCATGGCGTCATGTGACAAAACAACATGGCGCTGACCACAGCAGAGTTTGTCTTTGGGAGAAACGCCAACAAAACTACATCTGGTAAGAACAATAATTACGTTTTTACATTGAAACCTGTTTGAGTCAAAAGATTAGAGTCTCTAGTTTCCTCCGATATGCCATTTTTAAAATTTGAGTGATTTATCACGAAACGCCACACTGATAAACACAATGTACACTAATGTGTACAACAGCACAATGTTTAATTAAAAATCCTATATTTACTCTGCATTTTCACATTGAGAAAAAACTTTTTTTCAGAGGTTTTATATGGAGTTAGGATGAACATATGGTTCATTTCGAACTGCTCTGAAGCCAGTGCAGACAGACAGCACACTGGAGGTTAAGTCATTCACTAAATAGGGAGCAAGGGAGCATCATGTAGCTCTTTATGCAGATAAGTGCATTCAAACCAAACTTCCGGTCAAAAGTTCAGTTTCAGGCTTCAGATGATGTTTGGATCACTCAACATGTTTGGCAGACATGGGACAATGATAATCAGTACATAGATTCAGAATTTATAATGTATCATTTTATTTTAACATGATTGGCAGTGATTGGATGATGCTGGACATTACTTGTATCAGAATTAATTATGCTAATTTCTGATTGGTAAAATGCTTCAGTACTGACTATCAATGGTTTGTTTGACAGCGCAAAGACAGAACATTGAGGGTTTATTGCCAAAGTAGAAAAAAAAACATTGTAACATATACGTCAAATCAAGTCAAATAATTTTAATTTTATAGTCTTTTTTTATTTGTGCTTTTCACAGTACACATTGTTCCAAAGCAGCTTTACAGAAAATCAGCTGTGATGTCTGTAACGTCTAAAATCATGAGTAACCAAAACTCCGGTTAACATTTTGCAATATGACTTTCTATAGCTTGGTATTATTTAAAATTACACAACTTAGTCCCGCTGACAAAAAGGGAAATTGAAAATGCACACAGCAATCACGCTCGGATCTCAGAAGGTAAACGTTGCTTGCATTGGGGCTGAAACATTTCAAAACCGAAGCCCGATGCATCACAAATCTAATGCCAATGTTGTCATACCAGAAAAATGACTTATTATTAAGCTCTTGACAGACAAAAACAAATTAAAGTGGACAGTTTTACTATGTTATACTCCAATAAAATAAGTAGTGATTTCAATTAAATACCCCGCCACAAGGTGGAAGCAGAGAGCAATATTTCTTCTGCATAGGAACGGTTGTGATGTAATTGATCTAAATGATATCCTTTAAATTCGTTATATTCTTCATATAAGTTCAGACTAGACCAAGTATCTTTCAAAGGTTTACAAGAATATGGATTATGTAGAATCACAAAGAGAAACACAAATTCATAAAGTGAATAGCAAATAACCATCTTAATCTCATAGGCTCAAATCCAGATGCTGCATCAATTTAATCTGCTTATGTATATCTGTATAGTGTCTGATCCTGTGACAGTTTAAATCTTGAGAAAATCCTTTTTGATGCTTCACAGACACCACACATGTTCTTTGTACTGCATGTCCAGAGAGCCATTATCAAATCAAACCGCACTTCACAGCCACAGATAGAACATAGGCTACACGTCACATGGGCTCTGCGTGCATTGACACAGTCCTGTTACTCTAGTGCTACTGTGAAGGGCAGCGACTGAATGTTGCTCGGGTGCTTATGGGACGTCCTCTCTTGTGCACAGATCTGAACGGCAGCTCATAAACTGCAGGGACTCTTAACTGAGGCTGTCATTAACAACCCTTTTTTTGCATGCACCTCGGTCACTTTGATGCTTTGAATTCAAATTTAAAGTTAAATTGGTAACACTTTACAATAAGGTTCTATTTGTTCACATTAGTTAATGCATTAGGTATCATGAAGTTACAATTAACAATATTTTTAACAACTTTCATTAATCTTGGTTAATGTTGATTTTTCAAAATGTATACAACTTTTACTGTAAAATGCATTAGTAAATGATGAAATTGTACATTATTATTGTATTGTATATTTTATTATTATACATTATTTGTTATCATATTCTTGTTAATATTATATTATTATTGATTACAATTATTAAAATAATGCTTTATCATTAAATTATGTTATTTTATGTATAATAATTATATATAATAATATATTATAATTACAAATAATAATAATCATTATTATGTGTATTAATATATTATTATTTATAATTATATATAATAATATATTATAATTACAAGTAATAAGAATCATTATTATTATATTTATTAATATATTATTATTTATGATAATTATATATATAATATATTATAATTACAAATAATAATAATAATAATAATATTTATTAATATATTATTATTTATGATAATTATATATAATAATATATTATAATTACAAATAATAATAATCATTATTATATTTATTAATATATTATTATTTATGATAATTATATATATAATAATATATTATAATTACAAATAATAATAATAATAATAATAATAATCATTATTATTATTATTATATTTATTAATATATTATTATTTATGATAATTACATATAATAATATATTATAATTACAAATAATAATAATCATGATTATAATATTTATGAATATATTATTATTTATGATAATTATATATAATAATTTATTATAATTACAAATAATAATAATAATTATTATTATATTTATTAATAGATTATTATTTACAGTAATTATAAATAATAATATATTATAATTACAAATAATAATAATTATTATTATATTTATTAATATATTATTATTTATTATCAAATTATTTAGAAATTTTAAAATGTATTGTTAGTTTATTGTTAGTTCATGTTAACTATAGAGTTAACTGATGTTAACATATACAACCTTATTGCAAAGTATTACCGTAAAGGTCTGTTGTGAAAACTATGTAAATGTATGATTTGAGTAAATCTGGAGAATTCACATTATTCAATTAAAATATTCCTATAATGAACAGTTAGGAAAAAACTTGCCACAAAAATATCATTAAAATAATGCACATAAAGCCATTAATGTTAGTAATAGACTAATATATTGTACAATATTTTAACATTTTTAGAAAATCTACCGACAGTCGTAATTCATAAATACTATTTATTTTAGTATACATTGTTCAAAATAATTTAATTGTAATGTTATATTGTTTAATTTAATTTAATTACTGCTAAATGGTATAATTAAATGCTGTCCCAGGCAGCTGAGCTACATAAATAAGTCATAAATGGACTCTATTACCCATCATGCTCTGCTCACCTGTCTCTGGAGGCGCAGGTTTTCCTCCTGTTCTGCTATTGCTCTCTCCTGTGCCTCTCTCTCCTCCTGCAGACGCTGCTGCTCTGCCATGAAGCACGCCTCCTCTTCCCTGCGTTTCCTCTCCTCCTCCTCGCGTCTGGCATGCTCCTCACGAAGTGCTCTGAATGAAGACAAGACAGTATTAGCGTTTACAGTCTAGATATTTATGGCCAAACAATAGTTCTCAACCTCAGACTGTGCAACTACGGACTGTGTGACCAAAATCTATCCATTTCACAATTTCGGTATTGTTGTTTTTAGATATACCAGACCCTGAACGTCATATAAAAAGCTTGTCCAGGCTGGCAGATCAGCTTAAACCAGTTAAGACCAGCAAACAAATCAACTGACCTGCTCCTCTGCTCCAGTTCTCGTTTCTCTTGTTCCTCTTTTTCTCTCTGCTCGCGGGCTTGACGTCTCTTCTCCGCCAGCACCCTGGCCGCCTCTTCAGGGTCATTGGTCCCAGCTGTCGGCTTGGCAGCCAGAGGGCCGGGCTCTGGAGAGAGAGATCTAGAAGGTGTGGAGGCCACATTGACCACCTCTGGAGTCTGAGGAGCTGCTGTGATTGGTGGAGAGACAGTCGGGGGCATGGCCGGAGCAGAGGAGACAGTAATGTCGGGAATATTGGGTATAGCTAAACCAAAAAAATGAGAAAAGTTTGTGAAACATAGCAAAAGAGTACAAATATTTCAGACTAAAGGAACAAGAGCTTGCGTTTCAAACAGCACATACATTTCTTCAATAAATTATAAAATAAACTCCCTTAAAACACACTTCTCACTTTTCTTACTAGAAACATTTCAGTCAAGTGTTTTTTTTTTTTTTTACATGGTTTTCTGGAATAATTTATTCTGATTGGTCAGTTGCAGCATTCTGTGGTCAAATATGTTTGTATAATGACTGCTGAACGGTATAATTAACCGTCGTCCCAGGCAACCGATGTTCTACATAAATTAGTCATAAAACACACTTTTCACTTGTCTTACTAGTTAGTAAATACTATATATATTTTTTTTATGCACTTTGTATTTAAAAAAAAATTATAATTATTTGGAATGGCCAATTCCCAATGTACACACTAAGTCCTCGTGATGGCATAGTGACTCACCTCAGTCCGGGTGGCAGAGGACGGATCCCAGCTGCCTCCGCGTCTGAGACCGTCTACTCACACATCTTATCACTTGGCTTGCCGGGCACGCCACCGCAGAGGCACAGCGCGTGTGGAGGCTTCACACCACCCACTGCGGCAACCACGCCCAACTCACCACGCACCCCACCGAGAGCAAACCACCTTATAGCGATCACAAGGAGGTTACCCCGTGTGACTCTACCCTCCCTAGCAACCAGGCCAATTTGGTTGCTTAGGAGACCCGGCTGGAGTCGCTCAGCACGCCCTGGGATTCAAACCAGCAAACTCCAGGGGTGGTAGCCAGCGTCTTTACCATTAAGCTACCCAGGTCCCACGCTTTGTATTATTTGACAGAATTACCAGTTTAAATGACACACAATAAAAATGATCACAAATTACATTTACATTGATAAATAAATAAATAAATATATATTGAGATGGTTTATTCTTATTTAACTCTTTGTTTAGACTGTGTAATAATGGCTTTACATATTTGAAGATTTAAAGTCTGGATCTGGGAAAATAAAATAAACTATATATAAAAGGCATTTGCAAAGTAGCAAAAATAAATGATGAAGTTATGGTCAGAAGTTTCCAAGACAGTTTTAATGTGATGTTTATTTACTAAAAATAAGTTGAAATCTGTTCATTTTAATAAAAATTCACCCCTAAGACTTAAAAGCACCTGAAATTAAAGAAACACCCTTATATTAAAAGCCATAAATCTCTACCACGTGCATTTGAAAACCAATTAGCTGTCACACAGATTTATCAGATGACAAAAGCCACTCTCAAGAGCTCAAGGAAGTATCTTTTCTTCGGTCATCATGACGATCACACTCACCCTTTGTCTCCTTGGGAGGGTCAGCCTGACTGGGCTCCTTCTTTGTTTCCAGAGCGACAGCAACGACGGCGGGTTGCTGCACGCGGGCGGGAGTCTGAGCTCGTTTAGGTCGGGTCTTGGTGCCAGGAGGGGTCCGGCCTGAAGACGAGGTGGCTCTGGAAGACACTGCAGGGTTGGGGGAGAGGGGACGACTTCTGGGGGTCGCAGGTGATGACGGTCTGTTTTTAGCTTTAACATTTGGGCTGAGAAGACAATTGAGAACATATTACAATCTGGACCAAAAACAAACTGCCTAACACTTATTTCCTAACCAGGTACATTCTGATTGAGCGACAAACGATAAATCTCATCCATGGTAATCATTGTTTACTTAGAGACATGCTATGAGCGACAAGTCATTTTGTCGGTCACTTGGTTTCTATTTTTGTCATATTGTCCTGGGTAGCCCTGCCCACAATGAAATCTCATTGGTACAAATCACTGCTAACAAACTAGATTTTTAATAGGGCCATCTATTTTACAAGTTAATATAGTGCAATTAATTATATACAAATTATAAAAAAAATGATCTGAATTTATATAGTATATATATATTATTTTTTATCCCCTTTTTCTCCCCAATTTGGAATGCCCGTTTCCGACTGCTTACTAGGTCCTCGTGGTGGCGCGGTTACTCACTTCAATCCGGGTGGTGGAGGACAAGTCTCAGTTGCCTCCGCTTCTGAGATAGTCAATCCACACATCTTATCACATGGTTCGCTGTGCATGACACCGTGGAGACCCACAGCATGTGGAGGCTCATGCTACTCTCCACGATCCACACACAACTTACCACGTGCCCCACTGAGAGCGAGAACCACTAATTGCGACCACGAGGAGGTTACCCCCATGTGACTCTACCCTCCCTAGCAACTGGGCCAATTTGGTTGCTTAGGAGACCTGGCTCGGGGTGGGGTCTCTGCACATCAATTGATTAATTTGCACATCATGTAATTAATTCAATCAAAAATGTTAATTGATTGACAGCTCCAATTCTTTACTTTTCTAAAGAAAATGTGGTGCCCAAGCAACCATCAATACCTCGATGCTAGGGTGTGTTTCCCAGGGCATTTCTAGGTGGTTGCTATGGTGTTTTGGGTGGTTGATAGGGCATTATAAGGCAGTTGTCAGGGTGTTCTGGGTGGTTGCTTCCTGGCGCAAGTCAAAAGAGCCCACTCCCATGTCTCTGTTAGATTCAGGTCTCTTCTTCAATGCAAGTCTATGGGAACTGTTTTGTTGTCCGTCTGATAGCTTAGAAAAGTAATAGCACACCTCTCCTCACTCACCAAGCTACACAAGTTTGTGTGCGTGTGTGTGTGCATGTGTATTACCTGGCTGCTGTTTTTGTTCTGGTGATGGTCTGGGACAGTCTCTTCTTCTCTACTTTCTCTTTAGACAGAGCGTTCTTCTCCTTTTCATTTTCTCGTTCCTTGTCTTTCTTTTCTTTCTTCTTCTTCTCAAACTAAATGAAAAGAAAGTAGTTAATTAGTTTTAGAGCGTCATATGATGAATTTGGAGTTTGATGTATTATTTAGACATACATTAGTGTTCACAACGCAAAGTTGGTGGAGATTCACTAATCATAGCAGAGGTCTTAAAGGTACAGTAGCAAAAACAGCTTGTTTAACTGATTACGTCAGAGAGAGGGTCTGCTTTTGGTGCATGAATATAATTAGTATTTTGAGCATTTTTCACATTAAAAGCTCTGATTAATTTCTAATAGTTTTAAAGTTAATAGTTCATTGTTTTGAGTGTGTTGTTGTGTTACTGGACGTGTTTGTGTGGTGGTATTTACCGGTGTAGAGTTGCGTCTGTGTTGGCGCTGTGTGATGTCAGGTGTGCTGGCAGAGACTCTCCAACGTTCAGTGTTGTGCTGGTGAGGATGATGATTGGAGCAGCCTGTCAGAGAGACACAGACGCAGAGTGTGAACACTGATCTGAGATCAGACACTGAGATGAAAAGAGACATTACTTTATATAACTCTCTTATTCAGTTATTTAATCTCAAAACTATGCACTCACTGAGCACTTCATTAGAAACACTATGGTCCTAATAAAATGCCCGACGTGGTCTTCTGCTATTGTAGTCCATCCGCCTCAAGGTTCAACATGTTGTGCATTCTGCGATGCTATTGTGCTCACTACAAATGTACAGAGTGGTTATCTGAGTTACCATAGCCTCTCTGTCAGCTTGAACCAGTCTGGCCATTCTCCGTCGACCTCTCTCATCAACAAGGCGTTTCCATACCCAGAACTGCCGCTCACTGGATGTTTTTTGTTTTTGACACCATTCGGAGTAAATTCTAGAGACTGTTGTGTGTGAAAATCCCAGGAGATCAGCAGTTACGGAAATACTCAAACCAGCCCGTCTGGCACCAACAATCATGCCACGGTCAAAAATCACTGAGTTCACATTTTTTCCCCATTCTGATGGTTGATGTGAACATTAACTGAAGCTCCTGACCCGTATCTGCATGATTTTATGCACTGCACTGCTGCCACATGATTGGCTGATTAGATAATCGCATGAATATGTAGGTGTACAGGTGTACCTAATAAAGTGCTCAATGAGTGTATACTGGTCTGAGATCAGACAGAGATAAAAAAATATATATAAAAATTATTTAAGACTTCGTATGAAATTTTAGATAAACAATTACGTCAGTATAAAAATAAAAACACTAAAAGCAATGCAAATCATTTTCTTAGTCAGTACTTTTGTCTTTCGAGTAAAAATATCTCAAAATCCTTAAAACGATACATTTACTTCAGAAGCAAAATTACAAGATTTTAGTGTTGTTTTCAGAGAAATCTAACAGAATTAATTGAGGTTTATGCTTAAAACAAAAAATCTAAATTTGCCAGTTGTCAGTGGGGTAAGAAAAATACACTTAATCAAAAGAGAATAACAGGTAATTTTTTTCATACTCCATTGGTAGGGAGCTTTTTCTTTTTTTTAAGCATAAACCGCTGTAAATTTTGCTAAATTTCTCTGAAACAAGACGAATAGCATGTCATTTTACTTGTCAAGTAAATGTATCTTGTTTTAAGGATTTTGTATTATTTTTACTGGAAAACAAGACAAAAATACTGAGTAATAAAATGTTTTTTGCAGTGCTCAGAGAAGAAATGTATATAAAAATACAAAAACAGTGATTTGAAAAAAAATTAAAATGCTTCACATTGAAAGGAGACTGATAATATGTACACACAAAGGCAGTAAGAAGTATTTCAATTATTTGATTTAAGCAAAATATAATTTATTTTATTTCCTCTCAACAACAAGGTCAACCACTAGCTCGAGCTGCTGACATGATGAATGTGTGTGTGTTGTGTAACTCACGGGGGTCGCTGCTGTTCTGTAGGGTGGCTACGCTCCGACTCCGAGCCAGAAAAGAAAGAGTAGGCGTCATCAGTCTCTCCACGATGCGGCTCTCCCACGGGCTCAGAGGCAAACTGCGGGCTGACACAAGAGGATACTGTTAATATCAACACACTTTCAGGTAGATACATACAGCAGGGCACTCAACAAAGGGCCTTCAACCAATCGACTGGCTGTTAGATCCAATGACAGGGAGCTTGACCAATTAGAGTGGCTGTTTTATCAGAAATGGCCCTTTGTTGAGTGAACACTGAAAGCTATTTTTTAGATTCTGTTCTCCTCCTACTGGAGACTGAATCTAGACTATTGTGAGTTTCATGATTGCTGATGACTTCTAAATTAGTGAACAGCTGTGATTCAAATTTAAGTACACACACACACACACACACACACACACACACACACAAACACATATACACTTGGACACTCCCTTGGAATTTCAAGGGAGTTTATGTTTCAATTTAATTAGGGAATGTAGCCAGCAATATTACTCATGCTGGTTAAATCAAAGATGCTGTAAATACAGTCTAAGTACGTCAAATTACGTCACTATAATCCATTATACAAGCTCAAACACAATATGTGTTCAACAGTCTGATGTTTAGGTTACTAACTAGACAGAACTAACCAATATGATGGTATTTAACAAATCTGTATGGTTTAAAAACACAATATCAAGACTATCAAAGTGAAATAAACAGGTTTTGTTCTGGGAATTATGCAATGTTGCTCTATGTACAGGTTTCCCACAACTTAAGTTTTCACCAATGAATTTCCATGACTTTTCCATGATTTTTCCAGTCATTTTATAGAGAGTGTACTCATAAAGAACAATAGAGCACAGCAGTGCCCACCCACTTTTTCAGCCATCTTAGTTCCGGAAGCATTTTTCCCATAAAATCCATCATAAAAGAGTTCTAAGCCATGACCAAACCAACCAGCTCCAAGGTGAATTATGACATTACAAACCTTGATTTGAAAGAGAAAGTATTTGAAAATCATAGAAAAACACTAAGGTACAAGACTGAACTTAACATCTGTCTTAATGTAATGAACTACAATTCTAGCCAATGGCATAGATTTTGTTTGAACTTTGAGGGGGACAAATTTTGCGGGGGGGGGGGGGGGGTATTTGGTTTGGGAAGTGTTATGTTTCATTTCAGTTTTCTTTTTCTGTAATAGCTTGGTGTGTGAACTGCATGTCCAATACAAACCTTCTTTTTGTAATAGCTTTTTGTTGAAGGAGATAGAGATACGAAGCCAGTGTCATCAAATGGAGGACAGTGTGCAACTTTCACAACCATTCATTTTACCCCTACTGGTTGAATAGGGAACTGCATGTCCAGAATTAACTTTCTTTTTGCAATAGTTTTTTTGTTGAAGGAGATAGAGACTCGAAAACAGCGTCATTCAAAAGAGGACAATGCGCAACTTTCACAACCTTTCATTTTACCCCTACTGGTTGAATAGGGAACTGCATGTCCAGAATTAACTTTCTTTTTGTAATAGCTTTTTTGTTGAAGGAGATAGAGACACAAAACCAGCGTCATTCAATAGAGGAGGACAGTGCACAGCTTTCACAACCTCTCATTTTACCCCTAGTGAATTCAACCAAACATATATTTAAAAAAAGTTTATATTGGACATGTAGTTCACACACCAATTACAAAAAAGAATAAATAAAAATAAAAAAATAAAAAAAATAAAATAAATTGCACTTTCTCCACGTCTCTTACTTACAGCTACGCCAAGAGGAATAATGAAAACAAGCTTGTGGAATATTATTAGCTTTACAGTAATACTATTATTAGCTTTACAGTAATACTATTATTAGCTTTACAGTAATACTATTTTGGAAAGTGTTAGCTTAGCCGTTTAAGATTTTTCGCTGTTCATCTCTGAATGTGTCTGGAATATCGTAAACAAAACTATCTTAACCTCGCTACTTTTCAAGTTTACTCGCTGATAGTAACTACACGCAAATGCACCGCACACTGTCAGCACACTTAAACATTACAGAAAATGGCATCTTTAATTCATCACTTTAAAATCAACACAGCTAAAAATATTAAACTTACTAGTTTGTTGCTGGTCGCTTTTTTGATGGATATGAGTCTGGTAGATCGAATTCCTCTGTTATATTTTGGAATTCACGTGTTTAAGCTTCAGTTTCACGTGAATTGAAAGTTCACGTTCAGTCCACGACACCTTGCCATTAAATCACCACACGGCCACCGTCCGTAACCACAGCAACAGCTCCAGTACCCACACAGGCACAAGAGTTTTCCCACTTAGGCTTAGAAAATCTTACAAAAAACTCTTTTATATTATATATTTATATATTATATCTAATATTTTGCCACGTGTAAATAAATAATTTCATGGTTTTTAACCGTGGATTCTAAATTGTTATGGTTAAATTAACCATGATGTTTTTAATCATATTTAATAGTAAAACCATATAATCACGTCATCCCTAATTCAATGCATACTCTTAAATATTTATACACTGTATCATATCAAACATTCAGAAAAAGCATTAGGGTAATGTTTCAGAAAATAATTACCCTTACCTGCTCATCTGAAATGCCTGTCTGCTGTCCTCACCATGAAAAACAACTGATCATTTCAATGGGCGCCTTTAACATCTCCACTGACTCCACATATGACTCATGTGATGTATTTCATGTTTTCTAAATTCATACGAAAGTTTTGTGTGGGTAACAGACCTGCAGACCGAAACTGCACGTTATCAGCCACAGACTGTCTTGGGTGTTTTATTCCTGCAGGGGGCACTTGACGCTCTGAAAATCGAATCCTCCATGCATCCACATTTAAATCTAAGAACGCTTTATATTCATTTGGAAACATTTTACACTGGATAGTTATTTTTAACAAAAACTGATAATTACAAGGATTCACACCTGTGAATGAAATCCACCTCAGCATTATCTATAAAAGCATGTTTAATAAACCTCATCCAGTAATAATAAACTACTGTGTGTTCATACATCTTGGCCAGCGCTGAGAAAAGTAACAGGTACCACATGACATCGCCATCTAGTTGGGCGATACCAACTCGTACAACGGAGGGGGGACTTCAGTTTTTTGTCTCAATATGCCAGACTCACAGCCACGCAATTGCAAGGTATCTCATATGAAATTATTTTCAGCGTTGATAAAAACATATAAACAAGGACAGATGCATGATTGGGGGGGGGGCACACACCCCCTTCACGGAACGTGTTCCCCCATCTCCCCCAATTCTATGCCAGTGATTCTAGCATTGTGGATGACGTATTCATTCAAATTAAAAACAATGGAAATATATAAAACTATTGATTTTAAGATGTTTAATACAAGCATAGAATCATTATGTTTTAATAATAATGCAAAATATGCAGATATATACAAATATGTAAGTAGTTTGAGAGTGTAGGGAGACTCGATTGAGTCACTGACAGTGCATCACTGAAGTGGGCGGTCGCTGCAGAGCTCTTTTGGTGCACTTTGTTCGCTGTGATTCTCTGATTGGTAGATCTTTCTTCAGGATTATGGGTAGTGTAGTTCTTCACCAGGAACTCCACTATTAAACACGATTTAAAAAAAAATTAAGTTGAAATAATTCAGGCTGGACTGTTGGCGTCAGTAGAAGCATGTACCTTTGATTAACAACCTCGGAGCTCACGGTAGGTCTGTCTTTAAATGTTTATAAGATATCGTTAAAAATCAATTCTCCAGTGGAGAAAATGAATGGGATTTTTACTTCCGGAACCAGACTGTTGCATTCTATAGAAATTTCCATGACTTTTCAATTACTTTTCTAGGCCTAGAAACCACAGTTTTGTAAATTCCCTGATATTTCAAGGTTTTCCATGACTGTGGGAACCCTGCATATGTTGTTGTATTAATAAGATAACATTAAAATGAGATCAGAGGATTTGAGCTGACACAAAGATGATTGATCGGAGTTTGCAGAGATGAAAATATTCAATTTGTCAGTTCTCTACAGATATGAGAAGACAGCTTCAAATGACGAACATGTGATGTGATGAAGAAATGAATCTGCGGTCCCAGCTACACTCCTCCACAAAATCACCATTTTATCCCTATACACGCACACACACAATCCCACTCAGGCAAAAACACACTCCAAATTCCAACAACATAACATTCAAACAGTACTGTTTATCGAAAATGAATTGTTATCCATGTAGCTTCACAGTGAGTAACAAGGTGGTGCTCCAGTTTGACTCTTTAAAACACAAAAAAATTTACCACATTCCGTGACAACTGGTCATTGGCCGTTGCTAGGCAACAGCTGCCTTTTTTTTCCCACCACTGCGGCAAAACCGTGCTGTTGCCTGAACAACTGTAACAGAAGGTTTCATCATGATCTATTTTATAGATTGTTGCTGCACGACAATCTTCACACAATACAGTATGTTATAAAATGACCAGTGGATGCACAAATACAGAATATAGAATGTCCAGTAGCCTCTAACACTGGAATATAGGTATAAATCTTGAATGTTTAACCACATTATTACATGATATCTCAGCAGTAACTCTCTAATGATAGAGATGTGTATTTTTGCCAAAAACACTAATTTCAGACTTTGAGCTATACTGTTGCGTTTTACCATGCGGTGGACAATGCTGTTATTATGATGATTTATGTACAGCTACACAGGCACGATTTTGCTGACATATCATATTTTGCTACATTCAGTTGTATGTGGATGTCAGCATTCTATAAAACCCATTATATCCTTGCAGAGGAAACTTAAACGGAGACTACGCTGGGGCCAGCATACTACCATACTACTATTAATATACAGTGCATTCAGAAAGTATTCAGACCACTTCATTTTTTTCACATCAATCTACACTCCATACCCCATAATGAGAAAGCAAAAACCAGATTTTTGGTAACTTTGCAAATTTATTAAAAAGAAAAAACTGAAATATCACATTGACATAAGTATTCAGACCTGTAACTCAGTACTTAGTTGAAGCACCTTTGGGAGTGATTACAGCCTCAAGTCTTTTTGGGTATGATGCAACAAGCTTTGCATACTTGGATTTGGGGATTTTCTGCCATTCTTCTCTGCAGATCCTCTTAAGCTCTGTCAGGTTGGATGGGGACCATCGGTGAACAGCCATTTTCAGTTCTCTCCAGAGATGTTCAACTGGGTTCAAGTCCAGGCTCTGGCTGGGCCACTCAAGGACATTAACTGAGTTGTCCCTAAGCCACTCTTGCATTGTCTTGGCTGTGTGCTTAGGGTCATCGTCCTGTTGGAAGGTGAACCTTCGACCCAGTCCTGAGCGCTCTGGACCAGGTTTTCATTAAGGATATCTCTGTATTTTTGCTGCATCAGCTTTCTTTCAACCCTGACCAGTCCTCCAGTCCCTGCCGCTTAAAAACACCCCCACAGCATGATGCTACCACCACCATGCTTCACCACTGGGACAGTATTGCGCAGGTGATGAGCGGTGCCTGGTTCCCTCCAGACATGACGCTTGGAATTGAGGCCAAACAGTTCAATCTTCGTTTCATCAGACCACAGAATCTTGTTTCTCATAGTCTGAGAGTCCTTCCCAGCGGGCTTTCATGTGTCTTGCACTGAGGAGATGCTTCCATCTGGCCACTCTGCCATAAAGCCCAGATCGGTGGAGTGTTGCAGTGATGGTTGTCCTTCTGCAAGTTTCTCCCATCTCCACACATGATCTCTGGAGCTCAACCAGAGTGACCATCGGGTTCTTGGTCACCTCTCTTACCATGGCCCTTCTCCCCTGATTGTTCAGTTTGACCGGGCGGCCAGCTCTAGGAAGAGTCCTGGTTGTTCCAAACTTCTTCTATTTAAGAATTATGGAGGCCACTGTGCTCTTGGGAACCTTCAATGCAGTCGAAAACATTTTGTAGCCTTCCCCAGATCTGTGCCTCGATACAACCCTGTCTCTGAGCTCTGCAGGAAGTTCTTTGACCTGGCTTTGTTTTTGCTCTGATATGCATTTTCAGCTGTGAGACCTTATATAGACAGGTGTGTGCCTTTCCAAATCATGTCCAATCAATTGTATTTGCCACAGGTGGACTCCAATAAAAGTGTAGAAACATCTCAAAGATGAAACAGAGCAATGGGATGCACCTGAGCTAAATTTCAAGTGTCATAGCAAAGGGTCTGAATACTTATGTCAATGTGTTTCAAAGTTAACAAATATCTGTTTTTTTCTTTGTCATTATGGAGTATGGAGTGTAGATTGATGTGAAAAAATATATATAATTTAAAGCATTTTAGCATAAGGCTGCAACATAACAATATGTGAAAAAAATGAAGGGGTCTGAATACTTTCTGAATGCACTGTATATGCAGTTTGCCATTTATTGGTCATTGACAACAAACATGTAGTCATGCCATTGGATGAACCAATGTTGTTATTTTAAACAAACCAACAGATTGCAATTGCATTTGGTGACTGTAGTGGTGCCAAAATTACACACTGAAAGCAATATTCTGGGTTCAATACAAGTTAAGCTCAATCGACAGCATTTGTGGCATAATGTTTAATACCACAAAAAATAATTTCAACTCGTCCCTCCTTTTCTTGAAAAAAAGTAAAAATCGAGGTTACAGTGAGGCTTTTACAATGGAAGTGAATGGGGCCAATTTTTGGAGGGTTTAAAAGGCAGAAATTTGAAGCTTATAATTTTATAAAAGCACTTACATTAATTTTTCTGTTAAAACTCATGTATTATTTGAGCTGTAAAGTTGTTTAAATAGTAATTTTTTCAGTCGTTTTAGGGTTTGTTGACATTACATCGTCATGTCAGTGAAGTTGTAAAATTGGCTATAACTTTACGCATAAAAGGTTAGCAAGCGATTTTATCACACTAAAATCATGTTAACACACATATTGTTTCCATCTTGTGGCTATACTTTTGAAACAGTGAGTATTTTAACGTTTACAGATTGGCCCCATTCACTTCCATTGTAAGTACCTCACTGTAAACCAGAATGTTTTTCATACCATATTAGTTCGCCTACTTCCAACAGTTTCACAGCATCAGTTATCTTTATTTATTGACCAATTAATTAAATTGATCAAAATAAGATTAGTCAATTAAAGTGAAAAATATTATTGATCCTAACTAGCATAGCACATCCTTGACACTCAAAGTTATCAGTCCATCAGTTTTATTACGATTGTTCAATTATCAGCTCTTCAAATCACACAATAAGGTTAAACTTCCACCACCAACATCACAATCCACAACCCACACCAACAGTGAAAGTGATTTGTAACACAAAAGAAAGAATTAAATAAAAACATATTTTCACCAAATAAAGTATCATCACAGATTATGGTGTAACAATGTGAGTGCCAATCAAAAAAGTGTACGAAAACAAGGGGTTGTGGGATGAATAAAGGGTGTGTGAAAATGACCACCGATCACCAGGCACAGGCAAGCAGGCGACCAGAAATGAACAAAGTAAAATGGACAAAACAGAACTGAAGAGCCAAAAACCAGACGGAGGGTTTGGGAGGAGGTGAAACGCGGGAGTCGCTCCGTTCTTACTTCTGCAGGGCGAGTTCCAGAGCGTTGCCGAGGACTTGGACAGCCTGTTGTTTAGCACAGGCTCCGTCTGTCGTGGCAGGTTGACCGTGGAGGCCGAGCATCTGCCTGCAGAACGCAACACAGAGAGCAAAGCGTTCATACTGACCGCATGAGCGAGAGGCGAGGGGAGCGGGAAACTGGAACAAGGTTATTCCCGAAAAGAAACTCCTGGAGAGCCATGCAGTCTTTCAGGGGAAAAGCTGGAAGGGGGCTGGACACTCTTATGTAAACATGCAAGCTGATCATTTAAGATGATCTTATATTTGAGATGAAATTCCATATCATGCTGACAACCATTTTTAAATGCTGATTGACTTTACAAATTGTTTCTTTTTAAAGGAATATTCCAGGTTCAATACAAGTTAAGCTCAATCAACAGCATTTGTGGCATTCTGTTGTTCACCACAAAAAAATTATTTCGACCAGTCCGTCCTTTTTTTTTTTTAAAGAGGCAAAAATCGAGGTTAAATTGAGGCACTTACAATGGAAGTGAATGGGGCCAATTTTTGGAGGGTTTAAAGGCTGATATTGAAGCTTATAATTTTATAAAATCACTTACATTAATTCTTCTGTCAAAACTTGCATATTATTTGACTTGTAAAGTTGCTTAAATCCTCATTTTTTCGGTCGCTGCAGGGTTTATGCCATATGTTGTCATGGTAACGAAGTTGTAAATTTGTCTATAACTTTAACACAGATAAGGCTAGGATTTTATCAAACTAAAATCATTTAATCACGCATGTTGTTTACGTCTTGTGGCTATACTTTTGAAACAGTGATATTTTCATTATAGCAGATTGGCCCCATTTACTTCCATTGTAAGTGCCTATCTGTAACCAAATTGTTTGCTTTTTCTTTAAAATCTGAAATAAATTTTTGTTGTAATCAACATTATGCCACAAATGCTGTCGGTTGAGCTTAACTTATATTTAATCCGGAATATTCCTTTAAAAGGTATATCAATGATATTATCACCTCTACATGCAAACTAAAAGACCAATCCAGGTTTTTTTCTAAATATCTAAATAATTACATCATATCTACATTATATGTTCAAAATAGATCAATACTACCCTGCTGAAAAAAACAGCTTTGTGTTTCACATGGTATGCTGGTAGTGTCATCACCAGTCTTTTTTACTAGCTTAACCAGCAAGACTTCCTTTATCATCCAGCTTCACCATAAAAAAAACATGTCAGTCAAACAGCTTTACCAGCTCCAAACCAGCACTAACTAGCCTAAACCAGCTGGTCTTTTCACCAGGGTAGGAGTATGCAAAGTCAATCATATCTTTACCACACTAATATGATGTCACTTCCTGTAATACACATTCGGTCACAGCAGACACCAACATTTTATCTATAGGAAAAAGTTTAATCACAAACAGCCATTACTCTAATGTGAAAATCCTATGTTATGACCGTGTACACCCTTAAAAGCCATTCAGACCGAATATGTTCTTGTGATAAAAATGCTAGATGCAGTGGAACGCATATAACAGAAAGCAGGTGTCTCAAATCGTGGTGCTCATTGCACAAGATGCTGAAAAAAAAAAAAAACACAGCAAGATGCACCACAATGCTCAAAGATGTCTAGATGCCCATGTTTACATGGAAAAACAGTGCGGACGGACGCAAAAACTCGTTCAGTGTAAACGGCCCCAAACATCACTCTCAAATGTCTTTGGTCTGTGGAATCACATCTTAGTGAATGATGGAGGATATATCACAATCCTCTACCAACCAACAACACAGCTAAACTAATTACACTAACAAGTGTCAAAATCAGCCACTCCCCAAAAATCCATCAATGTTTTGAAATAATACAAAATATATAATGAAAATGATGTATTGTGCCAGTGATTAGCAAGTTTCGTGGTTGTGAAACCAACGTAAGAATTTTTTTTTACCTCAAATGTGAACTACCGTAGATGTGATCTGAAAGCATGTTTTAATTTAAGCAACCAAAATCATAATCTGACACATATTAACCATCAGCCTCTAAAACAAATACAGTCGTAAATTCTCAGATAACTCCAGTTCTAATTAAAAAGTTGGACCGTGAGGTGAATAATGAGGGATGACACGTACTCTCTCTGCGTGAAGTCTGGTTCAATCCACCGGCCCACGACCACCTCTGCTGACGAATCTCAGCCCATGTTTTTTTGGTTGATCTCTTTATGGCGGATTCATATCGCTCCTACAGTGAAAAAGACAACTGCAAGGTCAGGATAAACTTCATTTTGGTTCATTTAGAGTCAGGACCATTTTAATAAGGTTCTGAGAGTGATTTGTTATCAGAATAAAAATTGCTTTTATTTATCAGCACGTCTGGTTTAGCAGAATCTGCTATGGTACACTGAAAAATACACAATAGAAATTGGTACGCAAATACTCTACGAGTCAAAAAATGTGGACACACTTGACTGAATTTGTTACAACAGATCTTAAAACCCTTTTGATATTAAAGCTTAATCCGGAGACATACTCTCAGTAAAAAAACATACTGTTTAAGGTACAGACAGTCACTGGAGTGGTACCCTTGCTTTGGGTACATATTAGTACCCTTAAGGAGACAAAAAGTTAAAATCTTTTGTTCCCAGCAGAACAAATCATATAAGTTACACCATAGGGGTACAATCATGTACCCTAAACTAGTTATACATTTTAACTACAGGTACAAAAATGTTCTCGTTGAAGGTAACACCCCAGTGACAGCCATTGTACCTTAAACTGTACCTTTTTTCCTGAGAGAGCATTTATTTAAAAAAACATTGGCCAATACATCATTTAAATACCTCAATTTCACAGTTTTGATGACTTTACTATTATTCTAAAATATGAAAAATAGTAATACTGTAACTACATAGGTAAAGTTTGTCATGACAAACTTTGATTTTGGCTTGACAAAGACTTGTCTCAAAGTTTAAACTAGTTTTATCATTTTAAAGTTTGATGGATATACAGATATTACAGTAAGACTAACAGCCAGCCAGCTAGATAGTCAGACAGATTGTTACATAAATAGTCGGATAAACCATAAGACAGACAAACAGAACGAACAACAGAATGATAGAATGACAGACAGATAGATAGACAGACAGACAGACAGACAGATAAAATCAAAGATAGAACAATAGATCGAAAGATAGAATGATAGAACACTGGATAGAACGATAGAATGATAGATAGACAGAATGATAGAATGATATATAGAACGATAGACAGAACAATAGAATGGCAGATAGACAGACAGACAGATAGATAGATAGATAGAATCAACAACAGAACAATAAATCAAAAGATAGAACGATAGAACACTGGATAGAACGATAGAATGATAGAACAATATACAGAACGATAGACAGAAATATAGAATGCCAGATAGACAGACAGACAGACAGAGAGATAGATAGATAGATAGATAGAATCAAAGACAGAACAACAGATCGAAAGATAGAACGATAGAACACTGGATAGAACGATAGAATAAAAGAATGATATATAGAACAATAGACAGAACAACAGAATGGCAGATAGATAGATAGACAGACAGACAGACAGACAGACAGACAGATAGAATCAAAGACAGAACAATAGATCGAAAGACTGAACGATAGAACACTGGATAGAATGATAGAAAGATAGAATGACATAACATTGGATAGAATGATAGAATGATAGAACGATATATAGAACGACAGACAGAAAAATAGAATGGCAGATAGACAGACAGACAGACAGACATACAGACAGTCAGACAGATAGAATCAAAGATAGAACAAAAGATCAAAAGATTGAATGATAGAACACTGGATAGAAAGATAGAATGATAGAAAGATAGAATAAAAGAATGATATATAGAACAATAGACAGAAAAATAGAATGACAGATAGATAGACAGACAGACAGATACATAGATAGATAGATAGATAGAATCAAAGATAGAACAATAGATCAAAAGATAGAATGATAGAACACTGGATAGAACGATAGATTGATAGATAGATAGAATGATAGAACGATATATAGAATGATAGACAGAACAATAGAATGGCAGATAGATAGACAGACAGACAGACAGATAGATAGAATCAAAGATAGAACAATAGATCGAAAGATAGAATGATAGAACACTGGATAGAAGGATAGATTGATAGATAGATAGAATGATAGAACAATATATAGAATGATAGACAGAACAATAGAATGGCAGATAGACAGACAGACAGAGACAGACAGATAGATAGATAGAATCAAAGACAGAACAATAGATCGAAAGATAGAATGATAGAACACTGGATAGAAGGATAGATTGATAGATAGATAGAATGATAGAACAATATATAGAATGATAGACAGAACAATAGAATGGCAGATAGATAGACAGACAGACAGATAGATAGAATCAAAGATAGAACAATAGATCGAAAGATAGAACGATAGAACACTGGATAGAATGATAGAATAATAGAACGATATATAGAACGACAGATAGAAAAATAGAATGGCAGATAGACAGACAGACAGAGACAGACAGATAGATAGATAGAATCAAAGACAGAACAATAGATCGAAAGATAGAATGATAGAACACTGGATAGAACGATAGAATGATAGATAGAATGATAGAACGATATATAGAACGATAGACAGAACAATAGAATGGCAGATAGATAGATAGACAGACAGACAGAGAGACAGACAGATAGATAGATAGATAGATAGAATCAAAGATAGAACAATAGATCGAAAGATTGAATGATAGAACACTGGATAGAATGACAGAATGATAGAATGATATATAGAACGATAGACAGAAAAACAGAATGACAGACAGACAGACAGACAGACAGATAGATAGATAGATAGAATCAAAGATAGAACAATAGATCACAAGATAGAATGATAGAACACTGGATAGAACGATAGAATGATAGAAAGATAGAATGATAGAACGATATATAGAATGAAAGACAGAACAATAGAATGGCAGATAGACAGACAGACAGACAGACAGATAGATAGATAGATAGATAGAACGATAGAACACTGGATAGAATGATAGAATGATAGTATGATATATAGAACGATAGACAGAAAAATAGAATGGCAGACAGACAGAGACAGATAGATAGACAGAATCAAAGATAGAACAATAGATCGAAAGATTGAACGATAGAACACTGGATAGAACGACAGAATGTTAGAAAGATCGAATGACAGAATGATATATAGAACGATAGACAGAAAAATAGAATGACAGACAGATAGATAGAACAATAGATCGAAAGATAGAACGATAGAACACTGGATAGAACGACACAATTAAAGAACGATAGACAGAAAAATAGAATGGCAGATAGACAGACAGATAGACAGAATCAAAGACAGAACAACTGATCGAAAGATAGAATGATAGAACACTGGATAGAACGATAGATAGATAGATAGATAGAATGATAGAACGATATATAGAACGATAGACAGAACAAACAGACAGACAGATAGATAGATAGATAGATAGACTGTTTGTAGTTGATAGTTTGGTGGATGTAGTTTGAAAGTTCTAGGAGTTAATGTTAGAAATTTTGGTCTCGGTTTAGGTATTAAAAAAAAAAAACCTAAACAAAGTTTGTAGAATAACATAATAAAGAATTAGTAGATGTGTCCAAACCTTTGACTGGTAGTGTACATTACTGAACGTCTACACTTTTCTGTTAATATGGGTGGCAGTGAAATCTATGTAAATATGGAAGGCCAGATTAAACGGTGATCTTAATTAATGACTTGCCCTGATCTAGGCCAGTTATCAGACACAACTGCATACTGTATATACTGCAGTTGACTCAATTAACATGTAACACCTTGTTCTTCTCGAGTTTCAGTCTCTGTTTCTCCTCCAGCAGTGCTCTTCGTTTCTCTGCCTTCAGTCGTTGCTCCTCCAACTTCCTTCTGCGCTCTTCTAGTTGGCTTTCACGCAAACGCCGGGCCTTCTCTTCCTTCTCCAACCACTGAGCTTTCTTCACCGCTGAGAAAAAGAGAGAAGGAAGGTCTGTGATGAGAGTCTGTGATGTTGCCTGCTGTTTATTTTCTTATTTAATTTCAGTTACTTTGTTGCTCAAAGGTTGCTCTTTTATAGCTCAGGAGAGTATATTGTAGTCCTCAATGATTTCATCAGAGTACTGTATCAACTTCTAAAATTCCTTATGAGAAATAATAATAGACACAAAGAAGACTGTGTTTCATATACAGTAAGAGTATAGAGCTATAAAATAAGCTTAGATCATTTTCTGTTAATTTGGTCTGAGGAATGTTTATATTGAGATCTCTGACTATTGATTGCAGACTTTGTATATGTGTTAAGGAGACACATGTGAGATTACTGGGGTCTTTTTTTAATTAGAAACACCTCAGAAGCAGGGGACTTCAGCAAAAGTCTCAATTTGATCCATTAAATCTCACTGCTGTCTAGGAGACACAATTGAGTATTAAATAAATTTTAAAGCAAATCAGAATATTCACAAACAATTGTCCAATCAAACCAATGGCTGTTGATTTATGTCCCATGAACAGGATTTTTGTCCTTTTAAATTAGGAAAACTTGAGAAAAATGAAATAGATAATAAAACAGCAGATTATGTTTTGTGTGTTCAGTCGGAGAGACAAAGAGGAGGCTCGGAATGACTTCAAAAACAATTAAAAGTCAATCAAAGCTCTTTATTTTAAACTTCAAGCATGCTGTGTGGCAGCTGTCTGCATTCTGCTCACAGGGCCGACTTAAGAAACACACCAGACATCACACTGTGGAATTTCCTGTTTTCCAGTCCCTCAACCATAACTAAATCTACACACACACAGCAGCCCAGATGGGATCTGAGTTGAGAGCTTTTCATTCACAATATTGCTTCAGATCCATGTGGGGTGAGCTACTGTAGTTACTTTTTCCTGTTTAATTTCAAACACATATCTGCCTTATTAACAAAGAAAAAGTGTAAGGAAATGCAGTGACTCATGATGAGATGTGCAGTGAGTCAGATAAAGGCTACATGTGTTTTATTATCACTGAAGTTCAATGAAGTATGGCGAACCATTTAGGCAGAGATCTGAGGACTGTTGTTTTGTGTTGACTGAGATTTTTTTAGCCCATTAAAGTTCTAAAGGGAGAATAGTTTCACTTGCAAAAGAGGTTTTGGACATGGTACCAAGTTTTATGAACATGCGGCATGATAACCACATGGTTTTGTCATAATGCACCATGGTAAAACCATTGTATGCTTTATGCAATACAACGGAATATGGGTCAATGACATGACGTCATTTTCAAGATGTTCAAAAATACATAAAAAAATGTAGTACACAAAACAAATACACCTCTACTATGATGAACATAATTTCTGAGTTCCGGGTTTTCTGAGGACTAATGTAAAAAAAAAAAAAAAAAAAAAAATATATATATATATATATATATATATATATATATATATATATATATATAAATGGTGTAATCGTCCAGAGACAGGGAAAAAAGAGAAATGAAAGCTAAATGTTGGCATAAGTAGTTTGGAATAATCTTTTATTATTATTTCTTAAAAAAAAAAAAAAAGCAGTGATTTTTTTTTAAATAGTATTATTAATATATGAAAAACTTTTGTCCAACAAATCAAGTGGTGTTATCAGTCATGTAGGTAGCCATTCCGTCATCATGTGAAATAAAAAAACAAAGTACATCCTCGTGCGATCCTGTGTACACATGTGTGGACGTTGTATTTTGGCTTTTAATTCATTTTTTTTTTATTAATTTAAATTCAGTTCAGGAGACTCAGTGCTGTCAGTAAAGGGTGGCAAAACAACATGGTGCCGACCACAGCGGTGTTTGTCTTTGGAAGAAATGCCAACAAAAATACATCTGGTAAGAAACCTAATTAAGCTTTTACATTGAACCCTGTTTGTGTCAAAAGATTACAGTCTCTAGTGTAATCTGATATGCCATTTTTTACATTTGAGCGATTTATTGCAAATTTCTGATGTCTGTAACGTCTCAAAAACCTGAATAACCAACACTCCTGGAAGCATAATAAACTATTTGATTTAAAAAAAAAAAAAAATCTATAGCTTGGTATTATTTAAAATTTCACAACCTGCTGTCCACATATGTTGTCATCAATTTTTAGGAAAACTATTTTCTCTAGAAATTTAGTTTATTAGGTGCTACTAGTTACAAATAAAAAAGGGAAATGGAAATTTAACACAGCAGTCATGCTCGGGTCTCAGGAGGATATATATATATATATATATTATATATATTCCGAGAGTATTCCGGTTGAGTGAACACTGGTGTGTTTTGGCTGCTCTTCAGGTTTGAAATGTAAATGCGGAATATATGTTTTCTGACTGGGACGTCCGCTCGTGGATGTAAGCTTCGTTCGCTGGTGGATGTTAGGTCTGATCTGTTTATGGACTGTAGACTGTTCCATTGAATGGGACTTATTTCACTGTTGGACTGAACTGGATTAAACTGTAAGCCTCTACCACCCCTCCCCCCACCCCCACCCCCACACACACATCTGCCACCCGGGTGCACTATCACTTACTCCGGGGATTGATTGAGCATTCCCTCACCTCATGCTGGCTGTTTGGGGAGATCAGTTATGAGCAGCCCTTGGCTGGCTGCTTGAATCCTTGGCGACGCTGGGGTAGATTAAGTGTTCTGAGCATCGGTTCTGTTAAATGGACTGGTAAGGATGGATTATGTTTTGTGGCTGGCTCTGGCCTTTTGCATTCATTTACGTTAACCACAGCGAGAATTACGCTGCTCTGTTATGATCTCAGACTCTGATCCTGTTTCCAACATGGCTGTTATTTTTTTATCACTGGAGTTGCATCATCTGAATTCCTCATATCCTCTCTCTGATAGAATCTTCAGTGATTGCGCTGCCTTGGGAATTACACGGCGGCCACAGTATGTTCACCGAGGATCTCGTCGTCATCTGTACAAGCAGGTGTCAGCTGTCCCCTCTGGGAGTTCCCGTATACCAGTGACGTAGTCCTCATTTCGCCATCCTCCTGCTCGGGTTGCGCAGAAACGGGGTGTTAATCCAGATCATTTCCATTTGCTGAAATGCTCTACTGTAAGTTCTACTGTGATCTCGGAGTTTACTACTGTCAAGACAGCCCTAATGCAAGATCAATATCAAATAAATCCTTTGTTTTAAATGACTTTTTCCACATGTGATGGAAACTTGGCTCAGCCCTGGTGACTTCATCTCTCTTGGTGAAGTTTCTCCTTCGGACTGTGCATTTTTTAGTTCTCCTAGGAGCTCTGGACATGGTGGTGGTTTTGCCACTATTTTTAAAAACAATTTTAGATGCAAATTGCTACCAACGGACATGTTCTCAAGTTTTGAGGTGCAGTTATTAAAGATCGACATTATGAGGCCTGTGCTATGTGCTCTTGTGTACAGACCTCCTTAGGTTAAATTTTTTCTCACGGATTTGGTTTCTCGCAGTGATAAACTGTTGATTCTCGGTGACTTTAATGTCCACCTCTGTTGTCCTTCCAAACCTCTGGTGAAGGAGTTTGTCTGCCTTCTATGCAATCAGTGTCTGGTCCTACTCATAATCTGGGTCACACATTGATCTGGTTTTATCCTGTGTATTTTCTGTAACCAATCTGGAGACTGCTGATGTTAGTATTTCTGATCATTTCTCTATTGTATTTGACTCTGTATGCACAGGTCATCTCCCCACCATCTCACAGTCTGTACATTTCTCTCGGGCCATTCACTCATCCACTGCCAGTCAATTTGCAGATTCCTATCAGGCCCATTTTTCTAACTCTTCTCATATAGGCTTGGATACTGAAGTTCTTCTGCTTTAGATGTTGTTGCTCCTGTTAAACCCAGGAGAACTAAAGGTAAGGGTGCCCCTCAGCCTTGGTTAAATGACATCACCCGCTCTCTCACAAGAGTGCAGAAAGGGCGTAAGTGGAAGAAAAACAAGCTCCAGGTCTCATACGAGATTCTAAGAGCCTGTTTAAATAATCAAAAATCAGTGAAATTGGCCAAATAAAATTTCCTTTCTAAACTGATTTCAGAAAATGTGAACAGGCCTAAAGTGCTGTTAAAGACGACTGACTCTGTGTTACATCCACGCTGAGAACTGTGAAAAGTTTCTGCAATTTTTTAACCATAAAGTCCAAGAAATTAAAGCCTCTATTAAGCCCTCGAAATTTCATTTACCACTGGTAGCTCAGCCTCTTGGCTCTTTAACATGCTTTCATCCAGCCTCCCCAGCCCACCTTGTTGATTTGATGTGATGAAGTGTTCTAATGGCAAGGCTGATGTTCTGCCTCCACGTTTGTTCAAAGATGTTTTTGCTACATTGAGCTCTGATGTGTCTGCTATTATCAATAGCTCACTAGCTTGTGGGGTAGTTCCCACTAGTTTTAAACATGCAACTGTGCAACCATTGCTAAAAAAAAAAAACACATCTTGATCCTACTGAACATACCAACTATAGGCCCATCTCCAAGTTGCCATTCATTTCTAAGCTGCTGGAGAAAGTTGTTTATTCTCAGCTAAACTCATATTTGAACTTTAACATCTTGGATAAGTATCAGTCTGGCTTCAGAATGTTTCATAGCACAGAATCTGCTCTCCTGAAGGTCACTAACGATAATTTGCTCACTCTTGATTCTGGATCATGTGCAGTGTTAGTTTTATTGGATCTGAGCTCAGCATCTGACACTATTGATCAAACAATACTTTTAAATGGGCTGGAGTTTATGGCTGGTATTCAGGGTCTGGCTCTGCAGAGGTTTGCCTCCTACCTTAGAGAGAAGAGTTTCTCTGTGCATATAGGAAATTGTTCCTCTTCAACAGCCCCTCTATCGTGTGGTGTGCCCCAAGGCTCTATTCTGGGACCATTCACTCTTTATATGCTTCCACTGCGCACCATTTTTCAGAAGTTCAATATCTCCTATCACTGCTATGCTGATGACTCCCGATTTTATTTACCAGTAAGACCTGGTAGTAGCTGCTCTGCTGCACCTATTTTAAAGTGTTTTGAGGAAATTAGATGTTGGATAATTTTCTGCAATTAAATGAAACCAAGACGGAAGTGATGATCTTTGGCCCGCCAGGGACTTCCTCTGTCACTGAAGTCCAATTAGTGCCTCTATCCGCTAACACATATAAGAATGTCAAAAATCTTGGGGTCATTTTTTACACGTCATTAATTCGACAGACAAATAAGTGCTGTAACGAGAGGAAGTTTTTTCTAGTTAAGATCAATTGCAAAGTTGAAACATTTTCTTACTAGTAAAGATCTTGAAACTGTAGTCCATGCTCTTATTACCTCACGGCTGGATTATTGTAATTCCTTGTATGTTGGTTTGCCTCAGTCATCACTTTCTCGGTTGCAGATGGTCCAAAATGCTGAAGCTAGACTTTTAATGGGGACTAGAAAAACTGAGCACATTACCCCTGTACTGGCTTCCCTGCACTGGCTGCCAGTCAGGTATAGAATTGATTTAAAATTTTGATCTATGTCTACAAGGCCCTGTCTGGTCTTGCTCCACAATACATTTGTGACCTTTTGCATCCATTTTAAGACCTCTCTTAAAACTTATCTATATTCCATATCTTTCAATGATTTCTAGGGTCATTTTATATAAAACTTTATTGTTTTAGATATTTGTTTATACTATGTCACTCTTTTATCTATTTTGTACAGCACTTTATTTTAACTGTTGTTGTTTTTAAATGTGCTTTAAAAATAAATTTGACTTGACTTTTGACACACATATATACATATACACACACACACACACACTAATGATTAGGTTGTGTACGAACTTGTAGACCAGCTTTTTAAAAAAAATTGTCATTTTTATCATCCCAGACAACCTTAAGTTTAGGTTTTGTCTATGACCCAAATATCATGGACATGAAAAAGTTAATCATTCAGAACAACGGTATATATCAAAGTACCATGTTATCACTATCATTAACTATTGCTGTACCATGGATACACATACTGCAAACATAAATCAACTGAATATAACATCACTTGAATAATGAACTAAGCAATGTAATTAAATATGTAATACACTGAATACTAATACACCTGTTATGTAGATTTATTTAAAATAGTAAAACTGCTAATGATTGGTGAAAAGTGTTCCAGCCATGCTAAAATATACAATACAGCTATGACATGAAACACCTATTCTCCTAGCTACTTTGTATATCATTGCGCAGCATCCATAAAGACCAACTGTTAACCTATAAATTAGTTTATATCTCAGCCCTAAATCAGTGGATGTTCACATAGCTGCGCGCTGTCACAGACTGTCACTCAAGCCGAGTCCATCACTGCTGCAGCATTAAGCTCTTCAAAGTGAAGCACTTTCTGATGGTCATTTTAAGGGTGATTCTGTAAATGGGCTCTTCTGACATCAGTTTTTAAGTGTAAATTTTTAAATCAATGCAGCAATATATCAGTGCGCTTTGTCCCACAGGTCATGAGCAGTATTTATGCATTTACCCCGTGCCCTCGCACTGGCAACTACTTCGGGCTGATTAACTGTATAAATCCATATAAACATCCAAGTTAAGTGTAAATGCATTTTGCTCTGCCGTTCGCGTGATTGACAACTGGAGAGCAAACGGACAGCATTTCTGGGCGTGCACAGCGAGGGGCGCGAGGCGCGTGAGATATGTGCAGGTGCGAGACGATCGTATGGTGAATAATTTATACTGTATGTTAATATAAAAAGTAAACATTTTATTTATTTGTTATACTTTAGTATCTTTAAACTCCAATACAAGCTGGGTAGCGTTTCTGGGCACATAGCGCCCTCATCCGACCAAATTATCATAACCTACATGTTATAACAGAATATTTAAATCATCCACATAATTATCATTTCCACTGTGTGCAGTCTCCTGAGTTAAAATAATATCACCTCAGTGAATTATTTAGTTAATAAAGAATTCTTCAGCTTACTGGCAAAATTCTGTATAAATATAGAGTACATTTTAAAATGTATCTGTATGTTTTGCCTCTCTATATGTTATTATGTTATTTTAATCAAGTAATGATTTGTCAAAAAGTAATTTAATAAATACAGCATGAAATAAAACATTGTAGGAGTGAAGGAAGCAGTAAACTCCCAGCTCGTATGTCTTCCCCGCAGTGGATTATGGGCAATTAACTGTCGTCGAGTGTACATCAAATGTACATTCAAAATTAGAGTGCATTGTAGGTAAGAATGAGTGAACAAAAGTAGGGAACGAGTGGCTCACTCAGAGTTCAGAAACTCCTACAAAATGGAAGACACCCGAAATAGTGCAATATATAGTAGATAGGGGGAGGTTTCAGACACAGCGAGTGTTCCGCGACCGGGGTTGGTGCCCTACGCAGGCTGAGTACTCTGCGTTTAGGGAGTGGCGGTACTGCTGTACAGAACTAATGATCTAAATTCTTTCGACACTGAAAACTGTAACTACACTGAAATAAGAATCCACGCAAGACTTTAAAAGCTATGAAATAGCGAAAGAAGGCATTAATAAAATATGATCTTGCTTTGGTTTATATTTCAGCATTATATATAAAATCCCTGTGGGACGTTGTTCATGTTCTCACTGTAATTACTAGAAAGGTTTCCAAACCTCTCTTCTTATTGACAAATTCATCCAGATCTGACAAGAGCCCTTAAAGTGATAGTTCACCCAAAGAAGAAAATTCTCTCATAATTTACTCACCCTCATGCCATCACAGATGTATTTGACTTTCTTTCATCGGCTGAAAACAAATGAAGATTTTTAGAAGAATTTCTCAGCTCTTTTGGTCCATAAAATGCAAGTAAATGGGTTCCATCATTTTAAAGCTAAAATAAAAATCACATAAATCAGCATAAAAGTAATCCATAAGACTCTAGTGGTTAAATCAATATCTTTAGAAGCAATGTGATAGCTGTGGATAAGAAACAGATCACTTTCACATTCTTCGTCTTGTGTTTTTGGTGATTCACATTCTTTTTTGCATATTGCCCCCTGCTGGGCTGGGAGAAGAACTTCTAGCAAAAAATTACAGATATTTATCTGTTTCTCACCCACACCTATCATATCACTTCTAAAGGTATGGATTTAACTACTTGAGTCTTATGGATTACTTTTATGCTGCCATTATGTGCTTTTTGGAGCATACAAATTTTGGCACCCATTTACTTGCATTGTACTGACCTACAGAGCTGAAATATTCTTCCAAATATCTTACTTTGTGATCTGCATGGCATCATCTGGGATGGCATGAGAGTAAATGATGAGAGAATTTTCATTTTTAGGTGAACTATCCCTTTAAAGTGATAGCTCAGCCATAATTGTATATTCTGTCATCGTTTTCCAACCCTCATATTGTTCCAAACCCGTGTGACTTTCTGTATTCTGTGGAACACAAAATATGTTAAACAGAATGTTAGGGACTGACAGTCTCAGTCACCATTCACTTTCAAAATACGGAGATAAAATACACAAACTAAATAGTGACACAGGCATACATTCAGTCTAAAATCTCCTTATTGTGTTTGCATGGAAAAAAGTCATACAGGTTTGGAACAACATGATGGTGAATGATGACAGTATTTCTATTAACAATAATAATAATAATACAGTAATTCTGTAATACACGTTAAATGTGTATTATGTATTGGAATATAGAGAGTTAACATCCATTATGTCATTTGTGAAAGTAATGAGTTACTCACTATTTGAGTACTCTTTTAATTGGATACTTTCTTACTCTTACTCAAATAATTATTTATGTTAGTACTTCTACTTTTACTTGAGTACAGTTTTTGGCCTTTCTGCCCACCTCTGATGCTTTCTGACAGCATGACTGTGCACTGAAAAATAGATTGTATTCTCAATGTAAGGCAAACTAGCAGCAATCCAGCATTACAGCTCTCACTTTCGTTCTAAAAGCTAAGCCAGGTTTATGTCTTTGTTATATACAACACTTGTCAAGCTAGGATTTTGTAGCCCTGCCTGAGCTACAATAAACCCTTTAATGTAATGTGAGACTAGTCTACCGCTGTGGTGCATAACTGAACTTATCATATCGATAAGCATCTGGCCAGAAACAGAGGTTTATCTGCATCTTTCCAACTGAAAGTGAATAGATAGCCGAGAAGGCTAATCATGCTAATGGAAATCGTAATTACAGCTAATCTGAGAGAAAGGACTGGCTAACTGAACATTAATGATGGCACATTTTTCACCCTGTGCCTGGAGGGATCTATCGAATGGGGAAAAATGGAAAAGATGAGACGTGTATGTTGATTTATGAAGGTTTTTCGTAATGATTTGTTTCGTGGGATAACCACTTTTCTTTTGGCACTGTATATTACATAGATGTTTAAAATTGTTCCTGGTAAACAATAAGCACTAAGCTCTAACTTGAATGCATATTTCAATGATCAAATGTGTGTATATATCCTTGTATCCATTGCAATTACATTTCCATTTATAATGACATACATTTAATCATAGGAAACCAGTGTGAACAAACAATGAAAATGGATTTAACAGTGCAAAAATAGTCAATAAATAGAGAATGAAATATCTTTGCCATTCATTTAAAGGAAGATACCTTTAATTATGATGATTAATGAAGTTGTGGATATAGAAATAGGATGATAATAAGCTAAACTGACACAACCAAGGAGAAAAATAATAGGACCCAAAGAGCACAGACGTGAAGTAAATGGAAACAATTCACTAATCAAATGATTAATCACTGTGACGTAGCTTACCTTGCTCCTGCGTTCTCTGGTCTGCAGCAGTAAACACATATCACAAGCACATGTGTCAGTCACTGTCAGTCATTACCGTTAAACGATGGTGCTGACTTTACCGTAAATATGAAAACTCTCACTAAAAGATCAGTAAAAAGCCTGTTGGCCATGAATTGGCAGGTCCAGTTTGATTCCTAAATTACAAACAGATTACATTTGACATGGGAACTGGGATATATATAATATATAACTGGGATAATTATTACTTAGCCTAACATTGACTCTTTAGCCTATATTTATTTTGAACTATTTCAGCCGCTTCGCACAGCATAAATGTATGATTATCTCTACATGGCCGAACCTGTCCCAGGACAAGTGTTAGTCTTTATTATGCCTTACCTAGATATTTGGCTCTCTCCTCTCGCCTCTGTTTAGCCTGTTTCTGCCGCTGCTGCGAACTTATCCCATCTGTTGAGGAAATAAACAAATTACACTTTAAAATGTCTTTTTTTCTTTTCTTCCAAGGCCAAAAGATACTCTACACAAGTACTGTACGTGAACGCAGATGCTTGTAGCTATGCAAACTTGATTTTGTGTGTTGCTGCATTACAAAATGTGTCAACGCAATTCATAACACAACACAAGCAAATGTTGCATTTTCAAAGTTGCCTCAAGGGGCGCTATAGCGAACATTAGTGTGAACTGTCCACTTCTATGGTGTGTTTTTTTTTTTTTTTATTCAACTACTGTCATGAAGAGACATTTTGTAAGAAAGTGCAAGAAAGTGTAACGGTAGCCAGCTGGTAGGTAGCTGTGCAATGTGTAAACCTCAATCCCCTGTAATCAAGAGGCGCACTAGCGACTGATGCTAGAGGCTGTAGCCTTCAGCCTCCTTGTTAGCGGTTTGAATCCTGCTTGGAGCGGGTTGAGTAAGACCGGTTACAAACGCACATTATACAGGTATATGTTAAATCATACAGTGCGAAGCAATGCATTTGCCGCATGCTCGTAACTGCGCACTCGTACTTGCGTAAAGTATGTTACTGGCCTTAAACTCTGGTGCATTTCTGGTGCATCACACTCAAATTTAAAAGCTCACCATTCACACATACCGTAAACTAATTGCAAAAAATGTGTCTAATTTTTTTCAGAAATCCCCCCAAATAAAAAAAAAAAAAAGACTCAAATTATTCATGAATAATATTCTGTGTTTATAATCTTTTGATAAACTGACATAAAAAAATAAAAAATTCTGTCCTAACTTTGTAAACAAAATTCAGGTTCTGTTCACTCTATCTCACTTTTAAAAGTCTTATTTCATTACACTTTATGGCAGCAAGCACTAACAATTTTTTTCTCTCTCTTTATCACATTCCATCACAATATAAAGATCTGAAATGTAGGCGGCGCTCTAATGCATTTTAGCCCTTCAAAGATGTGGTTGTCCATAGACATTCAGTCTAATTTTCAGTTCATGCACCACCATTGTTATTTCATCAAATATCTCGGCCTCTGACTAGAAGCTCAATTTAAATGGCATTAGAAAGCTGAGATCCTCTCCTTTGTGATGATATATAACTTTTTTTGTCATAAATATTTTTAGTAAAACATACTTTTTTTTAATGTTTTTTTTCCATGCTTTTCCTGCTGGATGGCATATTTTGTTCTGGACATCTAAGATATAACATAGGATTATTCAGCCAAGCAAGCTCAAAGACAAGCAAAAATGGCTTATTTTTTAGGAAACTGCCTAAGGTAAAAGCAGATATAAAGTTTTTAGCTATTTGGGGCTTACAGTAGCAGTGATCGGTGCATACAAGAGATGTTTGTATTTGATGAATTATTGAAATCATATTTCACTTTGTGATTCTTTTAGGTTTTCTTTAACTCTTTATATGTTAATGTTTAAAATAAATTTGGATATTTTTTGTCATATGATTTATAGTTGTAAGCTTTCATGTGTGTATTATGCATAAAATTGTTGCAATTTTGTACTAAAATTTTAAATATATGATTTGCTTTAGGGAAGAGAGGAAAGTTGCATGGTGACTGGACTAATAATTATACATATTTTTATAAAGTATTGTTATTCACTCATATGTGTGTTATTGGTAGTTAGACCATCCCCCCTTTTTTTTTTTTTTTTTTTTTTTTTTTACAAAGGTGTCGAATATGGCCCATTGTCTTTGATACTGGATAAATAAGACATACGCGGTGTAATTTCTCACTCAAACTAACCCTCCCGTTTTTTTTATTTGGTTTTTAACGAGTTGGATAAAATTCTGATCACACTGATCGAAATGTACAGGATGCTCTTCAATGATTTACTTTGATTAGCATGCATACATTCCTATTTAATTTGTGCGTTCTTTACATGTGGGGAACGCTTAACGAAATGCAGTAAGCACCATTTTCCCAGCGAATCGAACTGTTACTATGGCAACCGCTCTGCCTTGCGCCCACCATCAAAAGAACTCTGCAAAGCCTTATACACTCGAGAGAGTCAGACTGTTTGAGAACACTCAACAAATCTTCTCTGGACGCACACACACTCACACTGCTTTGATGCATGGCCACGCGGGGTTTCCACATCTCGCCCCTTTTCACAAACAATGACTTGGCCTGTAGCCACGACTGTCTGACCAATTTACAATTTTTTTTTGTTTAAAAGTCAATCTGGTGAAATGGATGTTCACATGCAGTCCACTAAACAGTCAGCTTTTTCCTCTATGCAGTCATTTTTCTACTGTAGAAGTCCTGGAGCATTTGCTTTACTTGAGCATTAAAGGAATGCTCTGGGTTCAATACAAGTGAAGCTGAATCAACAATATTTGTGGCATAATGTTAATCCTAACCCTGGGGCCTGGGTAGCTCAGTGGTAAAATATGCTGGCTACCACCCCTGGAGTTCACGAGTTCGAATCCAGGGCGTGCCGAGTGACTCCAGCCAGGTCTCCTAAGCAACCAAATTGGCCCGGTTACTAGGGAGGGTAGAGTCACATGTGGTAACCTCCTCGTGGTTGCTATAATGTGGTTCTCGCTCTCGGTGGGGCGTGTGGATGCCGCGGAGAATAGCGCCATGTCTCCATGGTAATGCACTCAACAAGCCACATGATAAGATGCACGGATTGACGGTCTCAGATGCGGAGGCAACTGAGATTCATCCTCCACCCGGATTGAGGCGAGTCACTACGCCACCACGAGGACTTGGAGCGCATTGGGAATTGGGCATGCCGAAAAGAGGAGATAAATAAATAAGTACTGGGCCATTCTTACCAATTTAAATGGATAGTTCACCCCAAAATGAAAATGCTCTCATCATGTACTCACCCTCATACCATCCCAGATGTGTGTGACTTTCTTCCTTCAGCAGAACACATTTGAAGAAAAATATCTTAGCTCAGTAGGAACTTAAAATGCAAGTGGATGGTGATCAGACCTTTGAATCTTCAAAAAAAAAAAAATAACAGACAGTTAGCATAAACATCATCCATACGACTCCAGTAGTTAAATAAATGTCTTCTAAAGCAAAAGTATATTTTTAACTATAAATCATCGCTTCATGAGAGGGTGGAGTTCATGCGGTCTCTCGTCTGACATATTCACGTTGGCATGTTACGGATGTAATATCACGTTTTTCCTCTCAGATGAGACATCCAGGATGAGCAAAAAAATGCCCCATTGTGAGTAAACAAACAGATACAAATTCAGATCTAAACCAAAAGCAACAAAGCTTCTGTACAGCGTTCCTCCTACTCCATTGCAAACAGCGTCGCTCTTCCGTGTGTGTCGCACATGCGTCTGTTCTTGGGTGAACATGCCAACACGATTAAGTCACACACGCATACTGCTGCTGACCGGAAGCAATGATTTATAGTTAAAAACTACTTAAATGTTGGTCTTTTTGGCAGCAAATTGACTGTTTCGCTTTAGAATAATTCATTTAACCAGTGAAGTTGTATGGATGACTGTTTATGCTGACTGTCTGTTCTTTTTCGAGCTTCAAAGGACGTATCACCATCCACTTGAATTTTAAGGACCTACTGAGCTAAGATATTTTTCTTCAAATGTGTTTTGAGGAAGAAAGTAAGTCATACACACCTGGGATGGCATGAGGGTGAGTAAATGATGAGAGAATTTTCCTTTTTGGGTGAACTATCCCTTTAAGCCATAGTTACAGGGTTCGTGAATTTTTCAAGAGAATGTGAATTCTCAGTATACCTTTTTTAGGCGGGGGGTTGGCAGCGCCTCCCGGTGTGGTGGGTCTCGTGTCAGATTTGATTGGTTCCGTTTTTGATGGCGGATCTGTTATGAGGGAGGAGTCTGTGATTGTCGTGTCGTCCGCTTTCAGGATCTCACTGTCCATTTCATTCTCTTTCTCAAGAGTGCCACTTGTCTCTGGTGGAGATGTGAGAACTGGTGAAATAAAAGAAAGAAAAGAAACAAAAAATATTAACTACATTTCTAATAAATAAAAAACTCTACAGCAAATAATACACTTTCACCCAATCTTATCATGTTGTTGTAAAGTCTGAGTGCAAATTTAATAAGCAAGAGCTTCCAAATACTGAAAGGAATTTATTCATTGCCTTAGCAAGCATTATTACTAACTATATTAACTATAGTATTTTCAGGGGAACTATGGTCATCATGGCAAATTTTAAAAGGAATATATTAAACAGCCTCATTATTTTGAGCATCACTGCCCTGACAAACTACAGCACCATTTCTGTCTCCAGGAATATTAATACAGTAATTTGTACGCATCCAGCATACTAAAAACCGCAGTGTATCAGATTTTCACCTTGATTCACTCTGTAGAAACAAGTTCACTCTCATACCTTGCTAACCACTTCAACCCCATTAGCAGGACATTAGCACCATTCACACTTTACTCACACGTAAAACACGTTAAAGACACATGTGATCTCCTTCCCTCAGGCTTTTCACATCCTATACAGTCTTGGGAAAAAGAAAGTACACCCTCCTTGAATTCTATAGTTTTACGTATCAGGACATAATAAAAATCATCTGGTCCTTAGCAGGTCTTAAAATTAGGTAAATACAACCTCAGATGAACAAAAACACATGACATATTATACCGTGTCATGATTTATTTAACAAAAATAAAGCCAAAATGGAGAAGCCATGTGTGAAAAACTAAGTACACCTTATGATTCAAAAGCTTGTAGAATGACCTTTAACAGCAATAACTTCAAGTAATCATTTTCTGTATGACTTTCAGTCTCTCACATCATTGTGGAGGAAATCTGGCCCACTCTTCTTTACAACGTTGCATCAGTTCATTGAGGTTTGCGGGCATTTGTTTATGCACAGCTCTCTTAAGGTCCCGCCACAGCATTTCAATCAGGTTGAGGTCTGGACTTTGACTGGGCCATTGCAACACCTTTATTCTTTTCTTTTTCAGCCATTCTGTTGTAGATTTGCTGGTGTGCTTGGGATCATTGTCCTGTTGCATGACCCAATTTCAGCCAAGCTTTAGCTGTCAGACAGATGGCCTCACATTTTACTCTAGAATACTTTGGTATACAGAGGAGTTCATGGTCAACTCAATGACTGCAAGGTGCCCAGGTCCTGTGGCTGCAAAACAAAGCCCAAATCATCACACCTCCACCACCATGCTTGACAGTTGGTATGAGGTGTTTGTGCTGATACGCTGTGTTTGGTTTTCACCAAATGTGGCACTGTGCATTATGGCCAAACATCTCCACTTTGGTCTCATCTGTCCAAAGGACATTGTTCCAGAAGCCTTGTGGTTTGTTCAGATGCAACTTTGCAAACCTAAGCCGTGCTGCCATGTTCTTTTTAGAGAGAAGAGGCTTTCTCCTGGCAACCCTTCCAAACAAACCATACTTGTTCAGACTTTTTCTAATTTTACTGTCATGAACTTTAACATTTAACATGCTAACTGAGGCCTGTAGAGTCTGAGATGTAACTTGTGGGTTTTTTGCAATTTCTCTGAGCATTGCACGGTCTGACCTTGGGGTGAATTTGCTGGGACGTCCACTCCGGGGAAGATTGGCAACTGTCTTGAATGTTTTCCACTTGTCAATGATCTTTCTCACTGTAGAATGGTGGACTTTAAATTGTTTGGAAATGATCCTATAACCCTTCCCAGATTGATGGGCCGCAACAATTGCTTCTCTAAGATCATTGCTGATGACATTCCTCCTTGGCATTGTGTATACACACACCTGAATGCTCCAGACCAGCAAACTACTAAAACTTCAGCTTTTATAAAGGTGGTCACACTTGCTGATGATCTATTAATCAAGGGCATTTGATTAGCAGCACCTGGCTACTACATAGCCTCTTAATTCCTATAGAAGCAGTAAGGGTGTACTTAGTTTTTCACACATAGCTTCTCCATTTTGGCTTTATTTTTGTTAAATAAATCATGACACGGTGTAATATGTCATGTGTTATTGTTCATCTGAGGCTGTATTTACCTAATTTTAAGACCTGCTAAGGACCAGATGATTTTTATTATGCCCTGATATGTAAAACCATAGAATACAAGGAGGGTGTACTTTCTTTTTCCCATGACTGTACATTATACATTCAGTGAGGAGAGACTGAGAGAGGAAACATTAGCCTCCTGCGTCTCACTTTTCTGTGAATATGAAGGATTGCATGAGACCTGACGGAATAGCTTACTATGCTAATGCTCTGCGTACCATGCTAACTAAATGATGGCATGAAAGTGCTGCGAATTTTGAATAATATTGAGACTACCAATATTTTAACTGATTTTAAAGGGTTTTTAAGACAACAATAGGGCAGTTGTTATTTCCAAGTTGAAGTCAACATGAAATGGTGTTCACAACCATGTGACGTATTTCTGAGTGAAACAGGATTGGGGAGGGTCTGAAAATTAAAAGGGCTTGGTGACATCACCTGAACAAGAAAGTCATTCAGGCGGGCCTGGATAGCTCAGCAAGTAAAGACGCTGACTACCACACCTGGAGTCACAAGTTCAAATCCAGGGTGTGCTGAGTGACTCCAGTCAGGCTTCCTAAGCAACCAGTTGGCCAGGTTGCTAGGGTGGGTAGAGTCACGTTGGGGTAACCTCCTCATGGTCACTATAATGTGGTTCTCACTCTCGGTGGGGTGCGTGTGTGAGATGTGTGTAGATGCCGCGGAGAATAGCGTGAAGCCTCCATACATGCTAGGTCTCCACGGTAACGTGCTCAACAAGCCACATGACAAGATGCACGGATTGACGGTCTCAGATGCAGAGGCAACTGAGATTCATTCTCCACCAGATTGAGGCAAGTCACTATGCCACCACAAGGACTTAGGGTGCATGGGGAATTGGGCATTCCAAATTGGGGAGAAAAAGGGAAGAAAAAAAGTCATTTCAGAGGCGGAGCAAGTTATTACATTTTGATGAAAAATTAAAATGAGATTTTTTTTCTTATTGTGAATAACATGTATGGTTGGGAATCGTAGGGAATTTAATGACTGCGGTCATTAGATTCTTTTGGTACTTTTGAGTTAAATTGAGTTGAGTTTGAATTAAAACTGCAATTCTTACTGGATTTACTGCACACAGGTGCCTGTCATAAAATAATGAGATAATTTCATATTTTAACAAAACAGATTCTTGCAAAATGTGTTTACACAGACTTTTTAATAAAGATATTTTATGAATTCATTTTTTTGTTTTTTTATTAATTGTTTTGATCATTTTTATTTTTTGTGGATCACTATGATTTTGTTTCATTAAAAGGAACCGATTGATAAATAGTAATTTGTCCTAGAGGTAGTGTTGTATAATTTCCAGTGTAGATTTAAAAGAACCGTCTCAAAAGAGTCATTTGTTCGGCAGAATGCACAATCAAAAACCATTAGCAGAACCAAAAGTCATAAAATCATTTAATTCCCGTATTTTTTGGTTATACTTAATTCGTAACTCTAATAACATGCACAGAAAACCCCCAAATCTTCACATCCCACATTTACTGGATTCCACAGCAACTTTTCAATGGATTAACTGAGAACTGTAAAAATCCATGACTGTATTCTTTCTGATGAGTTTAGATAATGATTATGGGATGAATCTAATTAGATTAACAGCTAACAAAATGTGTTTATTGTCGTCACGTCAGACACAGAAATGAGCTTCTGATGCGTTGAAAGCCTGCCGGATAAACAGCAAAGTAGCTGGACCCTCTGGAGAGTCAAATGGAAGGGCAATTAAAGGGCCGGTGGAATAAATCTTCCACTGTGTTCTTGGGCCAACGGCTTCATCATTTCAGTTTCAAACAGACAATATTCATTGGAGAGAGCGGAAAATTGTGCAAAAGTCATTTTCAATACGAGCACTAACATGTCTCTGTGTCAGACCGAAACATTCTGTGTCACTTATAGATATATGGTATCACACCACAATTGTAGACTATATCATTATTGTTAAAGGGATAGTTCACCCAAAAATAAAAATTCTAGTACTCTCAACTCATTTTACCAGATTTTACCAAATCAGCACAGAAAATGTGAAAAAGTCTGCAGATTCTGTCTGGGCCTGTGTATTACCATTGTGTCCTAGAGCAAGAATCTTAAAACCAGGTTTCTCCAGGGAGATTGTCCCTTTAATAAGTGTACCATAAAAGCCGAACCTACACTGTAGCCTCTATGTGGTGGCCTATACGGTGGTTTGCATTTACTGTCAATTTTATTTACATAAATAAACGCAATATTATTAGTGGATTCAAAAGTATGTATCACATTATTGTAGCATTAAAAGCTAAAGTTCATCAAAGTACAGTGTATGACTATACTATATACTATAAAATAGGTTGAGATGAAGGTACATATTGTTTATTATAGATGTTTTCTTTCATTAAGAGAGAAAATAAATCAAGCATACACTGTATCCTGACACGTATGTTCTATGTCTCTGTGTGAGCACACGGCTTTGGTTGTTTCCTTGCCGTGTACTTTTCTGTCTAGTCCGTGTTTCAAGTTCAGAGCATGGTGTCTGGATCCTGACTCATTGGTCTGGTTCGGTCTTGTTTCTGAGTCAGGATCCGGACACTCATGCTCCATGCCTTGTCTTTGTGAGAGCATGGCTTCGTGTTCGGTTTCGGATCTCTTGCCGTGTGTTCTTGTCTGGTCTTGTCTTTTTGTTTGAGCACATGGCTGATGATGGCTTCATTGCCATGTGCTTTATTGTCTTGTCTTTGTGTTTGTTTGAGCACATGGCCAATGACGGCTTCATTGCCATGTGCTCTTCCTGCCTGGTCTGTTGTGTTTTTTGTGAGCACATGGTTCTTGTTAAGCTGTTTGCCATGTGCTGTCTCTTGTCCTGACCCTGCACCCTTGTTACCTCATTATTAGTTCATTTGATTCACCTGCTTTTCTTTTTATCCGCCTCGCTTTCATTCCTATTTAACCCCATTTAATGTGTTATTAGTCTTGTTTCAGTTCGTTGTGGTTTATCACCCTGTTAGGTTCTCCCGTTTTGTGTTGAGAATTTATGAAATCTCTTAAAACGCCCAACAATTCAAAGGTCAAAAGTTCAAATGTTCCATGTAAAAACAAGTGCAAACTCTTTCAGAACAACTCAGCACAGTCGTTAGTACTGATTTTCAGTGATGACTGCTAGAGAATTGCCGCAATAACCTCCTATATGTTTGTAAAGTACACAAAAAAGGGTCACAGGAAAGACCTGAAATTCGCCGAGATGCAAGGGCATGATGTCACACAAACATGTCGACACTCAGGAAGATATACAAAGTGATAAACATTGACTTTATTAAGTAATATCGATAAATGAGTTTGTTTCCACATTACATGATATTAAAGCTTGTTTAACAAAAGCCTGCAGAAACAGGTGTATAAAACATTATGATCTCTTTTGATAATCGTACACCTGAAGCACAAATGCTAGCGCTGCAGCATTGTTTATCAGTTGGGTTGCTAGGAGACATCTCTAATGAGAGTCAAACCCCTGCTAAGCTAACGGGAGTGTTGCAGTTCCGAATATCAGGGAATGGAATGCATTTATGGTCGGAGATATCAAGTAGGAATATCCCACATCCAACTTAAATGGAACGCATCATAACCGTGTACCCTACGAAACGAAATTTATTGCAAGCAACATTTAAATCGCAAATATTATTAGATAGATTTTTCCAGGTATTATAGACCTCTTTGGTAGATTCATATGAAAAATTATGATTTCTGAATGTCTGTACGGGAGATGTTCATTTCACACAACAATCATGCTGCCGTTAAAATTAGGCTTGAGCATTAAGTGTCATTTCAAGTTTTGGCTTTCATGCGTGGACATGTTTTTAAAATGTCAATTGGTATTATTAATTAGCTGCGACTTAATGTATGATGCCCAAAGGCATAGGGTGTCTTATTCATTGTGAAACTGTGTTTTCTTAATGGCATGAATCACACTGAATGCCCAGACTTAAAATGCACTGCACGCCACTGACGTGTAGCCTACGCCGTTGGTTTGACGCAGAAGTATAAATCGGCCTTAAAAGAATAGTTCACACAAAAATGAAAATTCTCATTATTTACTCACCTTCATACCATCCCAGATGTGTATGACTTTGCTGAATACAAACGAAGATTTTTAGAAATGAATGGGTATCAAAATTGTAAAACTCCAAAAATAACATAATGGCAGCATAAAAGTAATCCATAAGACTCCAGTGGTTTAATCCATATCTTCAGAAGCGATATGATAGGTGTGGGTGAGAAACAGATCAATATTTAAGTCTTTTTTAACTATAAATTCTCCTCCTTGCCAAGTAGGTGGTGATATGCACAAAGAATGCAAATCGCCAAAAACAAAAGAAGAAGAATGTGAAAGTGGAGATTGATAGTAAAAAAGGACTTAAATATTGATTTGTTTCTCACCCACACCTATCATATCACTTCCGAAGACGTGGATCTAACCACTGGAGTCTTATGGATTACTTTTATGCTGCCTTTATGTGCTTTTTGGATCTTCAAAGCTTTGGTACCAATTCACTGTGAGGACATACAGAGCTAAACATTTTCTTCTAAAAATCTTCATTTGTGTTCAGCTGAAGAAAGTCATACACATCTGTGATGGCATGAGGGTGAGTAAATGATGAGAGAATTTTAATTTTTTTGGGTGAACTATAAATCGCTTTGGAAAAAGTATAAGCTAAATGACTACCAACTTGACCTCTGACCTTGCATTAATTATTTAAATGGTGTAACACCAAAATGTTAGCCTATATCACCCTGTTATTTGAAGTTAAACCCAGGTTTTTGTAAAAATCGACATGCATCTTGACCCATGACCTCACAGTGTAAACATGAGGTCAACATGGCGTGTAAACATCCTGTGATGATTAGAAGGCAGGTCTGTATTTGTCCTGTTGCTTCTGAGGTCACTGAGGTCTTAGTCTTTGATTATGCAGTTGCTGTCTTCTGAGGGCCGATGCTGTAGATCCCATGGCGTCCATGAGAGAAAGACAAAAAATGTCACTGCCTACAGACTAATGGCTGTTTAGTTGTGGCAATGCTACTATATGCTACTGTACATTCTACTGTATGAATGGACAATAAATAGCTCTGGGTGAAACATATGCCAGAAAAAACATGGTAACCATAGTTTTTACCAATAGTAGTACAGTTAGTACAGACAATAATTTATATTTTTCAAGAATAGGAAACATTCAAGGCTTAACCCAGAGAGATCATTCTCTCTTGCTTGTCTCTCGTTCTCTCTTTGAGAAAGAAAAGCAACACATCAAAGTCAGATGATAAGTCTCTCACGAGCCTCCCCTCCGAGCTCTTTTTAGATGTTCTCATGTTCAGTCTGTAAAGGTTAGCAGCAGGCTAATGTCTCACTCTACTCGTTTACTGAGACCGAAGGGACAAACTGTCTGTGCTAACATAGAGACTCCATCTGGCCTGGCAACGAAACAGAAAGTGTGCCATTTTTCTCCTGCTAAGAAGCAGATACGTTCACGCTAACCAGATGCTAAATTACTCTAATTTGGAGATAGAATCAATTAGTGCTTCACAGAAGTAATTGGGCTGGCAATACACAAGGCATGTTAGATGTGAGATAAAATAAGTAGATGCAAGTGTATGTTATCACAACGATACAGCAAATTTAGGATGGAGAATTTATGAAATCTCTTAAGACGTCCAACAAGTCAAAGGTCAAAAGTTCAAACGTCTAATGTTCCGTGTAAAAACAAGTGCAAACTCTTTCAGAACAACTCAGCACAGTCGTTAGTACTGATTTTCAGTGATGACTGCTAGAGAATTGCCGCAATTACCTCCTATATGTTTGTAAAGTACACAAAAAAGGGTCACAGGAAAGACCTGAATCTATACTGATGGTTGGAAGGTTCTTCTCACCCTGTATAGGGTACCAAAGTGAGTTATTTCGTACTGGACAAACAGAGAAATAATTAATTAATTTCTTGTTTATTTTTTCAATCCTGGTCTGTACACATTTGTTTTTTTTTTTTTTCTCTCCCCTTTTTCTCCCCAATTTGGAATGCCCAATTCCCAATGCGCTCTAGGTCCTCGTGGTGGCGTAGTGACTCGCCTCAATCCGGGTGGCGGAGGCCGAATCTCAGTTGCCTCCGCGTCTGAGACCGTCAATCCGCACATCTTATCACGTGGCTTGTTGAGCGCGTTACCGCGGAGACATAGCGTGTATGAAGGCTTCACGCTATTCTCCGCGGCATCCACGCACAACTCACCACGCGTCCCACCGAGAGCGAACCATATTATAGCGACCACGAGGAGGTTAACCCATGTGACTCTACCCTCCCTAGCAACCGGGCCAATTTGGTTGCTTAGGAGACCTGGCTGGAGTCACTCGTGACTCTAGGGGTGGTAGTCAGTGTCTTTACTCGCTGAGCTACCCAGGCCCCCATCTGTACACATTTTCTAAAAAAACAAAAACAAACAAAGAACCATTACGTTTTTTTGACATTTTGACATTATTTTCATGACAGTTATGCACATTTTACTCCCATGATTTCTTTACCGCAATGTGGAAAAAAATTGTCATTATGATATTCTCATTACTGAAACTAGAAGAAAATGATATGCTATTAAAAATTGTGAAGTATTTATACATCATAGTAGCACTCCCTTGGTACTGCCTTTTATTTATGCTTATTTTAATTAAAAAATCTTTATACAACATGTTTTTTTACTGTAATACTGTTTCATCACTGAAAATGGGAATAGTAACAGTAAAATGCCCAGAAACGTTATGGTAATGAGATTTGGGGGGTAAAATGTGTTACAATGCAAAATATCTTAATGGTCCTAAATGTAGTCTTCATTTTATTTATACAAAATATATTTTAATCTATATATATACAGTCCAAAAGTTTGTGGACACCCCCTTCTAATTAACAAATCTGGTTACTCCATTAAATCCAGTAAAGAAAAATCTTAATGTTTCTTTATGTAATGGCTTGGGCTTTGTGTGCTTCCAAATTTGTGGCAACTGTTTGGGGATAGCCCTTTTCTGTTCCACAAAGGGAAGTCCATAAAAAAATGGTTTACTGTGTCTGGCGTGGAAGAAATTGACTGGCCTGCACAAAGCCCAGACCTGAACACCACTGATCACTTTTGGGGTGAACTGGAACAGCAACTGTAAGTCAGGCCCCATCGACCAACATCAGTTCCTGACCTCACTGATAGCCTTGTGTCTGAATGAGAGCAAATCCCTGCAGCCATGTTACTACATACAGTATAGTGGAAAGCCTTCCCAAAAGAGTGGAAGCTGTTATTACAGCAAAGGGGGAAACTGATGCCTAAGGTTTTGAAATCAGATTTTCATCAAGCACATATGGTGTCCACAAACTTTTGGCCATATAGTGTATATATATATATATATATATATATATATATATATATATATATATATATATATATATATATATATATATTTATTTATTTATTTATTTTTTTGCACTTATTTGGGTTTAAATATGACAAGGACAATCCAATAAATTTGAAATGAATTAAATTAATCCTTCCCTACTTTTTTTGTCACGTTTCACTTGGAAATACTTCCGATTATGGAATTAAAATGGGTTGTGAATGCCGTTTGTTGACTTTTAGTAAATAAATAGATTTAATTTTGACTTCACATTGTCTTTAATGGCCCATAAGTAAAGCAACAGAAACCAAGATGAAATCTCTGTAGATACACTCGTGAGGATGTAGGAAAGAGGTCAAGACCAGAGTCGAGAACTTTTGTGAACATGAAAGAGAAAGAAAAACTGCAAGTGATCCATGGATGAGATAATGTTTGGGCAGAGGGGCAAAAAGATTAAATCACAGCCGTAAACCCAAGACTAAAGCATGAGAAATGTTTAGGACATGTCCAGGCAGATCATCAAAGAGAGATTCAGGCATTTCAGACAAAAAAAAGCTTTTGCATTTGGCTTTAAAGAGAGAAGGTCACTAGGATCCTTAAGAAAATCAAAAGTTCATGGCAAACTTGCCACAAATTCGCCACTGATCATTTTCACATGCAAATGAGCTTTGCGGCAAACCTGTGGCAAATTGTCCATTGTCGCAAAAAGGTTTGGCGGAGGTACACCACTACCGGCGAAGAGCTGCAAACTTCTGGCAAACATATGCGGTAAATCAAAAGCTCATTTACATTTAAAAATAACGAGCGTCAAATTTGTTGCAAATTTGCAGCTAGTTTCGATTTTTTTTAAGGGGATTCTTCTAAAACACAGAAAAGAGCCTTTGATTCAAGTATTTGTTGACACAAACACCTAGCCAGATCTGGTCGCTGAGCTAAACATAAAAACACCTGCGTTTGAGTCCAAAAGTTCATGTGATGGGTCTATCGGGTCCATTGCTGCCGACTCAGATTTCAGCTCCAACACAGATGCTTTCAGTAAAAATAGATCTCACAATCCCTTATCGGCCATAAAAGGAGGTAAGATTTCACCTAGAATCTTTTAAAAAATAAAATAAAAACATAGAGTGGACAAAGGAAATATAATGAAAGACGAAAACTGCAAAACTCACTGCCCAACCTGATATCATTAACATTAGGTGACTGTGGTGATATTTTTGCAAAAGGACATTACGTGGTTTCTTTCATGTATTGCAGTATTTCCGAGGTGAAATGTCCACTGAGTGGCGCTAAAAGCGAGTTACATTTTATCCCAAACAGATGAGGTTTATAAGCTTAATGCTCGAGTTTTAAATCAACAAAACTGATCACCCTACCTTAAACCTTACCAATAGTTTCATAAAAACCATATGTGAGATAAAAAACGCAATTGCTGAAGCAACCACGTAATTTTGTGGTGCTTCTATGACACTTTCGGCTAACATGTCGACTCACATAGCTCAGCTAAGTTACCGCCAGAGGTGGGTAGAGTAGCCAAAAATAGTTAAACATTAATTACTCAAGTAGAAGTAAAAGTACTAATGTTAATAATTACTTGAGTAAGAGTAAGAAAGTATCAAATTAAAAGATTTCTCAAGTAGTGAGTAACTAGTTACATTGCAAAGATCTGATTATTAATTTTAACACCTTGCATGCATGAATCATGTGTCTATGTCATCCTTTATACCCACTATTAGAGTGACAGTTTGAAAATGAAAATGATGATATCATTTATTCACACTCATGTTCTAAACCAGTATGACCTGGACACAATGAACACAATTAAGGAAATGTTAGACAGAATGTTAGCCTCAGTCACCATTCACTTCCATTTGTTTGTTTATTTCCATTTTTGAAAGTGAATGGTGACTGAGGATGTCAGCCCCTAACATTTTGCCTAACACCTTGTTTTTGGTTCCAGAGAAGATGAAGACACAAAGGTTTGGAACAATGACAGTGACAGAATATTAATTTATGGGTGAACTATCACTTTAAGGATGCTTGACAGCAATTATTACAGAAAAAATAAAATGTCTCACAGGCTCAGTTATATTATTATGTATAATACTGTATATTCTGAGTTATGAATCAAAGCAAGATCATGCATTATTAACGCCTAATGTTGCCATTTCACAACTTTTTAAAGTCCTGCATGGATTCTTAGTTCAGTAGGCTAAATTTTGTAGCTTACAGTATATGCGTTTCATATTTAAATATCCAGTTATAACTACACACACCTATCTGTAGTTTTGCATTAGCATATGTGCTCTGAGAGTCAGTGAAGGGATTTAGAGACACAATAGTGTGAAGTGGGTCAGTGGCCCTTCCATAACAGGTCTGTATGTGGACAGCAGCGGGAAGAGCACAAGCCTGGGATCTGTGGATCTGGGTCAGTCAGACCTCCGGCATGTACGGCATGCCGCCCTACTGTCTGTGTAGATGGCAACAGAGCATAACATGGCACAGGACGCCTGTGTTCTGCAAACACAGATGCACATGACCGACAGAGAGGAGCAGCAAAACTGAACAAGGACACTGAGAGAGAAACTATGAGCTTGTATATTTCTTCCTCTGTTTACTTTAAAAAATGGTGCAAACCTTTAAGGGAATATTCCGGTTTCAATATAAGTTAAGCTCATTAGACAGCATTTGTGGCGTAATGTTGATTCCCCCTCTTCCTTTTCCTTTTTTTTTTTTTCTTTTTCTCCCAATTTGGAATGCATAATTCCCAATGCGCTTTTAAGTCCTCGTGGTGGCGTAGTGACTCGCCTCAATCCGGGTGGCGGAGGATGAATCCCAGTTGCCTCCGCGTCTGAGACCATCAACCAGCGCATCTTATCATGTGGCTTGTTGAGCGCGTTGCCACGGAGACATAGTGTGTGTGGAGGCTTCACGCCATCCACCGTGGCATCCGTGCTCAACTCACCACGCGCCCCACAGAGAACGAACCACATTATAGCGACCATGAGGAGGTTACCCCATGTGTCTCTACCCTCCCTAGCAACCGGGCCAATTTGGTTGCTTAGGAGACCTGCCTGGAGTCACTCAGCACGCCCTGGGATTCGAACTAGCGGACTCCAGGGGTGGTAGCCAGCGTCTTTTACCACTGAGCTACCCAGGCCACCCTCCCTCTTCCTTTTCTTTAAAAAAAAAAAGCAGAAATCGAGGTTACAGTGGAAGTGAATGGGGCCAATTTTTGGAGGGTTTAAAGGCAGAAATTTGAAGCTTGTAATTTAAGAAAAGCACTTACATAAATTCTTCTGTTAAAACGAAATACATTTTTGTGGTAATCGACATTAAGCCACAATGCTGTCGATTGACCTTAACTTGTATTGAACCCGGAATACTCCTTTAAAGGGATAGTTCACGTAACAATATAAATTCTGTCATAATTTACTCACACTCATGTTATTCTAAACCCAATTGATATACTTTCTTTTGTGGAACAGGCAGACTGTCTGTCACACACACACACACACACACACACACACTGTACACCAGAGGATGCTTCATCCAAACACCATTAATATTAGAACAACTCTCCGGATCTCTCCCACTGAATGAAGTCAGCTAACTGCATGCACAAATGGAAACTCTGGACACAGTTTATACAGTATCTTGATATACGGTATGGGCACAAAAAAGGCAAAAGCATTCTTAAACCAAAAAGCTCCAAACTGATTGGCTGGCAACTACGTCATTTCCAGGAATTGGGGTGAAAAGATTTTTATTGGTCCGCTAAGAAACTAAGTCATGTTTATGAGGTACTAGGCTGCTACAATGAGTGCATTAGAGGACAAACTATTTGCTGGATTTGACAAAATTTCAATTTTGAAATATGTTAAGCTTTGTTTGAAGCATTTTGCAGCAATTAAATAAACTACATCAACAAGAAGAACTGTATATTCTTTGTTATCAAAGTAAAAAACACTTTTGTGTTTAGTAACAGACCTACCTATCTCTGTGTAAGAAAATTAAATAATAATTACACTGTCACCAAGATGATTTTTTGACCTGCAGTTTTGATAAAAAATAATGGGCGAAAATGTACATTTTTACCCTTCTCTACAAAATAATATAATACTCAGTAAATATTGATCAAATGCATATAATATTCTGTCTTTCATCATCATTTATGATTTTCTTTAACCAGAAAAAAATAAAATAATAAATAAATTAAAAAAAAAAACATTTTTTAGCCGGGGACACGGAATGACCTTATTGTGCTATCATCAATTAAATTTAGCCCCTAAACAATATGTAAAACAAAACAAACTGTGGTTGGTTGCTTTACATGTCAATCATACCGTTTTTTCCTGTCTAAATGGGTAATTCTTGGACAGAAAAAGCTACAAAAAGACCAGATTTTATGCTGATAGTCAAAAATCTGGCTATGCAAGACTATTGGGGACGTATCTGTCTAGTTTGGCCACAAGCTGTTCGTCAAATTAGACAGTTTGTGGCACAAAGAAAAAAGTGGTTCCAATTGAAATAGGCCGAATAAGAACCACACAATCTGCCTAGATGGTTGCCCCTGATCACAGACATAACACAACAACAGCAAGCATTTTTAAAAGCCACTGCCTGTAAGCAAAAATTGCACCATTGCTAATTGGTCTCCTACCGAGATGTTTCCAGCTTGTTTGGTGTGTGACTGATCAATTACTTAGAACTAATCAGCTGCAATAAATGTTTTAATTCATTCAGGGAACTATGATGTTCCAAGAGGTCATACTTCATATGATATTAGTATCCAAAAGAGCCATAAAACATTCAAAGAGCCTCTGACCTCAGATCAGTATAAATGAGGTAAGCTGCATTAGGAATTTTATCCTTGTCAAATCTACATTAGAGCTGCCTAAAGATGATTTAATGGAAAGAAAATCTACATGTGTGCATGTGTGTCTAAACTGTGTAGATGTGCAGCATATCAGTACAGTTGACTTTGTTTACATCCCAGTGACCCACATCCATCCGTGTGCATGTTGAAGTGTGTAAATTCTGTACAACTAGATAGATACATAGAAGTATAGACAGACAGATAGATAGATAGATAGATAGAATGATAGACAAACAATTAGAACGATAGACAGATAGACAGTGTCACAGGTTGTCTCCCTTGTGTTTCCTAGGACTCTTATTTTGAAGTGTTTCCCCCTGACTACATTACCCAGTATGAACTGCCCTCATCACTGCCATCTGTTCCTTATTGTTCTCACCTGTTTTCCATTCCCTTATTATGCCTTGTATGTATAAATACCCTCTAGTTTAGTTCCTTCTTTGTCAGTTCTTGTTTTGTTGTTGTTTTGAGTTCCTGTTTGTTGTTTCACTGTCATCATTTTTATTAAAGCCTGCAAATAGAGCCAACATCTCATCTCGGCAACCATTTGTGACAAACAGAACAATAGACAGATAGATTGATAGATAGAAAGATAAAATGATAGAACAATAGATAGATGGATAGATATCTCCAGAAAAACAGTATGTTGTCTTTGTCGAGGCAACATATTGTTGTCTTGTTTGGAAGGCTGCATCCTCCGGAGGTCACATTTCTCAGCCGCATATGTCATCGAGGCTGTCTCATTTCATAAAAGTGAGTAGGACACTTCGAATACAGCCTTCGAATGCGACCTTCTTTCACGGGAATTTGGAGGATGCATGAGGTGTATCCTTTGTGGGCACTCACAACCCACAATTCTTTGCTTCAACGGAAGTGTCTAAAAAAAATAACGCCAATTTGCCTGTAAATATGATGTTCAAACGCAAGTAATGTTAATTCCCAAGTTGAAGTACCTCAGTAGATGGGTGCAGAGTATATAATATGTATAATTATATTAATATATAATTAAAGTATTAGACTAAATGTACACCTGTAAAATCTATTTTCTTTTCTCTTTACATCTTTATAACTCTCCTAAAATGTACCTCATACATTCCCTTCTAAAGGGACTTTGTTCCCTTCTCACTCAAAGCGCTCGCGCTTGTTAAAGAGTGGCGTGCTGTCATAGCAACCATAAACGAGATTTGTTTAAACGAGGACGCTCGGTACACCGCAGCCTTCAAAGGACGCGTCCTACCTAGCACGCAGCCTTCCAAATGAGACACAGCCAATGACTGTATTCAAGCAGATTTCTTTAACATTCCCCTCGTTTGTCATTGGTCAGACAAAACAGATAGTCTCGTGCCATTGGTTGAGCCAGAGTTGCTGTGTGGGCCTGGTCAGGATGATCAAGCAAACGTAAATGTTATGAAAGCGCCACAAAGCCACTCTGTTTACAATTTTCTGGGAAGTCAACCTAAGAATGGCTAAACTTACAGTTGTCTATGCACATTAAGCTGTGACAGGAGAAAGTATTTTAACAATAAACTCATTTACACACTTCATCTTTAAAGAGCAGTTATTTGCATGCTATCTACTGCTAGCAGGGTTTAGTGGAGGGTATCTGGGATTGTCTACCCATCTTTGAGTGTACTGAAGAGATAGAAGACAGATATAAACATGTAAAACAGAGCACACAGGTGCTGCCGGTCATAAAAACTGATCTTGGCGGAAGCATCAAGAGCAAGTTTCTCTGTCCTACCTCTCACTGGAAAATGGCTTTTGGAAGTGTGACGAGGAGGAGGGCGGGGCAGGGCCGTGACTACACACGCCCGGCCCCCAATCGGGCTAATCCTGCAATGAGTGTGTGTGTGTGTGTGTGTGTATGTTTGTGTGGTCTTTATGTTTTAATTTCTCAATAAACATTATTTTGATGGTTTGTCTGGTTCCCGCCTCCTCCTTTCCATTTTAACCTTGTTACAGGAAGTTAATTAAGATGCTTGGAAAGTGAAAACCAGCAGGCATGCAAGGTTTATGGCCTAGAGCAGGGGTAGGCAACCCTGGTCCTGGAGTGCAACAGACATTTCTGGTTTTTGTTTTACCCAAGCCCCTTAATAAATTAACTGATTTAATTATTGGCTTAACTGGCTAGAATTACCATGTGTTCCAGGTATTTAGCAATTGACAATTAAGAGATACCTATAAAACCTGCAGGATTGTGCCACTCCAGGACCAGGGTTGCCTACCCCTGGCCTAGAGGTTAGGTCTCTGGTCTGGCAGTGCACAGTGTTACCTGTGTTAAGTTTGTGAAAAAACAAAATCGATGTAACCTTGTGCAAGCTACTTCAGAAACCTTAATTTATTTCAGGTGTACTCTTCTTGCAATAAGATGCTTCATTCAGAGCACTTAGGGGCCGTTTACACGAAAACGTTTTCAACTAAAAACAGAAAAATGTTTATGCGTTTTGGCTGTTCGTTTACACAATGGCATTTTGGGGCCTGAAAACGCAAACTTTTGAAAACGGGTTTCAAAGTGCAAGTTTTTGAAAATGATGCCGTTATTGTCTCCGTGTAAACATACAAAAATGCGAATTTGTGAAAACGATTACTTCATGCGCACGCGTATTACGTGTTCAGTCTATAGGCATGCGTGGGAGTACTTCAAAACAACGTGCGAGACATTCAAAACTACAATGGCGGACTACAGGATTGTGTTTGTGCTGCTCAAGACTTGTAGTAATAAAGCAACATCATTGTCTGTCCAGACAAAATTGCTCGATGCTTTCGCCATCTTCATTGTTTGTATTCACCGCTCTGTGGAAGAATGCTTATGTGTGCAGGCACGTAGTGTTTTTTTACAAAGTGACATCGCCAACTACTGGCCTGGCATGCATAATACAGAGTTTTTAGTCGTTTTCGCGGATCCGTGTGAACGGGGATCGTTTTGACAATGTTGTCGTCAGTACGCAAAACTTTTCAAAAACGCAAAGGAAAACTTTTCTGTTTTTAGTACATCATTGTCGTGTAAACGTACCCTTAGAGGAAAGGGAGAAAATTAATTTTTCTGAAACAGTTGTGCCTTAGTTTTGCATTCCCTCCAAATAAATCTGCGTTCCCTCGCAATAAGTTTTTCGTTCCCTTCTGATTATTTAGGTTTTATCCATCTCTTACAAAAAATAACTATGGTTTTGCTACACTAAGCAGCTCAACTATGGCATTTGTATAACCATAGTAACCACACAATTAATCATGGTTTTACTACAGTAACTATAGTTTAACTATATTATTTGCATTAAAACCATAACTAAAACATTTACCATGGTTTTACTACAGTAACCATATTTTAACCATGATATTTGTAGTAAAACCACAGTAATAGGCAAATACAGGTTAACCAAAACTATGATAATAAAAATCAATAATTCCGCCAAAAAAACAAAACAAAAAACATGGTTACTACAGTTTTACTATAGTAACACCATGGTTAATTTGTGGTACAAGTACAGTAAAAATTGCCCTTAAAAAATCGCCATGGTTTCACTATAGTAAAACTACAGTAAACATAACTGTAGTAACTATGTTTGTTTTTTGGCAGAATGATTGATTTTTATTATCATAGTTTTGGTTAACCTGTATTTGCCTATTACTATGGTTTTACTAGTAATAATTAGTTTAAAAAAAAAACATGTGCTTCAAATTAACCATGGTGTTACTATAGTAAAACTGCAGTGACTATGTTTTTTTGTTTTGTTTTTTTGGCATGAATGGCTATGATATTTATTACCATAGATTTGGTTTTCCTTTGGTTTTACAACAAATATAATGCTTTAACAACAAGTAAAACCTTAGCTCATGAAGGGATGGACAAAGCTATTGTGCGGGAACCCAAAATTATTGTGAGGGGATGCAAAACTATTTCAGAAAATAGATTCCCTCCCTGTCCCTTAAGGGGCTCTGTAGCTTTGAGAGTAATGCACCTGCTTATTAAAAAGTAATTGTCTAAATCCATTCAAGCAAAGCTATGTGTTTAAGAGGAAATGTTGCTGTAAGTTCCATGCATTCTGCTTCCATTAAAAGCCACTTGATACTGAGGTCATTTTCAATGGAGGAAGGACTCGTGTCCTTGATTTTTCAGTCTCTTCCAAGCCAAGATGAAAGGGGAAATGACATCACCTAAGCCACCATGACTCTCTCTTTAAAAAACACCCCAACATTACCAACCAAAAGCCGGCCAGCGTTCTGTAAAGAGATACTAATATTACATTCTTCTAATGACCGTGTCTAAAAATAATTGGGGTAATGGCCAAATATGCGACCATCGTTTTTTGCTTAAAATTGTTGACCGTATGTCAATTAAGGTCATGTATGTAAACATGCTCAGTGTTAAAGTTTTCACCGTTTTTTTGGTTTAGTCATAGTTTTTTGTCTTTTAACAACATTTTGTTGTGTCATTCTTTAATTTTAGTTCATTTTACTCTAAAATCTCTGAAATGCCATATAATCTTGGTCAACAACAAAGTAACATTTCAGTTGACAATAATGTAAAAAAAAACCTTTCCTTGCAGACAAACAACAAGGTCAAACAGATGCAGATGTTATGGCCGCTCCATGCTGAGAACATCAGGGAAAGAATCCAAGAAATTCTGAGTCATGTGACAGTCAACATCTGAAATTCCCAACGGGAAACGCCCTCTACGATCACGACACATGCTGAAATTAAATAGATGATTCACTGAATAATGGCATAAGAGCGATTGTGTCATCTGTTTTATATTAAATTACTTAAGCTGAAATCATGTTTTAGGTGTGGCAATACTGACCCTAGACCAGCGCTATTAAAGAGTTCATGGCATCTAAACCCATCCACACAGCTGCACCGCTAATATTAGCAGCCCAGTCCTGTGACCACACTGGAGCGCGACAGACTGAAGTGTGGGGACACACACAAACACATGCTAACAGCTTGTTTTCTCTTTCTGATAACACACTCAGGAACACTCCTTGCACACACACGTCTCTTGTCAAAGCCACATTGACGGCTACAGCTGTTGGTAAATCCATTATGACTTTATGCAGCAATAATGAAAGGCACCACACAAAGTCCATACCAACAGCTTCATATACACTATACAACAGTACTGGAAACTAACACATATGATGCCCAAAATAAACAAACTGGGAATGGGCTTTCTCCAAAGCCAACATAAACTAGTTTACAAACAAAGTAAACAAACACAAGTAATAGTAGCTGCAATGATCAACCGTAAAAACACAATAACTGCACGACTTTGTTAAAAGTTGAACTACTTATAAACTAACCTGGTGTCTCATAAACATGGTGCTCACTGAAAATAGCAACCTGGTCTCAAAGAATCACGATATACTAAAGCTACATTGTGCAAAATTATTTTTGCGTGGGTCGTTGTCCGTATTGCAGCAGTTTCCCAGTGAAATGAACACTAGAGGCGCTAAAACAACAATGACTTTTATTCACTTTCACACAATAGAGCGTTGCACTTGCGATGCAAAGGACCGGGGTACGAGTCCTGAAGAGAATGCAAGTCGACGCGAGAGCCGTATAGAAGCATCACAAAATGACGATGTTGCTTAAGCGCTTGCGTTTTTCATCTCACATTTGCTTTTTATGACACTATTGGTTATGTTTAGGTTTGAGGTTTAGGCTAGAGAGGTAGGTTTTGTTGATTTAAAACTGCATAGAGTATTAACTAGAGCTGCCGGATTTAACGCGTTAATCCTATGCGATTAATTAAAGTTTAACGTGTTCTCAGCGAGTATTGACGCTGACTACCACCCCTGGAGTCACGAGTTCCAATCCAGGGCATGCTGAGTGACTCCAGCCAGGTCTCCTAAGCAACCAAATTGGCCTGGTTGCTAGGGAGGGTAGAGTCACATGGGGTAACCTCCTCATGATCGCGATTAGGGGTTCTCGCTCTCAATGGGGCACGTGGTAGGTTGTGTGTGGATCGCGGAGAGTAGCATGTGCCTCCACATGCTGTGAGTCTCCACGGTGTCATGCACAATGAGCCACGTGATAAGATGTGTGGACTGACTGTCTCAGAAGCAGAGGCAACTGAGACTTGTCCTCCGCCACCTGGACTGAAGTGAGTAACTGCGCCACCACGAGGATCTACTAAGTAGTGGGTATTGGGCATTCCAAATTGGGAGAAAAGGGGATAAAAATATAAATAAATAAATAAATACATTTTTATCGTGATTAACACATTTACCGTTAATACAGCATAAACACTTGTTGGAAGGGCAGAACCTTTATAATGTGTCCGCCCGGAGTCATTACAGTGACGGACACACCACAACAGCTCTTCACTGTCAGTAATAAAATGATGGAGAAAGGACCTCTTAGCGCTATTATTTGATGTACAAAACAAGCCCAGATGGGACTTGTGACACAAATCAAGTATTTTCAGTGCATTTTAATTACCACTGGAGCATGGCAAGTCTTAACTATCACTCCGCTTTTACCGTAGAGTTCAAAGCGGCACTGGACGCTGCCATTGACACTCTGACACCAATCATGAACGCAGCTTCACGATTGCTGTAACAAAGCGGATAGTCACAGTCTACTGTTAGATTATATTGTGGAGGATGAGAGTTTAGGAGATGAAATGCCCATTGCAATGAATACTAAACCTATGGGGACTAAAGCCATCTTTGCACAGCAAAGGTGGCACAGAAGCTGCATCTGAAGTGGCAATTAGGTGTATTTTCACAGAGAAGGAATAAATGATTTTACACAGCTGTTGCAAATGCATAAATAATGTTATGAGATGAATATTTTAAATGTAAAATTCTGAATACAAAGATATGAAATGAATGAAAATATGAATGAATACTCAACCTATGGGGTCTAGTTATTTCAATAAGTCAATCTTCTACTTAGACTTTGGGAAACGTTTAATGTTAATTGAATCGGTTATATTTTAGTGCATTTCTATCTTAATATTATGGAAGGCTTTGTTTGAAAACTGTTAATAAAGCATTATATTGTTACATGTTGTTTTGTTTTCTATATATGGTGTCAAATTTCAGCATTTTCAAAATCTGCGATTAATCACAATTAAAAAATGTAATCAATTGACAGCCCTAGTGTTAACCTTTAAACCTCATCTGTTTGAGAGAACATTTAACTCTCTTTTAGCACCACTTAGTGAACATTTGAACTTGTAAATGCCACGGTACATGTAAGGAGCCATGTAATATAATTTTGTAAATAAGCCAACAATTAAAAAATAGTGCAGATGCTTCATGTTCTGCTAAAGTTGGCCATGGAGTAGAAAGCTGTTTTTAGTACATTTAAAAATGTTTGTTTCAATGTATCCATTGTATTAGATCTTTAAATACGCTGGGCGGCACTCCAAATATGCCATAAAAACCTTAAAAATCAGCCATATGCTCAACCACTAAGCACCATTAGTCCTCCAAAATAAAATTTTTGTTTATAGCGTATTCTATAATGTTTAAATACACTAAAATGTAAAAACCTTAAATTCATCTGAACACAATCATCATCATATTAAATTATAGCAGTGGACAAAAGTTCACAACTGGTATGGAAAACACAACCCATCTTCTTTTGTCTTGCAGAAATAATCTGAACATGCTGAGTCTCACTAACCACACCACAGTGATTCTACTTCCTGTGACCACCAACCCTGTAGACAATGCGTCAAAAAATAAACAGAGGCAGCAGACTGTTGGAGTAAACTTTGAGAGCCCAGGTCAACAAAGAAAAACATTGGAGTCTGAAGGATTTATACAGCAAAAGCAAGCTTAGAGCGTACTATATGTCAAAGCCTTGCTGGAAAATCCAGCTAAAACTAGCTTAAGGCGGTAGCTGGTTTTTATATTGAACCAATCTGATCATAAGCTGGTCCAGACTGGCTGAGTTGGTCTATTGGTAGACCATCTTGTTCTTAGGCCCTGTTGGAAAAAACCACGTCATGCCAGCCTAACATGATCAAGCTAGATTTTGGACCATGGTAGCTAGTTTTTTTTGGACCAAGACAGTGTACCAGCTCAGTCAGGTCCCTAATAGCTGGTCAACCACCTAAACCAGATTGGACCAGATACCATGACAAAACAAAAGGTAACACTGGGATGGTTTTAGCTGGATTTTTTGCCTCTAAGTCTACATCCACAGTTTGAAAACTACATTTTCAGTTGTGTCATCGTTTTCCAAAGTCTGCAGTAGTGGACAGCATTTTCAAAACACTCCATTTTTGGAGGAGGAAAATACCGTTCAAGTGTGGATGAGAGATTTAAACATTGCATAATTGATGCGTTTTCAAACGAAAACATAGTAGTGTGAACATGGGATAACATACTCTAAAAGAGAATCCAAAAGTGCCCTTAGAAGTTTATAATATTGTCTAACTCTATTATGTCTTCTAAAAATGTGGAAGAAATCAAACTTGGTGTGTTGCAAACCAAAGTGCTGAGTAAAGTTTTACTAAAATGCCACAAGCTTAAAAATAATTGAGCCTAGACCCTGGGCAGAAAAAGTTGTGCCTGATTACAGAGAAATCAGCTGCATTTCTGCATGCATCTGCATATTTAACAACCCTTTGAAAATATTCTCTCCGCAGCACACAGACAACAAAATGTATTATGCAGAGATGTTCAGATTGTACAGATATATAGGCCTGCTTGTTGGTAAACATATGCTCATTCCGATTTATTTAAAAACTCTGGGTCTAAAGAAGATCCTGTTTTTTATTGTTCCAACAAAATAAAAGGAATTTACATGCCCCACTTACTAAGAGGAGACAGAATACCACTGTTTTCCTGCCGCAAAGACAAAGTCATTGTGCAACAATGTGCACAGTGAAGATGTGATCTAACCAGAGAAATTCTTGATGTGTTTACATTCCAGATGCTGGTCCAAAACAGTCTCTGCAGATGCCACACCTTGTTATTAAAGTTTTAGCAGAACTACAGATTAGGACGATAACTCCTTAATTTCAAGGTTCACAGTGTCAGCTAAGAAGGAAATGGCTTAGAGGCCCAAAACTTTCACCATCATTTTAAGCTTTGAGGGAAAACAGAAATTATATACAGTATATACTTGTACATATTAAGGCTGTTGACTCAACGCATTAATTCAGTGTGATCAATTATATAAAAAATAACTCATAAAAAAAAAAAAAAAAAAAAAAAAAAAATTAATCACGCCCCCGGACCAATTCACCTTCATGTTTTTACAAGTCTTGGTCAGCAGGGGGCAGTAAGCGCAACTCCAGCTGAACAGGCAACGCACAGCTGTAAAGACAACAAACAGCATTTACTAACAGCAGACAGCACAAGATGAGGACAAGTTATCGTGTTCAAACACAGCTGGACAGAGCGCAACTCAGAATGCAGGGGCTTCAAGGTGCGTTTAACTTAACACAGTGTCCTAAAACGCTGTTTGTCATGTTTATGAAACACCCTTACGTCCATCTCAGAGAGACTGAGGGTTCAATTACAAAATGGATTGATGTAGACTGTAGCCAATGATAGGCTAATGTTCAATGATATGAGAGTAAACAATATATTGCCTTCTAAAACCAGTTTTTGTATTGCCTAATAAATGTGTTACTCGTCTGCCACAATTATGTAATGTATTTTAATTATCTGAATTATTATATTTATTCTATATTATGTTTCAAATTATTTAAATTTAATTATTTAGCATTATTATTTAGAGTTCTTTTTATTTGGGGCCTTTCTCTGGAAATATTAATATATAAATTATGTGATTAATTGCAATTAATCTGATTAATAATTCAGTACATCACGTAATTAATTTGATTAAAAATTAGGACCGATTGACAGCACTAAATCATATATACACTGATAAGCCAAAACATTATGACCACTCACATGTGAAGCAAATAACGTTGACCTCCTAACAAGGCTACATGACAAGGTATGGGTAGATTAGATGGTAAGCAAACAATCAGTTCTCATAGTCAACATGTTGAATGCAGGAGAAATGGGCAGGAGTAAAGACCTGAGCGAATTTGACAAGGGCTGCATTGTTATGGCCAGACGACTGGTTCAGAGCATCTCTGAAACGGCAAGGTTTGTGGGGTGCTCCTGGCCAGCAGTGGTGAGTACCTACTGACAGTGGTCCAAGGAGGGACAAACCACAAACTGGCGAAAAGGTGTTGGGTGCCCAAGGCTCATTGATGCGCAAGGGCAACAAAGGCTATCCTGTCTGGTCCGAACCGACAGAAGGTCTACTGTGGCACAAGTCACAGAAAATTTTAAAGATGGTTATAGGACGAATGTGTCACAACACTCAGTGCATCACACCCTGCTGCGTATGGGGCTGCGTAGCCATAGACCGGTCAGAGTGCCCATGGTGACCCCTTTCCACCATCGAAAGCGCCTACAATGGGCACGCGAGCATCAGAACTGGACCTTGGAGCAGTGGAAGAAGGTCACCTGGTCCAATGAGTCCCATTTTCTTTTACATCACGTGAATAGCCGTGTACGGTTTGAGAAACATGACGAAGAGTTCAAGGTGTTGCCCTGGCCTCCAAATTCCCCAGATCTCAATCTGAATGAGCATCTTTGAGATGTGCTGGACCAACAAGTCCAATCCATGGTGGCTCCACCTCGCAACTTACAGGACTTGAAGGATCTGCTGCCAATGTCTTGGTGCCAGATACCACAGGACACCTTCGGGGGTCTTGTAGAGTCCATGCCTCGGCGGGTCGCCGCTGTTTTTGGCAGCATGCGAAGGATGCATATTAAGCAGGTGGTCATAATGATTTGGCTCATTGGTGTAACAGCAAACCTATTTAACCTTCTCTAAATCACTGTAATCCAAGCTGTTTTAAAGCAGATTTTACAATGCTCTCTAGATCTCGCCATTTTCTCTCATTTGGTTTCTCTTCCACCCACATAAAAACTCCATATTTCTGCCCCTGAATACAAACATCTTGCATTCAAATGAAATCCTTCCACGCTGTTGCTTCCTTCCTCTCGATATTCCTTCCTCCCACCCCTTCCCCTTTCCTTTGCAGTCTTCCCTCTCGTTTCTGACTGTAAGTGCAGCTCTTGCCTAAGATACCTCCAAAAATAGAATTCATCCCCTCTCATTACTGAATTATTTCGAACAGTCATCATCACTTGCAGATGACACCAACGGCCATGATGTTTGCAACACAAAAACATAATAAAGTGGTAACAGTGGGAGATATGCGGATATCTACTCATATTTTCCACTGAAAGCAGAACTGGAGATCTTGGTTCTGTGGCTATATGGCAAAGCCTTGGTTGGTTATGACAACAGATTGTGAGATTTGTAAGATACAGTTAAAATATACCCTGAAACTCTCTGGGAGAGCTGATTTATACATTAGGTTTCAGTGGGTTTCGCTGTAGACACATGGAGCCATGGCCTTATGCTTTTAGTTGGGTAATGTTATCATTAATGTCTTGCCTGTCGCAAAAATACTACGCAGTCTGCTGAGCTGGCCACGTTGGCCAGATATCGAAATTTCCAGCCCTCCCTAGACTGTTTGGAAAAATGCAGGAAATGTTTCGTCATTGACTCTTAAATGTCTGAGAATGACTATATCCACGTCACATAATTATTAACACAGCCAAGAGCCTTCAACAATAACTTTAGCCCACAGGAAACAAATCTTCTGGATGTTCTCACATGGCTGCTCTTATAAATAAAGGCTCTTCAATTGTTCTTGGCAGCACTTTAGGTTCAACAAAGAGCTTTCGGTAACACTTTCTATGAAGCCCATATTTATAATGCATTGTAAAGGCATTATAAATGCATTATACTGAATTCATAATGTCTCATAATACACCTTATAATAAGTTATAACTTCTCATAAACAATTATAACTACAGCTGTAATCCATTATAAGACTTCCCCAATTCATAGTTATACATTAGAGTATAATGCATTATAACACAAGCAACATCCAATTTTAAAGTTAATTGTATAGGTGCTGTTATGCAAAAGCAGCATAGTGACACTGAATGTGTGTTATGTATTTTGTGCATGTGTAATGTATATAACTTCCAGCATGACTTGTAATGTCTTATAACCAGTTAAAAACATATTATGGATATTTATAATAAGACATTGCTTTTGTCACTTTACTTAAAGCACACCTATTATACAGTATATATTACAAATATATATATAATACATTATAACTTCGGCACACAAAATTGGATGTTGTTTGTGTTATAATGCATTATACTCATAAGGTATAACTCTGAATAGGTAAGTATTATAATGTATTATAATTGTGGTTACAATTATTTATTAGAAGTTATAACACATTATAAGGTGTATTTTGAGACATTACTAATGCATTATAATGCCTTTACAATGCATTATAAATATGAGCTTCATAGAAAGTGTTACTGAACTTTCTTCTGATCAAGGACCATTTTTTAATAGCACACATACTATCTAGAAAGCATAACATTCTAATTAACATCTGCACACATTTTAGGTATTATTCATTTCTGTAGCATGGCACCAACATTTAATATTAAGGTTTGGGGTTTGTTCAAATCTTTAAAGGTGCACTCAGTAATTTTTTGCTCATTAAAAAAGTTTAACTCCTAAAGACATGAAGTCACGACCACTCGCATTAAAATGAAAACTACAGTCATATCTGTAACCTTATAAAAGCTGTTTTATTCTACATGGGGAGGGTCCACACATGGGGGCTGCCATGTTAAAATCACATGACCAGCTGAATACTACTCACTTAATCTCAGTAACCATCCTGTTATTAGACACTTTCACTCATTGATAAAGTAATCATGGCTGACTGGGAATAGTTAATTGCTACAATGGCATCTGAAATTGAAAACTATTGATTTTAAATGATGTTGCATCCAAGCCACTAGGTGTCAGTGTCAGTACAAGATGACACACAGACCAAAGTTACTGAGTGCACCTTTAACCCTAAATATGAGCAATAATAATTGTGTTGCTTACCTTGGCATCATAATATACACTTAGCATCACTAAATATTATGCAAAATTGACTTGTTCTCAGTACAAAATATTATAAGAGAAATGCAAACCTTCACAGAAAGTTTTTTTTTTTTTTTGTATAGCACTTTATACAATACATCTATGTATCTGTCAAAAATTAAAAGGGTGTATATAGTTCTTAATATTCTATTCTAAGCCTAATTAGACATTATTATATAAAATATGATTTAATGTTAATTTTATGGGTAGGAGGTAATATATTCTAATTATTCAGATTGAGAACTTCTGTGAAAATCAAATCCAGGGTGCATTTTTGCCCCTTTGTGGAAAAGTTCATTTCTGACATCAGTACTGGTGCTGTAACATTATTTTGAAGAATCTATAATGTTACATGAAGAACGTTATTAATCTCCAAAAAACCATATAACCAACTCAAGAACCATTTACAGCAAAAACTGTTCGGAAAAAATGATTCTTTGGTGAACCTAAAGTGCTGCAAAGAACTAATGAAGAACCTATTTTTAAGGATGTATACGTTCTTCAGATCAGTGTTTTGGTTTCTTCATTCACCAGTTAATAGACGGTTTTCTAAATAACTAGAATAAAATGTTCTTTGTTCAACTTAAAAGGGTTCTTCTTCAAAAATCAATCACTAAAACACTTTTTGGTAAGAACTGGAAACTTTATTTTAAAGAGTGTGGACCTGTTTGCTCTAATCAGACTGCAAATTATCAAGCAGAAGCCTAGTACATCAAGTGCATCTTCCAGTGTGTGAGAGAGAAAACCTGATTCAAACTCTCAGTCTTTGTTGAGAGAGTCGTGTTGCCTCATCTGTGATCAGGAACCACAGTGTCCCTTTGAACAAGTTCAGTCTTGGAGAGTCTTGGTTCTGCACTCAAAACATGCACTACAAAGCAATCAATGTTGCTGTTCAGAGGATTATCGGACCCGTCTTTCTATATGAGACTCAGGCTACAAGACAAGGCCCCAAACAGAGCAGATAATAATTCCACACTAGTCTCAGTGACTCCAATGGCCCAAGGTGTGAGATATGCAGCTGCCACTAATCTGGGATCTACTTTGCATTCACAGGATGCGAATACAGTAACTGATGCCAGAAAACGACTTGGGAGGAGTCAGTTCAGAACTGAACAACCGAAAATGTATAGTTTTTATAAATGCGAGAATAATATGTAACTACATTTTTAAATTTTCTCGTTTGACTGTGTAAAACTCGCCACCACAGTGAGTAAGGGTGGTTGCCATGGCATTGCTACAAAGTTGCTAGGGTGTTCTCTGTGGTTGCTAGGGCATTTTAAGGGTGGTCGCTATGTGGCTGCCTACTGGCTCAATTCAAAAGACTCCACCTCCAAGTCTCTATGATATTTTAGTCGCTAGATATTACTATTTCAGTATAAGTCTATTAGAAAATCAGAAGTATGCTTGCTTAGAAAATGAACAGCACAACTTAACAAGCGGCACAATTTGAGGTGTCATTCATCTCTGTATCACAGCGTCAAAGTTTAAAACTTACGTTTAGTGTACATGCCTTACATCAATTCAAAACATCTCAGTTTAGCACTTCGTAATGTGTTTCACAGACCCCTTCTGCATATCGCGGCACTGATTGCGGCCCCCTTCATCATATTGCGGCCCACTTTGGCATATCGCGGACCATTTTGCGGCGGGTCCACCCGGAAAAGTCCCGGTTCCCCCGATGGCCTGTCCGCCTCTGCCTGCAACCACACTTTTGGAAGCAGTACTCGACCTTGCCATTAAATGTGATTTACAAAAGTATCTCATAAAATGTAACTGCATCCTATTTCAAATACGCAGAGAATTTTTTATTAAACATTCCCTTTAATCCAAATTTAATAATAATATATTTTTACAACGCTTGGAGTGACATGAGATAGGGCTTCAAACCTGCAACCTTTGGGTCTCAACCCCATATCTTTAACCATTGGTGCATTCAACATTTCAGCAATGCTATTAAAAACACAGTGCAGCTTCTGTTTACAGAGAAGATCTCAAATCAATCGCTTAATACATTATAGTAACAATGAACATGCAATGGGTTTTCATATGAAGCTGAATAAGGCTTTTTGTAAAGGTAATTATACCTGCGCATGGGCTACTTTCGCACATACCAGTGATGTGCGTAAATCCATTAACATGGAACCTCATAATATATAGGCTAGATACGCACCGAAGGGTGTAGATTTGGCTTGAACATTGGGGGGGTTGTGCTTGTTTGTTTTGATTATTGGGGGGTTACCTCCCCCCCTGGAATCTACGTCACTGTACACCGAAGTTTTTCTCCAAGAAATATAGTTATGGTGAAATACATAAAAGCGCGAATACAGGGGCCTGGGAAGCTCAGCGAGTATTGACATTGACTACCACCCCTGGAGTCGCGAGTTCGATCCAGGGTGTGCTGAGTAACTCCAGCCAGGTCTCCTAAGCAACCAAATTGGCCCGGTTGCTAGGGAGGGTAGAGTCACATGGGGTAACCTCCTCGTAATGTGGGCTGTGTCTCGTTTGAAAGGCTGCGTCCTCCGGAGGTTGCATTTCTCGGCCGCATACGTCAACGAGGCTGTCTCGTTTCATAAAAGCGAATAGGACACTTCGAATGCAGCCTTTGAATGCGACCTTCTTTCACGGGAATTCGGAGGATGAATGAGGTGTATCCTTCGTGGGCACTCACAACCCACAATTCTTTGCTTCAACGGAAATGTCTAAAAAAAATAACGCCAATTTGCCCGTAAATATGATGTTCAAATGCAAATAATGTTAATTCCCAAGTTGAAAGATGGATGCAGAGTATATAATATGTATAATTATATTAATATATAATTAAAATAAAGTATTAGACTAAATGTACACCTGTAAAATCTATTTTCTTTTCTCTTTACATCATTATAACTCTCCTAAAATGTACCTCATACATTCCCTTCTAAAGGGACTTTGTTACCGTCTCACTCGAAGCGCTCGCACTTGTTAAAGAGTGGCGTGCTGTCATAGCAACCATGATACGTTCCGTTTCCATTCGTACTACGAAGGCCGTTTCATTTAAGCGAGACTTGTTTAAAGGAGGACACTCGGTATACTGCAGCCTTCAAAGGACGGGACCTCTGGAGGATGCATCCTTCCAAACGAGACACAGCTGTGGATCTCGTTCTCAATGGGGCGCGTGGTGAGCTGTCCGTGGAGGCGCGGAGAATAGCCTGAAGCCTCCACACGCCCTAGGTCTCCGCAGTAATGGGCTCAAACAAAGATGCGCGGATTGAGATTCGTCCTCCGCCACCCGGATTGAGGCGAGTCACACACAAAAAAGTGCGTGTTGGATACTACAAATTAGTAAGAGCGTTGACATTAACAGAAACAATATTTGCGCACAGAAATGCGTAAACCCGTTATCCAGGTCATGCGCAACTGGGCCGCTGCTTTTATTGTTTTCTGACGCGCTTTAATGACAGGTGGCACGAAAAACAACCATTAAACACCTTTGACGTATTAATGCGGTCATGCGAAATGCAATAAACCTACAAAACAATGAAAACAAGACTATTATTCTGGAAGAACCATAAAATGCGCTGGTCGTATGTGGGTATTTAAGCTATCATGAAATATTGAGCGCTTTTGGCGCACCCGTAGGTTTGTCCAAGGGGCTTTCCGTGCATTCGTGGACGTGCTGTGCGTATTTCTACATTTCATTTGTACATACCTTTTTCTGACAACGTGAGTTTTGCTTCAAAACTGCTCTCTAGAGCCTTATTCTCCATTTTGTTCATGGTTTGCAGTCGGTCATTCCATTACAGATCCAAAAAAGACGCACAAAAAGAGGAACTCCCAGATCATACAGTTATTAAACACACCCGAATGGGGCGCCCCTTTAAATCAAAAACAACCAGTTGAGTACAATAAAAAAATAATTGAAAAGAACTATAGTTGATTTAATCTGCTGGACGCGTCTTCTCTATCCCCACCGAAATGTGTGATTGCAACAAAGCTGTGAAAAATAAACCCGGGTTGAAAGAGAGGGGCCCAGGTCCGGGGCCCTACCCATAGCAGAGAAACCGCTTGCGGAATACTGTCGTCTATGCGGGACGGTCCCTGCCTTGCCAATGGACTGTACTATTTCAGTGGATGGGGGGACATATATAGTCAGCCTATTTAAAATGACTATCTGCGTTAAGATTCCCTATTTTTGATTCAATACTACTACATATTAAAATTAATAAAGTAATGAGAATGTTGCAGTGTCTTCTGCTGGTCTAAAGGAAAAGTTTTTTCTAGGTTTTGGCAGAACGACTCCCCCTCTCTTTTTTCTAAGATCTGCATCTGCTGCAAAAGGATGGACTTGAGTTATGAGCCACACACATCCTTTAATGTTTCCAACTGGAAAACCGAGATGGATTCCGCTACTTTATTTCAGAAATCTTCACAAATATAGGCTACACTGACAATGTCCATGCAAATGTAGTATGTTTATTGTATCCCAAGAATGATCAACAAAAGGATATTTAGTTTTGTGTTGTGTTTGTAGAATGTTTACAATCTTTAACAAAATTAAATAAAAAAAAAGTATATATTTTAAGTTTTATTAGTTTTATTTAAAGATTAAAAAATTCAATTTAATCAAAATAATTTCTTAAAATTTAAATGTAAATGTAAATTAATAGGCTTAAATATTGTTTTGAGTTTAAGGTTTAAGGTAAATGAAACTGTCCTGTGTAACATTTGAAATAGTCTATTTTCATAAGTGTAGCACTTAAGTGTTGACTGAGGTGAGGTATTTAGGTTTAGTATTAGTATTGTTGAATATTTTATATATTTATTAAATATATATTTCATTAAACTATTATATATAAAACTTATTTTAATATTATATATATATAATATATAGTATACATTTATATATATATATATATATATATATATATATATATATAAATGTATACTATATATTATATATATAATATTAAAATAAGTTTTATATATTATTTTAATTAATTAAAATATTATATAAAAATATTTTAATATTTTATATATATATATATATATATATATATATATATATATATATATATATATATATATATTATTTTAATTAAAATATTATATAAAAATATTTTAATATTTTATATATATATATATATATATATATATATATATATATATATATATATATATATATATAAATGTATACTATATATTATATATATAATATTAAAATAAGTTTTATATATTATTTTAATTAATTAAAATATTATATAAAAACATTTTAATATTTTATATATATATATATTATTTTAATTAAAATATTATATAAAAATATTTTAATATTTTATATATATATATATATATATATATATATATATATATATATATATATATATATATATATATATGTTTACTATATATTATATATATATAATATTAAAATAAGTTTTATATATAATAATTTAATGAAATATATATATTTAATAAATATATAAAATATTCAGCAATACTATATATATGGCTTACACTTCACAATACGGCTGTATTCGTTAGCATTATTAACTAACATTGAAAAATGATATTCTTGGTTAATGTCAATTTTAACATATACAAATACATTTTAAAAAGTAAAAGTTGTGCTTTAAAGTAATATTACGGGTTCAATACAAGTTAAGATCAATCAACAGCATTTGTGGCATAAAACTGATTACCAAAAAAAAAAAAGAAAAAAAAAACTAATTTTGACTTGCCCCTCCTTTTCTTAAAAAAAAAAAAAAAAGGAAGTGAGGCACTTATAATGGAAGTGAATGGGGGCCAATCCGTAAATATTAAAAATACTCACTTTTTTAAAAGTATAGCCACAAGACATAAACAATATACATGTTAACATGATTTTAATGTCATAATATCGCTTAATAACTTTTCTGTGTAAAGTTATAGCCAATTTTACATTTTAAAACTTAACTAAAATTGAGTTTAACAGAAGAACTAATGTGCTTTAATAAAATTATAAGCTTCACATTTCTGCCTTTAAACCCTCCAAATATTTGCCCCATTCCCTTCCAATGTAAGTGCCTCACTGTAACCTCGATTTTATACTTCTTCTTCATTATTTTTTAAAGAAAAGGACGGACAAATCAAAATTATTATTATTATTATTATTTTATTTTATTTTTTTTATTTTTTTTTGTGGTAATCAACATTATACCACAATGCTAGTAAGCAACTTTAGCCCAATCAAAACCCATACAATCTAAGGTCATGGACATGTGATTTTAAGAATTATAAAAACATTTAGAGGAATAAATCTGTTCCATTGACTTGTTTGCACATAGAGATTACTCTTTTGCTCATGTGCAGCATGGTAATCACTAATCAATAAAAATTGCTCTTAAGAAAACATAAGGCTACAAAGTTGGCTGTCAGTTTGTGTCTGAGTAAAACTATGAAACTGTATCAGTAACTGTAATTAAAACAGCATCTATTTATTTTCTTTACAAAATAACAGCTCTCCCTTGACACAGATCAACAATCTAAAATCCATTTGGTGTCAGTTCAAATAAATACATAACGTTAAATTACATTTAAAACGATCAATTGCAGACAATGTTACAAGAACAAAGGTTCTCCCCACAAACACAAGCTAAAATGAACCATGTCCAAGACCTGCAGAAAGTTATTACAGAAAACAGCACCAATCAGAGACCCTCAGAACCTTATAAAAAAGTCTAGTCTTGTTTAATACGTTAACTAGAGCTTTTAAGGGTTGAAATCAGGCCATTATAGCAGCACGGAGCAAATCAGCCATCTGGCACCACTGATACAACCCTGCCAACAATACCAGAACTAAATTAACAGGTTCTGCTGTTCTGTGTTGGTAGTCATCTACATTTCCAAAACATAATCATTCAAATGGTTAATAAAACCCTTAAAATCAACCAAAACAGCTGATGCAGACACAGAAATAACACCGGGGTCACAAAACCGCATGCAATGCAGATGCAGATAGGAGGGCAGTTTTCACAGGCTGGTTTCAGTTCATGCTCGCGGGTACTTTGAGATAAATGTAGATCTAATCAGTCGTGAGTTCAATAATTGATTTTGAATTTAAGAGGTCAAAACTACAAACTGGATTAGATATTCCGTTCTCAATGTGGTGAGTTACTCCCAGAATCCAATTAAAGGGATAGTTCATCAAAAATGGAAAATTCTCTCATTTACTCACTCACATGCCATCCCAGATGTGTGTGACTTTCTTTCTTCTGCTGAACACAAACAAAGATTTTTAGAAGAATATTTCAGCTCTGTAGGTCCATACAATGCAAGTGAACGGTGGTCAGAAATGTGAAGGTCAAAAAAGCACTTAAAGGCAGCATAAAAGTAATCCATATGACTCCAGTGCTTAAATCCATGCCTTCATCCAACTTTCATTAAAGTAACAACAGAGCTGAGATATTCTTCTAAAATATTTGTTTGTGTTCAGAAGAACAAAGAGAAAGTCACACATCTGGGATGGCATGAGGGTGAGTAAATAATGAGAGAATTTTCATTTTTGGCTGAACTATCCCTTTAAAGTAGACAGTAACAGCCATCTTGGAATACGCTGAATTAGTTTACACAAAAATTTTTCTGTCATGAATCTGAATGTGCTAAGATACTCGAAATTATTGGAAGCAATTGATGAAGTCTGTAAATAATATACACAGAAATAGACTAAAAAGAGAAGCTGTTTCAGACAACGATTAGTTCAGCATTTGAATATGCTGTCCTAATCATCCACAGCTGCTGATAGGGGGTGGTCAGAACAGCTGCAGGGTTTGAGATGTCACCAACAGGCAACACTCATTCTGCATTATTGGTCTCTTATTACTGCACTCTATTTCAAATATTTCATCCCTGGCACATCATGTTACTGTAAGACCTCCCATACTGACAAATTTAGGGTCCTGAACCAAATAAAAAATCCAAGTCTGTATAGAGTGCAATGGTGGCAGTCCACTTTTTAGCCATCTTGCTTACGGAAGTATCTTCTCCATTTATTTTTACCATAGGGATTTCATAAAGTACTCCATAAAAGTGTTCTAAGCCAAACCAACCAGCTCCGAGGTGAATCACAAAATAACAAAGTTTGATTTGAAACAAAAAAGCATTTGAAATTCGGACTACAAGACTGTGCACTTCACGTCTTTAATGAGGGAATGAACTACAATCCCATGAAGCATTGCGAGTGACGTAATTCAAATAAAAAACAGGAAAAAAAATTAAACTATTGATAAAAAGTTGTTGATCAGTGGAAGGGTGACATCAGCTGTTGGTGGTTTGAAATTGTAAAAAAATAAAAATAAAAATAAAAATAAAGATAATTGTAAGACATATTAAAGTATTTTATGAATAATGTTGACCTTGGGCAGGGGTCATTCACTGAATCTACAGAGGACAATGTGAAGTCATGAGCATTTGGAAAAATCCCCTCCTAGATTTTCACGTTGTTGAGATGAGCACACACCTCCACGCCCTCCTTTAGTCCGGCAACAGCTGCTTTTGCCCTGGATTACAGCACTGACCCAGGATCAGTTTAAACACATCAGTCACATCAACATTGTTACTGTAATGTTACTCCAGCAGATTCAAGATCAGCTGTTGAAGGATCAAGGGTTAAGAAGGGATCTCAGCTGTGTCTGCTGTGGCTTTCAGCTGTTCAGACGTGACCCACACTATAAAGACAGCTTTCATATGTTTAGATCATGGCAGAAGTTCATAAAAAGCAAACAGACATGATTTTTTAAATTTTTTTTGTTTTGCCACTCATGCAAGGTATACGCTGAGTCTAAGACTACTTATGATACTGGAATTTGCTCATTCTTTTTCACTGTTTATCATGTGTAAATAAAATAATTATTTAGTCACCCTACATTTTTCTTCTGTGGAACACAAAAGGTCATATATATATATATATATATATATATATATATATATATATATACAGCTCTGGAAAAAATTAAGAGACCAATCCAAATGTTTCTTAAATCAGCATCTCTACATGTATGGCAGCCATCCAGTGTCTGTTGAATTCCTGCTTGAATTTTTGTACCAGGAGTGGCATAAAGTCACCCAACAGCAATGTGAAAGACTGGTAGAGACGCATGAAAGCTGTGATTGAAAATCAGGGTTATTCCAGCAAATATAGATTTCTGAACTCTTCTTAAGTAAAAACATGAGTATTGTGTTGTTTAAAAATGAAATGAACTTGTTTTCTTTGCATTATTCGAGGTCTGAAAACACGGCATCTTTTTTGTTATTTTGACCAGTTGTCATTTTCTGCAAATAAATGCTCTAAATGACAATATTTTTTAATTGGAATTTTGGGAGAAATATTGTCAGTACTTTATAGAATAAAATAAAAATGCTCATTTTACTCAAACACATACATATAAATAGTAACTCCAGAGAAACTGAACATTTGGAGTGGTCTCTTAATAGATAGATAGATAGATTATAGAGAGACAGACAGATAGATAGATAGATAGATAGATAGATAGATAGATAGATGGACAGATAGATGGACAGACAGACAGACAGACAGACAGACAAACAGACAGATAGATAGATTATAGACAGACAGACAGACAGACAGACAGACAGACAGATAGATAGATAGATAGATAGATGGACAGATAGATGGACAGACAGACAGACTTTTTTCCAGAGCTGTATACATATACACTATATATTTACGGCCCCTGTGCTTTCAAACGTTGAGTAGCCCTGGTTTAGACTTGCATAGCTGTTTATGATAAATCATCAAAACAAATATTTTATGCAGTATTTTTTTTTTTTTTTATTAACTTGTCACACTTTTGACCATTATTTAAGCCGGTATCCAGTTTCTTGCAGGATTGTACAAGAAAGATGTCTTTGACAGGGTCGTAGGTTCGTAGAAACCTGGGAACAGAAAATGTACATGATTTCCAGACAAAAATGTGATATTTATGACATTCTGTATGTTTTTATTGAAGCAGAGACGATGTGTGTTACCTGGACCAGGTATTTCCTGCCCTTTGGTATCCTGTATGCACCTGCTTGTCCCAGACAGGAAAGCAGCGCTGGACACGAGGTGTTTGACTGGACCATTATAGTTCACTATATCATAGTGTCCTGGACCGGGGAAGGGTGGAGCTTTAGCGGGAATCAGAGGTGGCGCTGATAATCCCAGGTAATGTCTCCTTCTGCATTAAAATCAGACTTAGATGACAAATATAAATCCCCTTAATCCATTCTGAAGGATATACTGAGTCTGACCTGGTGTCCGAATATCAGAATCAGAATCAGAATGAGCTTTATTGCCAAGTATGCTTACACATACAAGGAATTTGTCTTGGTGACAGGAGCTTCCGGTGTACAACAATACAAAAACAGCAACAAGACTTTAAAAAAAATAATTCAAATTGAAAAGAAAAAAGTATATATAGAATACACAATAGACAATATATACATATATACATATATATACACACACACACACACACACACACACACACACACACACACACACACATACATACACATACACATATACATACATATACACATACATACACATATACAAATATACACATATATGAATATATATACACACACACACACACACACACACATACATACACATACACATATACATACACATATACATACATACATACATACACACACACACACACACATATGTAGTGCAAATCTAAATACAAATCGGTTATGTACAGTGCAAGGGAATGTAATGGCAGAAGAGGTAGGATGTGTTGGATAATACAAAAAGACTAAGCTGTGTATTGCACATTAATTATTGCTCAAAGGGGCAGTTTTAACTGTTCATGAGATGGATAGCCTGGGGGAAAAAACTGTTCCTGTGCCTGACGGTTCTGGTGCTCAGAGCTCTGAAGTGTTGGCCAGAAGGCAACAGTTCAAAAAGGTAGTGGGCAGGGTGAGTGGGGTCCAGAGTGATTTTTCCAGCCTTTTTCCTCACTCTGGAAGTGTATAGTTCTTGAAGGGGTGGCAGGGGGCTACCAATAATCCTCTCAGCAGTCCGAACTGTCCTTTGTAGTCTTCTGATGTCTGATTTTGTGGCTGAACCAAACCAGACAGTTATTGAAGTGCAGAGGACAGACTCAGTGACTGCTGAGTAGAACTGTATCAGCAGCACCTGTGGCAGGTTGAACTTCCTCAACTGGCGAAGGAAGTACAACCTCTGCTGGGCCTTTTTCGCAATGGAGTCAATGTGTGTCTCCCACTTAAGGTCCTGTGAGATAGTAGTGCCCAGGAACCTGAATGACTCCTGCTGTTTAGAATGGTGAGGGGGGACAGTGTTTGGAGGTTCCTCCTAAAGTCCACAATCATTTCCTCCGTTTTGAGCGTGTTCAGCTCAAGGTTGTTTTGACTGCACCATTTGTCGTTGTTAAATGTTAAATAAGTCCTAGTAGGAATGCACATATCCTCACAGAAACTGATATATGATGTAACAGTATCTGTGAGCTCATCCAGGTCTGTGGCTGCAGCCTCAAAAACACTCCAATTAGTGCAGACAAAGCAGGCTTGTAGTTCCAGCTCTGCCTCGCTGGTCCATCTCTTTACAGTCCTTACTACAGGCTTAGCAGATTTTAATTTCTGCCTGTAGGTTGGAAGAAGATGAACCAGACAGTGATCAGAGAGTCACAAAGCTGCTCTAGGTACAGAGCGATATGCATCCTTTATTGTTGTGTAGCAATGATCCAGTATGTTCCTGTCTCTGGTTGGGCATGTAATGTGCTGTTTGTATTTGGGCAGTTCACGTGTGAGGTTTGCTTTGTTAAAATCCCCAAGAATAATAATAACTGAAATATGCCTACTTCCTCACTAAAACAGTATGCCAAAAGCAGTACGACATAAAACTGATCACTTACGGGAGAATGGTTCTCTTCACAGGCTCTGGTGTTTCATAGGGGCTGTAGGTCCCGGGACCTGGGATTTCATTTTTCATTTGAGCCTGGATCCGGGCGGTTGTGGACTTAAAGCAGGAGAAAGGAACTTGAGGAGCCTTCTGGACCAAAACTTCACTCACTTTATAGTGACCTTCAGACCAAGAATAGAGGTGGTAAGGTTCATAAACAGAAGCCTCCTAGTATCAAACACCTCACCTGATTTCTTCTCCAAAAGTATACTATGCCTCATTACACTACTGAGTTAAAAATACAACCAATTACTGATTTTTTTAAATAAGCTGATTTATGGTATTTATCAGCATATTGGTGGGCATGTAAACGCATTCAGCATTGTTTAAAGGTTTGGACTGCACCAACTTGATTATTTCCATGTACAATTGTTAAAATATAGTTTATGAGATGGAACTCACAGGGTGAGGGTCCTTTAAATTTGTTTGAGAAGCTGGCAGTGCGTGTGGTTTTAGAGAGAAACACACACTGAGCCGAAACCGTTGAACTCCTGTCCACGCCAGCATAAGACACCTGATATCACAAATCACAAATTAAATCATAGAATGGAAAATGAACAAAATGCAAAGTACAAAAATACATTACATTAAAAATACTTATGAATCAGCAGTAAGCTTTATTGATAAAACATTTTAGCTATTAGTTTAAAGAAATATTTCTATTAAAGGGATAGTTCACCCAAAAATGGAAATTCTCTCATCATTTACTCACCCTCATGACATCCCAGAAGTGTATAACTTTCTTTCTTCTGCTGAACACAAACAAAAATATTTTGATGAAGATATGATGTGTTGCAAGTCAATGGGACCCAAAACTTTGAAGCCAAAAAAAGCACATAAAGGCAGCATAAAAGTAGTCCATATGACTCCGGTGGTTTAATCCATGTTTTCTTGAGCAATCTAATCGATTTTGGGTGAGAACAGACCAAAACATAACTCCTTTTTCACTTTACATCTTGCCATTGCAGTCTCTAAACACAATCATGGTTTCAAGCTCGATTACACTTCCTAGTGCTTGACGCATGCGCAGAGTGCTGGATGGTGCTATAGGAAGTATAATCAAGCTTGAAATCATGTATAGTGATAAAGGAGTTATATTTTGGTCTGTTCTTACCAAAAAACAATTGGATTGCTTCAGAAGACATGGTTTAAACCACTGGAGTCTTATGGATTACTTTTATGCTGCCTTT